>NC_140989.1:381143059-381410559 GCF_052327205.1 Somniosus microcephalus | reverse complement strand
GCAGGTACAGCACGGGTTAGATACAGAGTAAAGCTCCCTCTACACTGTCCCATCAAACACTCCCAGGGCAGAAACAGCACGGGTTAGATACAGAGTAAATCTCCCTCTACAATGTTCCATCAAACACTCCCAGGGCAGGTACAGCACGGGTTAGATACAGAGTAAAGCTCTCTCTACACTGTCCCATCAAACACTCCCAGGGCAGGGACAGCACGGGTTAGATACAGAGTAAAGCTCCCTCTACACTGTCCCATCAATCACTCCCAGGGCAGGTACAGCACGGGTTAGATACAGAGTAAAGCTCCCTCTACACTGTCCCATCACACACTCCCAGGGCAGGTACAGCATGGGTTAGATACAGAGTAAAGCTCCCTCGACACTGTCCTATCAAACACTCCCAGGGCAGGTACAGCACGGGTTAGATACAGAGTAAAGCTCCCTCTACACTGTCCCATCAAACACTCCCAGGGCAGGTACAGCACGGGTTAGATACAGAGTAAAGCTCCCTCTACACTGTCCCATCAAACACTCCCAGGGCAGGTACAGCACGGGTTAGATACAGAGTAAAGCTCCCTCAACACTGTCCCATCAAACACTCCCAGGGCAGGTACAGCACAGGTTAGATACAGAGTAAAGCTCCCTCTAGACTGTCCTATCAAACACTCCCAGGGCAGGTACAGCACAGGTTAGATACAGAGCAAAGCTCCCTCTACACTGTCCCATCAAACACTCCCAGGGTAGGTACAGCACGGGTTAGATACAGAGTAAAGCTCCCTCTACACTGTCCCATCAAACACTCCCAGGGCAGGTACAGCACGGGTTAGATACAGAGTAAAGCTCCCTCTACACTGTCCCATTACCATGCCATTCTATTAAATCTCCTCTGCTGCCTCTCCAAGTCCTTGATATCTTTCCTAAATTGCGGTGCCCAGCTTTGAACACAATACTCCATCTGGAGTCTAACCAAAGATTTATTAAGGTTTAGCTTAACTTCCTTGCTTTTGTACTCGATGCCTCTGTTTATAAAGCCCAGGACCGCGTGAGCTTTTCACCAGTTTTATCAGCCACTGGTTGAAGACAGGATCGGTTTCGGCTGTGAACCCCACAAGGTCGAATAGCCAGCTGATATCGGGGCTCACAGATGAATAATGGCCAGGTGGGGGTGAGGTACCATGGGGAGAGCGGAGACCAGAGCTGGCGAATCACAGGCCAACACGGAGCCGCTGGGAGGGAGAGGGAAGGGGATTGAAACAAATAGAAACAGCAACAAGAAAGTGGTTTAAGGCAGAGTGAATGCTGAGAGCTGGAGTGAGAGGAATAGTCGGGATATCGAAGCACTGGGGCTGGAATCACACCGGGTGATATTAGTCACAATCCCCCAACTCCCAGCTCTGCTCAATTCACAGGATTTACAGCGCTACAATCTGTAAACAGGGGCAGATAAATGAGCAAAGCTAGATGGAATTAGACCCTCGACAGCCCGATCTATCAAAATAAAAACTGGGAGAATTGAGAAACACGACGGGAAACATCAGCTGAGGCTGAGACTCGGGGGCAGAGCGGAATCTGAAATCTGCCCTCATTTATTGTCCGTCTCCAGGGAACAAACACATTCATTTCACTCTGAGCGAGAACCAGGTCTGAACCCAGCACTGGGCCGCAGACAGTTAGGAAAGAAAGGCCTTGCATTTCTATAGCGCCTTTCTCCACCCTGAGATATTTAGTGATGTTAGTTGAGGGTTACACATTGGCTCAGACACGGGGAGAACTGCCCTGCTCTTCTTCGAAATAGTGCCATGGGATCTTTTACATCATCTGACAGTGCAGTGCTCCCTCAGTACTGCCCCTCCAACAGTGCAGCACTCCCTCGGTACTGCCCCTCCGACAGTGCAGCGCTCCCTCAGTACTGCCCCTCTGACAGTGCAGCGCTCCCTCAGTACTGCCCCTCTGACAGTGCAGCACTCCCTCAGTACTGCCCCTCTGACAGTGCAGTGCTCCCTCAGTTCTGCCCCTCTGACAGTGCAGCGCTCCCTCAGTACTGCCCCTCTGACAGTGCAGCGCTCCCTCAGTCCTCCCCCTCCAACAGTGCTGCGCTCCCTCAGTACCGCCCCTCTGACAGTGCAGCGCTCCCTCAGTACTGCCCCTCTGACAGAGCAGCGCTTCCTCAGTACTGCCCCTCTGACAGTGCAGCGCTCCCTCAGTCCTCCCCCTCCAACAGTGCTGCGCTCCCTCAGTACTGCCCCTCTGACAGTGCAGCACTCCCTCAGTACTGCCCCTCCGACAGTGCAGCGCTCCCTCAGTACTGCCCCTCTGACAGTGCAGCACTCCCTCAGTACTGCCCCTCTGACAGTGCAGTGCTCCCTCAGTCCTGCCCCTCTGACAGTGCAGCGCTCCCTCAGTACTGCCCCTCTGACAGTGCAGCGCTCCCTCAGTCCTCCCCCTCCAACAGTGCTGCGCTCCCTCAGTACCGCCCCTTTGACAGTGCAGCGCTCCCTCAGTACTTCCCCTCTGACAGTGCAGCGCTCCCTCAGTCCAACCCCTCCGACAGTGTGGCGCTCACTCAGTACTGCCCCTCCGACAGTGCAGCGCTCCCTCAGTACTGCCCCTCTGACAGTGCAGTGCTCCCTCAGTACTGCTCCTCCGACAGTGCAGTGCTCCCTCAGTACTGCCCCTCCGACAGTGCAGCGCTCCCTCAGCACTGCCCCTCTGACAGTGCGGCACTCCCTCATTACTGCCCATCTGACAGTGCAGCGCTCCCTCAGTACTGCCCCTGCGACAGTGCAGCGCTCCCTCAGTTCTGCCCCTCCGACAGTGCAGCACTCCCTCAGTACTGCCCCTCTGACAGTGCAGCGCTCCCTCAGTACTGCCCCTCCGACAGTGCAGCGCTCCCTCAGTCCAACCCCTCCGACAGTGTGGCGCTCACTCAGTACTGCCCCTCCGACAGTGCAGCGCTCCCTCAGTACTGCCCCTCCGACAGTGCAGCTCTCCCTCAGTACTGCCCCTCCGACAGTGCAGCGCTCCCTCAGTACTGCCCCTCCGACAGTGCAGCGCTCCCTCAGCACTGCCCCTCTGACAGTGCGGCACTCCCTCAGTACTGCCCGTCTGACAGTGCAGCGCTCCCTCAGTACTGCCCCTCTGACAGTGCAGCGCTCCCTCAGTACTGCCCCTCCGACAGTGCAGCACTCTCTCAGTACTGCCCCTCCGACAGTGCAGCGCTCCCTCAGCACTGCCCCTCTGACAGTGCGGCACTCCCTCAGTACTGCCCGTCTGACAGTGCAGCGCTCCCTCAGTACTGCCCCTTCGACAGTGCAGCACTCCCTCAGTACTGCCCCTCCTATTGTACTTGGAGTGTCAGCCTCGATTACAGGCTCATGTTTCTGCAGTGGGACTTAAACCCACAATCTTCTGACTCAGAGGTGAGAGTGCTGCCCAGTGAGCCACGGCTGAAACCTAATTACCACCAAACCCACTCCCTCCTCCCCCGGCGCACCGTGTCTGCAGTGTGGACCATCCACAGGAGGCCCTGGAGCAACTCGCCAAGGATTCTTCCCCAGCCCCTCCCAAACCCACTCCCTCCACCACCTAGAAGGACAAGGGCAGCAGGCGCATGGGGACACCACCACCTCCAATTCCCCTCTGAGACTCACATGTCCTTACTTGGAAATATATCGGCCGTTCCTTCATCGTCACTGGGTTAAAATCCTGGAACTCCCTCCCTAACAGCACTGTGGGAGCACCTTCACCACACGGACTGCAGCGGTTCAAGAAGGCGGCTCACCACCACCTTCTCGAGGGCAACTAGGGTTGGGCAATAAATGCCGGCCTTGCCAGGGACGCCCAGATGCGGAGAATGAATGAAGTGATTCTCCCTCCTGCCGGCCCTCTGTCTGTCCTGCTGTGGGTGTCGGCAACAAACCATCGATTTTCTCCACAATCGCAGTGAATGTAAATGAATGAAATGACTGCCCTGATCTCGACATCCCATCACCATCAGTCACTGCTCCTACAGCACAGTTTACATGGAATGAAAACGCTGCCGTTTAATTATAAATATCTCAGTAACACCCACCCGAAAGGTGAGCAACTGTTCCTGTGGATCCGACCAATCGCTGCTCTTTCCCTCGGTGACCCCGACGATGCCAACATTGACCCCTCATCAGGGAGGGGAGGGGAGAGGAAGGGGGAGGGGGAGGGGATGGGGAGGGGAGAGGAGGAGGAGGGGGAGGGGAGGGGAGGGGGAGGGTGCGCGGGAGGGGCGGGGGGAGGGGAGGGGGAGGGAGGGGGACGGGGAGCGGGAGGGAGGGAGAGGGGGGAGAGGGAGGGGAGGGGGAGGGGGAGAGGAGGGGGTGGGGGGAGGGGGAGAGGAGGGGTGGGGGTTTGGGGAGGGGGAGGGGTGAGGGGGAGGGGAGGGGGAGCGGGTTTGGGGAGGGGAGGGGGAGGGGAGGGGGGAGCGGGAGGGGCGGGGGAGGGGGAGGGGGGAGGGGAGGGGGAATGGTGTTTGGGGGAGGGGAGGGGTCGGATTTGGGGAGGGGGAGGGGGAGGGGAGGAGTCGGTGTCGAGCTCGGAGAGACTGAGGCTTCTGATATTTACTGAGATTAATTTGCGGAATCTGCAATAAACAGGAGGAGGTGAAACAGGCAGAGATTCGGGACTAGCATTGAGATAAAGTCAGAACCAACCTTCAGCCCAGACACTGCTCCTGATCAGAGAGGAGCCTGAATCCATCGAGCTCCTCCCCTGACAATTGATAGAATCCTAGAATAGTCCAGCCCAGGAGGAGGCCATTCGGCCCATCGAGTCTGCGCCGGCTCTATCGAAGAGCGATCCAGTCAGTCCCACTCCCCCGCTCTTCCCCAGATCCCTGCAATTTGTTCTCCTTCAATATTTATCCAATTCCCTTTTGAAGCTACTATTGAACCTGTGCTGTACTATTCCATGATTCTCTGACACTTCCCACCGAGAGGGATTAATTCCCGGAATGGGCTGTGGGTCGGGGACTGGGAGAGGGAATGGTTTTCCAGGGATGGTGAGATGCAGCAATCCCAGGTGTCTAAGGAAGGGTGAGCTGGAGAACTCCCTGATCTTCACTGATTTATTGATGATGAAATTTGCCGGGAAGCTCCTTTCATCACTGGGTGGTTGCACGGATGGAAACATCTCCCTTTGTCCCTTAAAGTTGACCGTGCAGCCCCAGTCCCGCACCGTGCACAGGGCGAGATACTCCAACACTTCAACTCATTCTTACAACCTGCACAACATCCTGTGTTCCCCACCGTCTGTTAAAGTGAACATTGAGCTTTGTGTGGTAAATATTGATGTCTTGCAGAGCTAATAGCGATTCTCACACACCACATTAATTCACAAACACTGGAATGAAGAGGCAGTTTATACGGTGACATTAGCATCAGGTTTAAATATTCAACATCCACTGGTGATCAGAATCAATTATTTAACACCAACATTCGCGATGGGAATATTTTCTGGTATTTTCAATGTTGGCATTTAAAAAAATTCACTCTGGGGATGTGGGCGTCGCTGGCAAGGCCGGCATTTATTGCCCATCCCGAGTTACTGTGAGATTGTTCACACTTTCAAGATATGTCAAGTTAACCCTTCATTGCCCTGAGCAGGTGGTGGGCCTTCCCAAAGCTCTTCACACCCAATGCAGTATTTTTGAAGTGTAGTCACTGTTGTAATGTAGGAAACATGCAGGATCTACAATAGACCTGCAATTTTCTCCCATTCCAGTATTTCTACAATTCCCTTTTGAAAGTTACTATTGAATCTGCTTCCACCGCCCTTTCAGGCAGCGCATTCTGGATCACAACAACTCGCTGTAAAAACATTCTCCTCATCTCCCTCTGGTTCTTTTGCCAATTCCCTTCACTCTGTGTCCTCTGGTTACCGACCCTCCTGCCACTGGAACCAGTTTCTCCTTATTTACTCGATCCACAGTAAACTTATATTACATCACAAAATCACTGGGGAGGCCCCAGCTGGAGTATTGTGTCCAATCCTGGGCACCACACTTTAGGAAGGATGTCAAGGCCTTGGAGAGGGTGCAGAGGAGATTTACTAGAATGGTGCCGGGGATGAGGGACTTCAGTTATGTGGAGAGACTGGAGAAGCTGGGATTGTTCTCCTTAGAGCAGAGAAGGTTAAGCGGATTTTGATAGAGGTGTTCAAAATCATGAAGTGTTTTGATCGAGTAAATAAGGAGAAACTGTTTCCAGTGTCAGGGAGGTCGGTAACCAGGGGACACAGAGTGAAGGTGAATGGCCTCCTTCTGTGCTGTATCATTCGATCATTCGATGATTCTATTACATTACAATTATATTCCATTACAATTATATTACGAGACTTTTTACCAACTTGTGAATCTAAAAGCCACAAAGGAGATAAAAGTCGATGTTGATGATGCGGAGATTCTTAAATAAAAGATTCTCCTTTCCCGCGAGTGACTGAATCCGACCATTAGAAGGAAATCCGAGATCTTACTCGCTCGCAGAGAATGAGTCTGGCCGTGTAATTCCATATTTCTCAATGTTGTCGACATTTCAGTGAATGAAATCTCAGTGCAGCCGCCTTTATCTGTGGGCCTGGTCTCCAGCTCGCTCCAACCAGCTTCTATTGAGGCTCAATTGTTGTTTAGCACAGGCCCAAAGCCTGGGATTGAGGCCCATCGATTTAACACAAAGATTCTGGACAGAAAACGGAGCAGGAAATGATGGGCCTCCCCCAGCCTTTGGGCCTGGGCTACGGGTGAACTGAGATCAGGGACACGAGCCTCCTATTGTCCCAGTCACTGTGGCTCTGAGTCCCCTTACTGAGTGAGTCGGGGATCGCAGTTTCAAACACTGTTATTATCCATTAAAATGAAGCGTGTAATAAAGTAATAACACTGACAGGATAATGTTACCGCGCTGAGCACTGATTATGGGCTGTTGAGCGTGTCTGGAGTTTGTAATGAACACACTTAGTGCAATCTCTCTTTCACCAGCTGACCATTATTCCATATTCCCCAGTGAATATATTTCCATGTTCAGTCGCTGTTTGTGTGAACTGATCACATTCTCCAGTCTGCTTTGTGAATAAATCCACTTCCAATCGTCACTCCGCCGCTGATCGGAGGCACCTTAGGGAATGAGTCGTGTGTTGGAATCATTCAAATACACGGAGAATGTCCAGCCCAGAAACAGGCCATTCAGACCAACTGCTCCACACCAGCCTCCTCCCACCCCTCTTCATCTCACCCCATCAGCATATCCTTCTATTCCTTTCTCCCTCATGTGTTTATCCAGCTTCCCCTTAATGTATCTGTGCTATTCACCTCAACCACTCCCTGTGGGAGCGAGTTCCACATTCTCACCACTCTCTGGGTCAAGAAGTTTCTCCTGAATTCCCTATTGGATTTATTAGTGACTATCTTATATTGATGGCCTCCTCCTGTTCCTGCGAATGGTGGAACAGGCTCGAGGGGCTGAATGGCCTCCTCCTGTTCCTGCGAATGGTGGAATAATCTCGAGGGGCTGAATGGCCTCCTCCTGTTCCTGTGAATGGAGGAACAGGCTCGAGGGGCTGAATGGCCTCCTCCTGCTCCTGCGAATGGTGGAACAGGCTCGAGGGGCTGAATGGCCTCCTCCTGTTCCTGCGAATGGTGGAACAGGCTCGAGGGGCTGAATGGCCTCCTCCTGTTCCTGCGAATGGTGGAACAGGCTCGAGGGGCTGAATGGCCTCCTCCTGTGCTGTGAGATTCTGTGATTCTATGAACTCCACCACACCAGAATAGAGACATTCCACACTTCCTGCTCCTTCCGTGTTCCCCGATCATCTTCCTGTGGTATTGGGACTTTCGGACCAGCGGAGGGACACGGGAACATCTAAAGGGGGCGAACTTTACCCGGGACATCTCAAACTCACCACAACCCAACATCAGCAAAATCAAAGCAGCAGCAATATTGAAACCAACAGATTGATCGGAGTGACATTTAAATCTGCACATCGCAGAAGGAAACTTGTTTAAAGAGGATATTGGAAGTGAGAATCTCTCCTGCCTGATGTGGACTTTCTGGAGCCCCAACCTGATCCTCAGGAATATTTCCTGGGATGGATGAGCTGCTTCGGAGAGTTCACAGAAGGTTCAGAGAGTGACAAATCATCTTTATTCATGAAATAATAAGCCTGAGTCTCTGGTAGTTTATTGTGTCTGTGAGTGTGTGTGTGTCTGAGTGTGTCTGTGAGTGTTTGGGGTAGATTTTGACTTTTTCCGATAGTGTGCATCGGGTGACAGCGAATCACAGCCCGTTTTAAATCATCTCTCCCCATTAACTTCAATGGAAATAAAAGTGGGGAAAGATGTAAAAGAGACTGTGATTCGCTCTCACCCGATTTACAATATCGGACAAAGTCAGAATCCAGCCCCTTTGTGTGAGTCTGTGTACGTCCACCTGAGAGGGCAGAGGGGGCCTCGGTTTAATGTCTCATCTGAAATACGGCACCTCCAACAGTGCAGCGCTCCCTCAGTACTGCCCCTCCACAGTGCAGCTCTCCCACAGTACTGTCCCTCCGACAGTGCAGCGCTCCCTCAGTACTGCCCCTCCAACAGTCCAGCACTCCCTCAGTACTGCCCCTCTGACAGTGCAGCACTCCCTCAGTACTACCCCTCCGACAGTGCAGCGCTCCCTCAGTACTACCCCTCCGACAGCGCAGCACTCCCTCAGTACTGCCCCTTGGACAGTGCAGCGCCCCTCAGTACTGCCCCTCCGACAGTGCAACGCTCCCTCAGTACTGCCCCTTGGAAAGTGCAGCGCTCCCTCAGTACTGCCCATCCAACAGTGCAGTGTTCACTTAGTACTGCCCCTCCGACAGTACAGCGTTCCCTCAGTATTGCCCTTCCAACAGTGCAGCGCTCCCTCAGTACTGGCCCTCCGACAGTGCAGTGCTCCCTCAGTACTGCCCCTCTGACAGTGCAGAGCTCCCTCAGTACTGTCCCTCCGACAGTGCAGCACTCCCTCAGTACTGCCCTCTGACAGTGCAGCGCTCCCTCAGTACTGCCTCACCGACAGTGCAGTGCTCCCTCAGAACTGCTCCCTCTGTCAGTGCAGCACTCCCTCAGTACTCCCTCAGTGCAGCGCTCCCTCAGTACTGCCCCTCTGACAGTACAGCACTCCCTCAGTACTGCCCCTCTGACAGTGCAGCGCTCCCTCAGTACTGCCCCTCCGACAGTGCGGCACTCCCTCAGTACTGCCCCTCCGACAGTGCAACAACAACAACAATAGCTTGAATGTATAAAGCGACTTTAATGTGGTAAAATTTCCCAAGGTGCTTCACAGGAGCGTTATCAAAGAACATTTGTACAGAGAGACACATAAGGAGGAGGATCAGGTGAACAAAAACTGATCCTCATGAATATTTAAAGGAGGTTTTAAGGAGCACCTTGCAGGAGGAGAGAGAGGTGGAGAGGGGGAGAGGGTTAGGGAGGGAATTCCAGAGCTTAGGGCCCAGGCAGCTGAAGGCACGGCCACCAATGGTGGAGCGATTAAAATCAGGGATGGGCAAGAGGCCAGAATTGGAGGAGCGCAGAGATCTCGGAGGGTTGTAGGGCTGGACGAGGTTACAGAGATAGGGAGGGGCGAGGCCATGGAGGGATTTGAAAACAAGGATGAGAAATTTAAAATCGAGTGGTCGCCGGACTGGGAGCCAATGTTAGTCAGCGAGCACAGGGGGTGATGGGTGAACAGGACTGGGTGTGAGACTGAGTACTGTGCTGGGAGTGTGGGCCTGGATTATGGGCTCAATCCAGCAAGGTGTGACTGGGCTGTGAATTTCAGAATGAAACAGCGAAACCAGTAACAACAGTAAAAAGGAACAAGCAAAGGTTTCATTTGAAAAGAGTGATGATAAATTAGAGATGGAAAGAGACACTTGAGATCTTCACAAAGAGGAAATAATTAGTGAGGATCAGACATCACTCACCAATAAACCCATCACACATCACCAGACATCTTCCCCTCAGACCCCAGTCACCAGCTCCAAACTCATCCTCCAGAATAGTTTCATACACATTAAACTGGCATCACTTTCGATCCAGTCCCAGGGATCGGCATCAGTGGCTGGTGTAATATATCCCCATCCAGAACTGGCATTACTGGGTCACATCACCTGTTAAACCCTGTGGGAAAGGATTTGTTAAACATCTATTAGAGTCGGGAGTTTCTCTATAGTGAGCGGAGAGATCTGTCCAGGGTCCTGAATCCCTGAGATCACAGAACCATGTAATGCCGTGGGATGGGAGATGATTGTGGAAACAATCTTGTCTTCTAACAAGGTTCACTTTCTGTCAGGAAGCTTTCAACCAGAATAAGCTGGGAGTGATCAGCAGCACTTCCCCAATCCCAGGAGCCTCTGGCAATGGGCCTCCGTTCCCTGTCACTGATTCTCAGCCCTTTGGTTCCAGTGAGGAGAATTAGAGCAGAGAATGCGAGGTTAGGAAGGAGCATTAAACACTCCGAGGCATTCAGCACAATCCTGCACCAAGAAATCTATTTCTAGTCAACAAATATCTCCTTAGAGCAGAGAAGGTTCAGGGGAGATTTAATAGAGGTGTTCAAAATTATCAGTGGCTTTGATCGAGTAAATAAGGAGAAACTGTTTCCAGTGGCAGGAGGGTCGGTAACCAGAGGACACAGAGTGAAGGGAATTGGCAAAAGAACCAGAGGGGAGATGAGGAGAATGTTTTTACAGCGAGTTGTTGTGATCTGGAATGTGCTGCCTGAAAGGGCGGTGGAAGCAGATTCAATAGGAACTTTCAAAAGGGAATTGGGGAAATACTTGGAGGGGAAGATTAGCAGGGCTGTGGGGAACGAGCAGGGAGTGGGACTAATTGGAGAGCTCTTTCAAAGAGCCGGCACAGGCACGATGGGCCGAATGGCCTCCTCCTGTGCTGTCTGATTCTCTGATTCTATTAAACTCCGACAGACTCTGACAGCAGCTCTGTGCAGATTGTGAGGCGACTCACAGATGATTGACTTTCTCCTGCGATCGGCCTTTTACTTTTCTCACTCAGTGAGCTCAGGATCTTTCATTTTATTGCCACGATTGTCCCTTTAATAATTGGGGGAAATTATTGCTGCTTTTTGCCTTATTTTCCACAGTTCCTGATGAGCCTTTCCATTATTTAACAGGCAGCGTGAGGTGAAGGTTTATTTCCGGGAGACTGTGATCACAGACTGGTATTATGGTCTGTGTGACCATTACCTGCTCAGAGACTGTGTCAGCACAGGTTTAATAGCTTCACACATTCCACTCAGTCCCTTAGGTTTCACAACACAAGAGTCGCTGCCCAGAAATACCCCAATAAATATGACAAAGAGCAAGATGGCATTTTCACCACAGACACATTTCAGTTCACAGAAGTGTTAGAAAGTGAAGGGTTTGAGCTGAAAATGGCAGACTGGGGAATTCGGTGAGGTTTGTGGATTTAAGGCAATCCTCTCTCATTATAAAAAAGGAACTGGTAATTTCTCCAGAACCTTTCACCACCTCAGGACGTCCCAAAGCGCTTCACAGACAATGAAGAACTTTCTGAAGTGCAGTCACTGTTGTAATGTAGGAAACACGGCAGACAATTTGGGCACAGCAAGATCCCACAAACCACACAGGAACATAGGGACAGGAGGAGGGCATTCAGCTCCTCGAGCCAGTTCCACCATTCAATTAGCTCATTGCTGATCTGTATCTTAACTCCATCGACCCGTCTTAGTCCTGTAACCCTTAATACCCTCACCCAACAATAATCTGTCGTTCTCAGATTTTGAACTCACACTTCGCCACAGTTACAGAAAGGGAGGAGGTTACAGAGATAGGGAGGGTGTAGGGTGGGAGGGGGTTACAGTGATGGGGAGGGGTGTAGGGTGGGAGGGGGTTACAGTGATGGGGAGGGGTGTAGGGTGGGAGGGGGTTACAGAGATAGGGAGGGTGTAGGGTGGGAGGGGGTTACAGTGATGGGGAGGGGTGTAGGGTGGGAGGGGGTTACAGTGATAGGGAGGGGTGTAGGTTGGAAGGGGGTTAAAGTGATGGGGAGGGGTGTAGGGTGGGAGGGGGTTACAGTGATGGGGAGGGGTGTAGGGTGGGAGGGGGTTACAGTGATAGGGAGGGGATTAGGGTGGGAGGGGTTACAGTGATAGGGAGGGGTGCAGGGTGGGAGGGGGTTACAGTGATGGGGAGGGGTGTACGGTGGGAGTGGGTTACAGTGATAGGGAGGGGTGTAGGGTGGAGGGGGTTACAGTGATGGGGAGGGGTGTAGGGTGGGAGGGGGTTACAGTGATAGGGAGGGGTGTAGGATGGAAGGGGGTTACAGTGATAGGGACGGGTGTAGGGCGGGTGGGGGTTACAGTGATAGGGAGGGGTGTAGGTTGTGAGGGGGTTACAGTGATAGGGAGGGGTGTAGGGTGGGAGGGGTTTACAGTGAAAGGGAGGGGTGTAGGGTGGGCGGGGGTTAGAGGGATTGGGAGAGGTGTAGGGTATAAGGGGGTTACAGTGATTGGGAGGGGTGTAGGGTGGGAGGGGGTTACAGTGATGGGAGGGGTGTAGGGTGGGCGGGGGTTACAGTGATAGGGAGGGGTGTAGGGCGGGAGGGGGTTACTGTGATAGGGAGGGCTGTAGGGTGGGCGGGGGTTAGAGTGATGGGGAGGGGTGTAGGGTGGGAGGGGGTTACAGAGATAGGGACGGGTGTAGGGTGGGAGGGGGTTACAGTGATAGTGAGGGGTGTAGGGTGGGCGGGGCATACAGTGATGGGGAGGTGTGTAGGGTGGGAGGGGGTTACAGTGATAGGGAGGGGTGTAGGGTGGGAGGGGGTTACAGTGATAGGGAGGGGTGTAGGGTCAGAGGGGGTTAAAGTGATGGGGAGGGGTGTAGGGTGGGAGCGGGTTACAGTGATAGGGAGGGGTGTAGGGTGGGCGGGGGTTACAGTGATGGGGAGGGGTGTAGGGTGGGAGGGGGTTACAGTGATAGAGAGGGGTGTAGGGTGGAAGGGGGTTACAGTGATAGGGAGGGGTGCAGGGCGGGCGGTGGTTACAGTGATAGGGAGGGGTGTAGGTTGTGAGGGGGTTACAGTGATGGGGAGTGGTGTAGGGTGGGAGGGGGTTACAGTGATAGTGAGGGGTGTAGGGTGGGCGGGGCATACAGTGATGGGGAGGTGTGTAGGGTGGGAGCGGGTTACAGTGATAGGGAGGGGTGTAGGGTGGAAGGGGGTTACAGTGATAGGGAGGGGTGTAGGGCGGGCGGTGGTTACAGTGATAGGGAGGGGTGTAGGTTGTGAGGGGGTTACAGTGATAGGGAGGGGTGTAGGGTGGGAGGGGGTTACAGTGATAGGGATGGGTGTAGGGTGGGAGGGGGTTACAGTGATAGAGAGGGGTGTAGGGTGGGAGGGGGTTACAGTGATTGGGAGGGGTGTAGGGTGGGAGGGGGTTACAGTGATAGGGAGGGGTGTAGGGTGGGAGGGGGTTACAGTGCTTTGGAGGGGTGTAGGGTGGGAGGGGGTTACAGTGACAGGGAGGGGTGTAGAGTGGGCGGGGGTTACAGTGATAGGGAGGGGTGTAGGGTGGGAGGGGGTTACAGTGATTGGGAGGGGTGTAGGGTGGGAGGGGGTTACAGTGATAGGGAGGGGTGTAGGGTGGGCGGGGTTACAGTGCTGGGGAGGGGTGTAGGGTGGGAGGGAGTTAAAGAGATAGGGAGGGGTGTAGGGTGGGAGGGGGTTACAGTGATAGGGAGGGGTGTAGGTTGGGAGGGGGTTAAAGTGATGGGGAGGGTTGTAGGGTGGGAGGGGGTTACAGTGATGGGGAGGGGTGTAGGGTGGGAGGGTGTTACAGAGAAAGGGAGGGGTTTAGGGTGGGAGGGGGTTACAGTGATAGGGAGGGGTGTAGGGTGGGAGGGGGTTACAGTGATAGGGATTACTCTACTGTACCTGCTTTAACAACAGAGAGTGTCCCTCAGTTTCATTCCTCGGGCAGTGACTGGGGAACGAGAGTGCTGAGGTTCATGGGGACGTCTCTCTGTTTAATCCCATCATCTGATGGAATGATGTGCAGATGGCCCTTGGAATAAACACCTTGTCTGGGATTCCATTAATCACTGGCAGCAATTAACAGGACATTCAATGACTGAATCGTTGCCCCAACTTGTCATGTAGCAGTCCCGCTGAATCGAGGAGATTCAGTATAACGGGTGTTAAACGTTGATTCCTTCATCTTCCAGCCCTCACCAGCTGCATTGTTCCCTCTCAAGGTGACTGATTTAATTTGCGATTATAATAGCCTTGGGTTGAGATGTTTTGACTGCAATGATTTTCTGTCCTTGTCGCTCAGTGTCTGAAGCCCAGGACTGGGGACGAGCTTGTTGGTCTGCCTGGTGTCTGCGTGTGGAGTGAGGTGAAGCGTTAAGGATGAGTTTGAGCTGACAGTAATGGGACGGAGAGCAGGACTTTGCTCAGCTCAGTGCAGGAGTCAGTGGGCTGGAGCTCAGCTCAATAAGAGGCTTCTCTTAAACAGTTCATCAAAAGGGAGAAAAGTTCCTTCTACAAACTCCGAGCTCTCGCAGAAACTCAGCTTCATGGGGCAAGAAGACATCAGCCAATGGGAATCCATCTGTTGCCCCATTGGAAGAGGAGCAGAGAGGTCTCCCGGTGTCCTGGTCAACATTCCTCCCTCAACCAACTCAGAGTTTACATCGACCGAGTGCAATAATATGGAGGGTGAACGAAGGCAGCCTCGGAGTGTCACTGGCCCCTTCCGGGAATGTGAGGACAACAGATCTCCCTGTGGGCCCTACAACCCTCCGAGATCACTGCACTCCTCCAACACCGGGAATGTGAGGACAACAGATCTCCCTGTGGGCCCTACAACCCTCCGAGATCACTGGCCCCTTCCGGGAATGTGAGTGACAACAGATCTCCCTGTGGGTCCTACAAACCTCCGAGATCACTGCGCCCCTCCAACTGCGGGAATGTGAGAACAACAGATCTCCCTGTGGGCCCTACAACCCTCCGAGATCACTGCGCTCCTCCAACACCGGGAATGTGAGGACAACAGATCTCCCTGTGAGCCCTACAACCCCCCGAGATCACTGCGCTCCTCCAATACCGGGAATGTGAGGACATCAGATCTCCCTGTGGGCCCTACAAACCTCCGAGATCACTGCACTCCTCCAACATCGGGAATGTGAGGACAACAGATCTCCCTGTGGGCCCTACAACCCCCCGAGATCACTGCGCCCCTCCAACCCCGGGAATGTGAGGACAACAGATCTCCCTGTGGGACCTACAACCCTCCAAGATCACTGCGCTCCTCCAACACCGGGAATGTGAGGACAACAGATCTCCCTGTGGGCCCTACAACCCTCAGAGATCACTGCACTCCTCCAACACCGGGAATGTGAGGACAACAGATCTCCCTGTGGGCCCTGCAACCCTCCGAGATCACTGCTCTCCTCCAACACCGGGAATGTGAGGACAACAGATCTCCCTGTGGACCCTACAACCCCCCGAGATCACTGCGCTCCTCCAACACCGGGAATGTGAGGACAACAGATCTCCCTGTGGGCCCTACAACCCTCCGAGATCACTGCGCTCCTCCAACACCGGGAATGTGAGGACAACAGATCTCATTGTGGGCCCTACAACCCTCCGAGATCACTGCGCTCCTCCAACACCGGGAATGTGAGGACAACAGATCTCATTGTGAGCCCTACAACCCTCCGAGATCACTGCGCTCCTCCAACAGCGGGAATGTGAGGACAACAGATCTCCCTGTGGGCCTACAACCCCCCGAGATCACTGCGCTCCTCCAACACCGGGAATGTGAGGACAACAGATCTGCCTGTGGGTCCAACAACCCCCCGAGATCACTGCGCTCCTCCAACACCGGGAATGTGAGGACAACAGATCTCCCTGTGGGCCCTACAACCCTCCGAGATCACTGCGCTCCTCCAACACCGGGAATGTGAGGACAACAGATCTCCCTGTGGGCCCTACAACCCTCTGAGATCACTGCGCTCCTCCAACAGCAGGAATGTGAGGACAACAGATCTCCCTGTGGGCCCTACAACCCTCTGAGATCACTGCGCTCCTCCAACAGCAGGAATGTTAGGACAACAGATCTCCCTGTGGGCCCTACAACCCTCCGATATCACTGCACTCCTCCAACACCGGGAATGTGAGGACAACAGATCTCCCTGTGGGCCCTACAACCCTCCGAGATCACTGCACTCCTCCAGCACCGGGAATGTGAGGACAACAGATCTCCCTGTGGGCCCTACAACCCCCCGAGATCACTGCGCTCCTCCAACACCGGGAATGTGCGGTCAACAGATCTCCCTGTGGGCCCTACAACCCTCCGAGATCACTGCGCTCCTCCAACACCGGGAATGTGTGGACAACAGATCTCCCTGTGGGCCCAACAACCCCCCGAGATCACTGCGCTCCTCCAACACCGGGAATGTGAGGACAACAGATCTCCCTGTGGAACCAACAACCCTCCGAGATCACTGCGCTCCTCCAACACTGGGAATGTGAGGACAACAGATCTGCTTGTGGGCCCTACAACCCCCCGAGGTCACTGCGCTCCTCCAACAGTGGGAATGTGAGGACAACAGATTTCCCTGTGGGCCCTACAACCCCCGAGGTCACTGCGCTCCTCCAACAGTGGGAATGTGAGGACAACAGATCTCCCTGTGGGGCCTATAACCCCCCGAGATCACTGCGCTCCTCCAACACCGGGAATGTGAGGACAACAGATCTGCCTGTGGGTCCAACAACCCCCCGAGATCACTGCGCTCCTCCAACACCGGGAATGTGAGGACAACAGATCTCCCTGTGGGCACTACAACCCTCCGAGATCACTGCGCTCCTCCAACACCGGGAATGTGAGGACAACAGATCTCCCTGTGGGCCGTACAACCCTCTGAGATCACTGCGCTCCTCCAACAGCAGGAATGTTAGGACAACAGATCTCCCTGTGTGCCCTACAACCCTCTGAGATCACTGCGCTCCTCCAACAGCAGGAATGTTAGGACAACAGATCTCCCTGTGGGCCCTACAACCCTCCGATATCACTGCACTCCTCCAACACCGGGAATGTGAGGACAACAGATCTCCCTGTGGGCCCTACAACCCTCCGAGATCACTGCACTCCTCCAGCACCGGGAATGTGAGGACAACAGACCTGCCTGTGGGCCCTACAACCCCCCGAGATCACTGCGCTCCTCCAACACTGGGAATGTGAGGACAACAGATCTGCTTGTGGGCCCTACAACCCCCCGAGGTCACTGCGCTCCTCCAACAGTGGGAATGTGAGGACAACAGATTTCCCTGTGGGCCCTACAACCCCCGAGGTCACTGCGCTCCTCCAACAGTGGGAATGTGAGGACAACAGATCTCCCTGTGGGCCCTATAACCCCCCGAGATCGCTGCGCTCCTCCAGCACCGGGAATGTGAGGACAACAGATCTCCCTGTGGGCCCTACAAACCCCCGAGATCACTGCGCTCCTCCAACACCGGGAATGTGAGGACAAGAGATCTCCCTGTGGGCCCTACAACCCTCCGAGATCCCTGCGC
The DNA here is from genome assembly GCF_052327205.1 of Somniosus microcephalus. Taxonomy (NCBI): domain Eukaryota; kingdom Metazoa; phylum Chordata; class Chondrichthyes; order Squaliformes; family Somniosidae; genus Somniosus; species Somniosus microcephalus. The sequence goes on along the minus strand of NC_140989.1, from coordinate 381,392,951 downwards.
TCCTCGAACACTGGGAATGTGCGGACAACAGATCTCCCTGTGGGCCCAACAATTCTCCGAGATCACTGCGCTCCTCCAACACCAGGAATGTGAGGACAACAGATCACCCTGTGGGCCCTACAACCCCTCCGAGATCACTGCGCTCCTCCAACACTGGTAATGTGAGGACAACAGATCTCCCTGTGGGCCCAACAACCCCCCGAGATCACTGCACTCCTCCAACACCGGGAATGTGAGGACAACAGATCTCCCTGTGGACCCAACAACCCTCCGAGATCACTGCGCTCCTCCAACACTGGGAATGTGAGGACAACAGATCTCCCTGTGGGCCCTACAACCCTCCGAGATCCCTGCGCTCCTCGAACACTGGGAATGTGCGGACAACAGATCTCCCTGTGGGCCCAACAATTCTCCGAGATCACTGCGCTCCTCCAACACCAGGAATGTGAGGACAACAGATCACCCTGTGGGCCCTACAACCCCTCCGAGATCACTGCGCTCCTCCAACACTGGTAATGTGAGGACAACAGATATCCCTGTGGACCCTACAACCCCTCCGAGATCACTGCGCTCCTCCAACACTGGGAATGTGAGGACAACAGATCTCCCTGTGGACCCTACAACCCTCCGAGATCACTGCGCTCCTCCAACACTGGGAATGTGCGGACAACAGATCTCCCTGTGGGCCCTACAACCCTCCAAGATCACTGCGCTCCTCCAACACTGGGAATGTGAGGACAACAGATCTCCCTGTGGGGCCTACAACCCCCCGAGATCATTGCACTCCTCCAACACCGGGAATGTGAGGACAACAGATCTCCCTGTGGGCCCTACAATTCTCCGAGTTCACTGCCCTCCACCAACACCGGGAATGTGAGGACAACAGATCTCCCTGTGGGGCCTACAACCCCCCGAGATCATTGCACTCCTCCAACACCGGGAATGTGAGGACAACAGATCTCACTGTGGGCCCTTCAAACCTCTGAGGTCACTGCGCTCCTCCAACACCAGGAATTTGAGGACAACAGATCTCCCTGTGGGGCCTACAACCCCCCGAGATCACTGCGCTCCTCCAAAACTGGGAATGTGAGGACAGCAGATATCCCTGTGGACCTTACAACCCCCCGAGATCACTGCGCTCCTCCAACACCGGGAATGTGAGGGACAACAGATCTCCCTGTGGCCCTACAACCCCCCGAGATCACTGCGCTCCTCCAACACCGGGAATGTGAGGGACAACTGATCTCCCTGTGGGCCCTACAACCCTCCGAGATCACTGCACTCCTCCAACACTGGGAATGTGAGGACAACAGATCTCCCTGTGGGCCCTACAATTCTCCGAGATCACTGCGCTCCTCCAATACCGGGAATGTGAGGACAACAGATCTCCCTGTGGGCCCTACAACCCTCCGAGATCACTGCTCTCCTCCAACACCAGGAATTTGAGGACAACAGATCCCCCTGTGGGGCCTACAACCCCCCGAGATCACTATGCTCCTCCAACACTGGGAATGTGAGGAAAACAGATCTCCCTGTGGGCCCTACAACCCCCCGAGATCACTGCGCTCCTCCAATACCGGGAATGTGAGGACAACAGATCTCCCTGTGGGCCCTACAAACCTCCGAGATCACTGCATTCCTCCAACATCGGGAATGTGAGGACAACAGATCTCCCTGTGGGCCCTACAACCCCCCGAGATCACTGCGCCCCTCCAACCCCGGGAATGTGAGGAAAACAGATCTCCCTGTGGGACCTACAACCCTCCAAGATCACTGCGCTCCTCCAACACCGGGAATGTGAGGGACAACAGATCTCCCTGTGGGCCCTACAACCCCCCGAGATCACTGCGCTCCTCCAACACCGGGAATGTGAGGGACAACTGATCTCCCTGTGGGCCCTACAACCCTCCGAGATTACTGCACTCCTCCAACACTGGGAATGTGAGGACAACAGATCTCCCTGTGGGCCCTACAATTCTCCGAGATCACTGCGCACCTCCAATACCGGGAATGTGAGGACAACAGATCTCCCTGTGGGCCCTACAATCCCCGAGATCCATGCCCCCCTCCAATACCGGGAATGAGAGGGCAGCAGATCTGCCTGTGGGCCCTACAGCCCTCCGAGATCACTGCGCTCCAACAACACTGGGAATGTGAGGACAACAGATCTCCCTGTGGGCCCTACAACCCTCCGAGATCCCTGCGCTCCTCGAACACTGGGAATGTGCGGACAACAGATCTCCCTGTGGGCCCAACAATTCTCCGAGATCACTGCGCTCCTCCAACACCAGGAATGTGAGGACAACAGATCACCCTGTGGGCCCTACAACCCCTCCGAGATCACTGCGCTCCTCCAACACTGGTAATGTGAGGACAACAGATATCCCTGTGGACCCTACAACCCCTCCGAGATCACTGCGCTCCTCCAACACTGGGAATGTGAGGACAACAGATCTCCCTGTGGACCCTACAACCCTCCGAGATCACTGCGCTCCTCCAACACTGGGAATGTGCGGACAACAGATCTCCCTGTGGGCCCTACAATTCTCCGAGTTCACTGCCCTCCTCCAACACCGGGAATGTGAGGACAACAGATCTCCCTGTGGGGCCTACAACCCCCCGAGATCATTGCACTCCTCCAACACCGGGAATGTGAGGACAACAGATCTCACTGTGGGCCCTTCAAACCTCTGAGGTCACTGCGCTCCTCCAACACCAGGAATTTGAGGACAACAGATCTCCCTGTGGGGCCTACAACCCCCCGAGATCACTGCACTCCTCCAAAACTGGGAATGTGAGGACAGCAGATATCCCTGTGGACCTTACAACCCCCCGAGATCACTGCGCTCCTCCAACACCGGGAATGTGAGGGACAACAGATCTCCCTGTGGCCCTACAACCCCCCGAGATCACTGCGCTCCTCCAACACCGGGAATGTGAGGGACAACTGATCTCCCTGTGGGCCCTACAACCCTCCGAGATCACTGCACTCCTCCAACACTGGGAATGTGAGGACAACAGATCTCCCTGTGGGCCCTACAATTCTCCGAGATCACTGCGCTCCTCCAATACCGGGAATGTGAGGACAACAGATCTCCCTGTGGGCCCTACAACCCTCCGAGATCACTGCTCTCCTCCAACACCAGGAATTTGAGGACAACAGATCTCCCTGTGGGGCCTACAACCCCCCGAGATCACTATGCTCCTCCAACACTGGGAATGTGAGGAAAACAGATCTCCCTGTGGGCCCTACAACCCCCCGAGATCACTGCGCTCCTCCAATACCGGGAATGTGAGGACAACAGATCTCCCTGTGGGCCCTACAATCCTCCGAGATCACTGCACTCCTCCAACATCGGGAATGTGAGGACAACAGATCTCCCTGTGGGCCCTACAACCCCCCGAGATCACTGCGCCCCTCCAACCCCGGGAATGTGAGGAAAACAGATCTCCCTGTGGGACCTATAACCCTCCAAGATCACTGCACTCCTCCAACACCGGGAATGTGAGGGACAACAGATCTCCCTGTGGGCCCTACAACCCCCCGAGATCACTGCGCTCCTCCAACACCGGGAATGTGAGGGACAACTGATCTCCCTGTGGGCCCTACAACCCTCCGAGATCACTGCACTCCTCCAACACTGGGAATGTGAGGACAACAGATCTCCCTGTGGGCCCTACAATTCTCCGAGATCACTGCGCACCTCCAATACCGGGAATGTGAGGACAACAGATCTCCCTGTGGGCCCTACAATCCCCGAGATCCATGCCCCCCTCCAATACCGGGAATGAGAGGGCAGCAGATCTGCCTGTGGGCCCTACAGCCCTCCGAGATCACTGCGCTCCAACAACACTGGGAATGTGAGGACAACAGATCTCCCTGTGGGCCCTACAACCCTCCGAGATCACTGCACTCCTCCAACACTGGGAATGTGAGGACAACAGATCTCCCTGTGGGCCCTACAACCCCCCGAGATCACTATGCTCCTCCAACACTGGGAATGTGAGGAAAACAGATCTCCCTGTGGGCCCTACAACCCCCCGAGATCACTGCGCTCCTCCAATACCGGGAATGTGAGGACATCAGATCTCCCTGTGGACCCTACAAACCTCCGAGATCACTGCACTCCTCCAACATCGGGAATGTGAGGACAACAGATCTCCCTGTGGGCCCTACAACCCCCCGAGATCACTGCGCCCCTCCAACCCCGGGAATGTGAGGACAACAGATCTCCCTGTGGGACCTACAACCCTCCAAGATCACTGCGCTCTTCCAACACCGGGAATGTGAGGACAACAGATCTCCCTTTGGGCCCTACAACCCTCAGAGATCACTGCTCCCCTCCAACACCAGGAATGTGAGGACAACAGATCTCCCTGTGGGCCCTACAACCCTCCGAGGTCACTGCTCTCCTCCAACACCGGGAATGTGAGGACAACAGATCTCCCTGTGGACCCTACAACCCCCCGAGATCACTGCGCTCCTCCAACACCGGGAATGTGAGGACAACAGATCTTCCTGTGGGCCCTTCAACCCTCCGAGATCACTGCGCTCCTCCAACACCGGGAATGTGAGGACAACAGATCTCACTGTGGGCCCTACAACCCTCCGAGATCACTGCGCTCCACCAACACCGGGAATGTGAGGACAACAGATCTCCCTGTGGGCCCTACAACCCCCCGAGATCACTGCGCTCCTCCAACACCGGGAATGTGAGGACACCAGATCCCCCTGTGGGCCTTCAACACCCCGAGATCACTGCGCTCCTCCAACACCGGGAATGTGAGGACAACTGATCTCCCTGTGGGCCCTACAACCCCCCGAGATCACTGCACTCCTCCAACACCGGGAATGTGAGGACACCAGATCCCCCTGTGGGCCTTCAACACCCCGAGATTACTGCGCTCCTCCAACACCGGGAATGTGAGGACAACAGATCTGCCTGTGGGTCCTACAACCCCCCGAGATCACTGCGCTCCTCCAACACCGGGAATGTGAGGACAACAGATCTCCCTGTGGGCCCTACAACCCTCCGAGATCACTGCGCCCCTCCAACACCGGGAATGTGAGGTCAACATATCTCCCTGTGGGCCCTACAACCCTCTGAGATCACTGCGCTCCTCCAACAGAGAATGTTAGGACAACAGATCTCCCTGTGGGCCCTACAACCCTCCGAGATCACTGCACTCCTCCAACACTGGGATGTGAGGACAACAGATCTCCCTGTGGGCCCTACAACCCTCCGAGATCACTTGCGCTCCTCCAACACCGGGAATGTGAGGTCAACAGATCGCCCTGTGGGCCCAAAACCCTACGAGATCACTTCGCTCCTCCAACATCGGGAATGTGTGGACAACAGATCTCCCTGTGGGCCCAACAACCCCCCGAGATCACTGCGCTCCTCCAACACCGGGAATGTGAGGACAACAGATCTCCCTGTGGACCCAACAACCCTCCGAGATCACTGCGCTCCTCCAACACTGGGAATGTGAGGACAACAGATCTGCTTGTGGGCCCTACAACCCCCGAGGTCACTGCGCTCCTCCAACAGTGGGAATGTGAGGACAACAGATTTCCCTGTGGGCCCTACAAACCCCCCGAGGTCACTGCGCTCCTCCAACAGTGGGAATGTGAGGACAACAGATCTCCCTGTGGGCCCTATAACCCCCCGAGATCGCTGCGCTCCTCCAACACCGGGAATGTGAGGACATACAGATCTCCCTGTGGGCCCTACAACCCTCCGAGATCCCTGCGCTCCTCCAACACTGGGAATGTGCGGACAACAGATCTCCCTGTGGGCCTTACAATTCTCCGAGATCACTGCGCTCCTCCAACACCAGGAATCTGAGGACACCAGATCACCCTGTGGGCCCTACAACCCCTCCGAGATCACTGCGCTCCTCCAACACTGGTAATGTGAGGACAACAGATATCCCTGTGGACCCTACAATCCCTCTGAGATCACTGCGCTCCTCCAACACTGGTAATGTGAGGACAACAGATATCCCTGTGGACCCTACAACCCCTCCGAGATCACTGCGCTCCTCCAACACTGGGAATGTGAGGACAACAGATCTCCCTGTGGACCCTACAACCCTCCGAGATCACTGCGCTCCTCCAACACTGGGAATGTGCGGACAACAGATCTCCCTGTGGGCCCTACAATTCTCCGAGTTCACTGCCCTCCTCCAACACCAGGAATGTGAGGACAACAGATCTCCCTGTGGCCCTACAACCCCCCGAGATCACTGCGCTCCTCCAACACCGGGAATGTGAGGGACAACTGATCTCCCTGTGGGCCCTACAACCCTCCGAGATCACTGCACTCCTCCAACACTGGGAATGTGAGGACAACAGATCTCCCTGTGGGCCCTACAATTCTCCGAGATCACTGCGCTCCTCCAATACCGGGAATGTGAGGACAACAGATCTCCCTGTGGGCCCTACAACCCCTCTGAGATCACTGCTCTCCTCCAACACCAGGAATTTGAGGACAACAGATCTCCCTGTGGGGCCTACAACCCCCCGAGATCACTATGCTCCTCCAACACTGGGAATGTGAGGAAAACAGATCTCCCTGTGGGCCCTACAACCCCCCGAGATCACTGCGCTCCTCCAATACCGGGAATGTGAGGACAACAGATCTCCCTGTGGGCCCTACAAACCTCCGAGATCACTGCACTCCTCCAACATCGGGAATGTGAGGACAACAGATCTCCCTGTGGGCCCTACAACCCCCCGAGATCACTGCGCCCCTCCAACCCCGGGAATGTGAGGAAAACAGATCTCCCTGTGGGACCTACAACCCTCCAAGATCACTGCACTCCTCCAACACCGGGAATGTGAGGGACAACAGATCTCCCTGTGGGCCCTACAACCCCCCGAGATCACTGCGCTCCTCCAACACCGGGAATGTGAGGGACAACTGATCTCCCTGTGGGCCCTACAACCCTCCGAGATCACTGCACTCCTCCAACACTGGGAATGTGAGGACAACAGATCTCCCTGTGGGCCCTACAATTCTCCGAGATCACTGCGCACCTCCAATACCGGGAATGTGAGGACAACAGATCTCCCTGTGGGCCCTACAATCCCCGAGATCCATGCCCCCCTCCAATACCGGAATGAGAGGGCAGCAGATCTGCCTGTGGGCCCTACAGCCCTCCGAGATCACTGCGCTCCAACAACACTGGGAATGTGAGGACAACAGATCTCCCTGTGGGCCCTACAACCCTCCGAGATCACTGCACTCCTCCAACACCGGGAATGTGAGGACAACAGATCTCCCTGTGGGCCCTACAACCCCCCGAGATCACTATGCTCCTCCAACACTGGGAATGTGAGGAAAACAGATCTCCCTGTGGGCCCTACAACCCCCCGAGATCACTGCGCTCCTCCAATACCGGGAATGTGAGGACATCAGATCTCCCTGTGGACCCTACAAACCTCCGAGATCACTGCACTCCTCCAACATCGGGAATGTGAGGACAACAGATCTCCCTGTGGGCCCTACAACCCCCCGAGATCACTGCGCCCCTCCAACCCCGGGAATGTGAGGACAACAGATCTCCCTGTGGGACCTACAACCCTCCAAGATCACTGCGCTCTTCCAACACCGGGAATGTGAGGACAACAGATCTCCCTGTGGGCCCTACAACCCTCAGAGATCACTGCTCCCCTCCAACACCGGGAATGTGAGGACAACAGATCTCCCTGTGGGCCCTACAACCCTCCGAGGTCACTGCTCTCCTCCAACACCGGGAATGTGAGGACAACAGATCTCCCTGTGGACCCTACAACCCCCCGAGATCACTGCGCTCCTCCAACACCGGGAATGTGAGGACAACAGATCTTCCTGTGGGCCCTTCAACCCTCCGAGATCACTGCGCTCCTCCAACACCGGGAATGTGAGGACAACAGATCTCACTGTGGGCCCTACAACCCTCCGAGATCACTGCGCTCCACCAACACCGGGAATGTGAGGACAACAGATCTCCCTGTGGGCCCTACAACCCCCCGAGATCACTGCGCTCCTCCAACACCGGGAATGTGAGGACACCAGATCCCCCTGTGGGCCTTCAACACCCCGAGATCACTGCGCTCCTCCAACACCGGGAATGTGAGGACAACTGATCTCCCTGTGGGCCCTACAACCCCCCGAGATCACTGCACTCCTCCAACACCGGGAATGTGAGGACACCAGATCCCCCTGTGGGCCTTCAACACCCCGAGATCACTGCGCTCCTCCAACACCGGGAATGTGAGGACAACAGATCTGCCTGTGGGTCCTACAACCCCCCGAGATCACTGCGCTCCTCCAACACCGGGAATGTGAGGACAACAGATCTCCCTGTGGGCCCTACAACCCTCCGAGATCACTGCGCCCCTCCAACACCGGGAATGTGAGGTCAACATATCTCCCTGTGGGCCCTACAACCCTCTGAGATCACTGCGCTCCTCCAACAGCAGGAATGTTAGGACAACAGATCTCCCTGTGGGCCCTACAACCCTCCGAGATCACTGCACTCCTCCAACACCGGGAATGTGAGGACAACAGATCTCCCTGTGGGCCCTACAACCCCCCGAGATCACTGCGCTCCTCCAACACCGGGAATGTGAGGTCAACAGATCGCCCTGTGGGCCCAAAACCCTCCGAGATCACTGCGCTCCTCCAACATCGGGAATGTGTGGACAACAGATCTCCCTGTGGGCGCAACAACCCCCCGAGATCACTGCGCTCCTCCAACACCGGGAATGTGAGGACAACAGATCTCCCTGTGGACCCAACAACCCTCCGAGATCACTGCGCTCCTCCAACACTGGGAATGTGAGGACAACAGATCTGCTTGTGGGCCCTACAACCCCCCGAGGTCACTGCACTCCTCCAACAGTGGGAATGTGAGGACAACAGATTTCCCTGTGGGCCCTACAACCCCCCGAGGTCACTGCGCTCCTCCAACAGTGGGAATGTGAGGACAACAGATCTCCCTGTGGGCCCTATAACCCCCCGAGATCGCTGTGCTCCTCCAACACCGGGAATGTGAGGACAACAGATCTCCCTGTGGGCCCTACAACCCTCCGAGATCCCTGCGCTCCTCCAACACTGGGAATGTGCGGACAACAGATCTCCCTGTGGGCCCTACAATTCTCCGAGATCACTGCGCTCCTCCAACACCAGGAATGTGAGGACAACAGATCACCCTGTGGGCCCTACAACCCCTCCGAGATCACTGCGCTCCTCCAACACTGGTAATGTGAGGACAACAGATATCCCTGTGGACTCTACAACCCCTCCGAGATCACTGCGCTCCTCCAACACTGGTAATGTGAGGACAACAGATATCCCTGTGGACCCTACAACGCCTCCGAGATCACTGCGCTCCTCCAACACTGGGAATGTGAGGACAACAGATCTCCCTGTGGACCCTACAACCCTCCGAGATCACTGCGCTCCTCCAACACTGGGAATGTGCGGACAACAGATCTCCCTGTGGGCCCTACAATTCTCCGAGTTCACTGCCCTCCTCCAGCACCAGGAATGTGAGGACAACAGATCTCCCTGATAGGCCTACAACCCCCCGAGATCATTGCACTCCTCCAACACCGGGAATGTGAGGACAACAGATCTCACTGTGGGCCCTTCAACCCTCTGAGGTCACTGCGCTCCTCCAACACCAGGAATTTAAGGACAACAGATCTCCCTGTGGGGCCTACAACCCCCCGAGATCACTGCGCTCCTCCAACACTGGGAATGTGCGGACAACAGATCTCCCTGTGGACCCTATAACCCTCCGAGATCACTGCGCTCCTCCAAAACTGGGAATGTGAGGACAGCAGATATCCCTGTGGACCTTACAACCCCCCGAGATCACTGCGCTCCTCCAACACCGGGAATGTGAGGGACAACAGATCTCCCTGTGGCCCTACAACCCCCCGAGATCACTGCGCTCCTCCAACACCGGGAATGTGAGGGACAACTGATCTCCCTGTGGGCCCTACAACCCTCCGAGATCACTGCACTCCTCCAACACTGGGAATGTGAGGACAACAGATCTCCCTGTGGGCCCTACAATTCTCCGAGATCACTGCGCTCCTCCAATACCGGGAATGTGAGGACAACAGATCTCCCTGTGGGCCCTACAACCCTCCGAGATCACTGCTCTCCTCCAACACCAGGAATTTGAGGACAACAGATCTCCCTGTGGGGCCTACAACCCCCCGAGATCACTATGCTCCTCCAACACTGGGAATGTGAGGAAAACAGATCTCCCTGTGGGCCCTACAACCCCCCGAGATCACTGCGCTCCTCCAATACCGGGAATGTGAGGACAACAGATCTCCCTGTGGGCCCTACAAACCTCCGAGATCACTGCACTCCTCCAACATCGGGAATGTGAGGACAACAGATCTCCCTGTGGGCCCTACAACCCCCCGAGATCACTGCGCCCCTCCAACCCCGGGAATGTGAGGAAAACAGATCTCCCTGTGGGACCTACAACCCTCCAAGATCACTGCACTCCTCCAACACCGGGAATGTGAGGGACAACAGATCTCCCTGTGGGCCCTACAACCCCCCGAGATCACTGCGCTCCTCCAACACCGGGAATGTGAGGGACAACTGATCTCCCTGTGGGCCCTACAACCCTCCGAGATCACTGCACTCCTCCAACACTGGGAATGTGAGGACAACAGATCTCCCTGTGGGCCCTACAATTCTCCGAGATCACTGCGCACTTCCAATACCGGGAATGTGAGGACAACAGATCTCCCTGTGGGCCCTACAATCCCCGAGATCCATGCCCCCCTCCAATACCGGGAATGAGAGGGCAGCAGATCTGCCTGTGGGCCCTACAGCCCTCCGAGATCACTGCGCTCCAACAACACTGGGAATGTGAGGACAACAGATCTCCCTGTGGGCCCTACAACCCTCCGAGATCACTGCACTCCTCCAACACCGGGAATGTGAGGACAACAGATCTCCCTGTGGGCCCTACAACCCCCCGAGATCACTATGCTCCTCCAACACTGGGAATGTGAGGAAAACAGATCTCCCTGTGGGCCCTACAACCCCCCGAGATCACTGCGCTCCTCCAATACCGGGAATGTGAGGACATCAGATCTCCCTGTGGACCCTACAAACCTCCGAGATCACTGCACTCCTCCAACATCGGGAATGTGAGGACAACAGATCTCCCTGTGGGCCCTACAACCCCCCGAGATCACTGCGCCCCTCCAACCCCGGGAATGTGAGGACAACAGATCTCCCTGTGAGACCTACAACCCTCCAAGATCACTGCGCTCTTCCAACACCGGGAATGTGAGGACAACAGATCTCCCTGTGGGCCCTACAACCCTCAGAGATCACTGCTCCCCTCCAACACCGGGAATGTGAGGACAACAGATCTCCCTGTGGGCCCTACAACCCTCCGAGGTCACTGCTCTCCTCCAACACCGGGAATGTGAGGACAACAGATCTCCCTGTGGACCCAACAACCCCCCGAGATCACTGCGCTCCTCCAACACCGGGAATGTGAGGACAACAGATCTTCCTGTGGGCCCTTCAACCCTCCGAGATCACTGCGCTCCTCCAACACCGGGAATGTGAGGACAACAGATCTCACTGTGGGCCCTACAACCCTCCGAGGTCACTGCGCTCCACCAACACCGGGAATGTGAGGACAACAGATCTCCCTGTGGGCCCTACAACCCCCCGAGATCACTGCGCTCCTCCAACACCGGGAATGTGAGGACACCAGATCCCCCTGTGGGCCTTCAACACCCCGAGATCACTGCGCTCCTCCAACACCGGGAATGTGAGGACAACTGATCTCCCTGTGGGCCCTACAACCCCCCGAGATCACTGCACTCCTCCAACACCGGGAATGTGAGGACACCAGATCCCCCTGTGGGCCTTCAACACCCCGAGATCACTGCGCTCCTCCAACACCGGGAATGTGAGGACAACAGATCTGCCTGTGGGTCCTACAACCCCCCGAGATCACTGCGCTCCTCCAACACCGGGAATGTGAGGACAACAGATCTCCCTGTGGGCCCTACAACCCTCCGAGATCACTGCGCCCCTCCAACACCGGGAATGTGAGGTCAACATATCTCCCTGTGGGCCCTACAACCCTCTGAGATCACTGCGCTCCTCCAACAGCAGGAATGTTAGGACAACAGATCTCCCTGTGGGCCCTACAACCCTCCGAGATCACTGCACTCCTCCAACACGGGGAATGTGAGGACAACAGATCTCCCTGTGGGCCCTACAACCCCCCGAGATCACTGCGCTCCTCCAACACCGGGAATGTGAGGTCAACAGATCGCCCTGTGGGCCCAAAACCCTCCGAGATCACTGCGCTCCTCCAACATCGGGAATGTGTGGACAACAGATCTCCCTGTGGGCCCAACAACCCCCCAGATCACTGCGCTCCTCCAACACCGGGAATGTGAGGACAACAGATCTCCCTGTGGACCCAACAACCCTCCGAGATCACTGCGCTCCTCCAACACTGGGAATGTGAGGACAACAGATCTGCTTGTGGGCCCTACAACCCCCCGAGGTCACTGCGCTCCTCCAACAGTGGGAATGTGAGGACAACAGATTTCCCTGTGGGCCCTACATCCCCCCGAGGTCACTGCGCTCCTCCAACAGTGGGAATGTGAGGACAACAGATCTCCCTGTGGGCCCTATAAACCCCCGAGATCGCTGCGCTCCTCCAACACCGGGAATGTGAGGACAACAGATCTCCCTGTGGGCCCTACAACCATCCGAGATCCCTGCGCTCCTCCAACACTGGGAATGTGCGGACAACAGATCTCCCTGTGGGCCCTACAATTCTCCGAGATCACTGCGCTCCTCCAACAGCAGGAATGTGAGGACAACAGATCACCCTGTGGGCCCTACAACTCCTCCGAGATCACTGCGCTCCTCCAACACTGGTAATGTGAGGACAACAGATATCCCTGTGGACTCTACAACCCCTCCGAGATCACTGCGCTCCTCCAACACTGGTAATGTGAGGACAACAGATATCCCTGTGGACCCTACAACGCCTCCGAGATCACTGCGCTCCTCCAACACTGGGAATGTGAGGACAACAGATCTCCCTGTGGACCCTACAACCCTCCGAGATCACTGCGCTCCTCCAACACTGGGAATGTGCGGACAACAGATCTCCCTGTGGGCCCTACAATTCTCCGAGTTCACTGCCCTCCTCCAGCACCAGGAATGTGAGGACAACAGATCTCCCTGATAGGCCTACAACCCCCCGAGATCATTGCACTCCTCCAACACCGGGAATGTGAGGACAACAGATCTCACTGTGGGCCCTTCAACCCTCTGAGGTCACTGCGCTCCTCCAACACCAGGAATTTAAGGACAACAGATCTCCCTGTGGGGCCTACAACCCCCCGAGATCACTGCGCTCCTCCAACACTGGGAATGTGCGGACAACAGATCTCCCTGTGGACCCTATAACCCTCCGAGATCACTGCGCTCCTCCAAAACTGGGAATGTGAGGACAGCAGATATCCCTGTGGACCTTACAACCCCCCGAGATCACTGCGCTCCTCCAACACCGGGAATGTGAGGGACAACAGATCTCCCTGTGGCCCTACAACCCCCCGAGATCACTGCGCTCCTCCAACACCGGGAATGTGAGGGACAACTGATCTCCCTGTGGGCCCTACAACCCTCCGAGATCACTGCACTCCTCCAACACTGGGAATGTGAGGACAACAGATCTCCCTGTGGGCCCTACAATTCTCCGAGATCACTGCGCTCCTCCAATACCGGGAATGTGAGGACAACAGATCTCCCTGTGGGCCCTACAATCCCCGAGATCCATGCCCCCCTCCAATACCGGGAATGAGAGGGCAGCGGATCTCCCTGTGGGCCCTACAGCCCTCCGAGATCACTGCGCTCCAACAACACTGGGAATGTGAGGACAACAGATCTCCCTGTGGGCCCTACAACCCTCCGAGATCACTGCACTCATCCAACACCGGGAATGTGAGGACAACAGATCTCCCTGTGGGCCCTACAACCCTCCGAGATCACTGCTCTCCTCCAACACCGGGAATGTGAGGACAACAGATCTCCCTGTGGACCCTACAACCCCCCGAGATCACTGCGCTCCTCCAACACCGGGAATGTGAGGACAACAAATCTCCCTGTGGGCCCTACAACCCTCCAAGATCACTGCGCTCCTCCAACACCGGGAATGTGAGGACAACAGATCTCCCTGTGGGCCCTACAACCCTCCGAGATCACTTCGCTCCACCAACACTGGGAAGGTGAGGACAACAGATCTCCCTGCGGGCCCTACAACCCTCCGAGATCACTGTGCTGCTCCAACACCGGGAATGTGAGAACAACAGATCTCCCTGTGGGCGCTACAACCCTCCGAGATCATTGCGCTCCTCCAACACCAGGAATGTGAGGACACCAGATCCCCCTGTGGGCCTCCAACCCCCCGTGATCACTGTGCTCCTCCAACACCGGGAATGTGAGGACAACAGATCTCCCTGTGGGCCCGACAACCCCCCGAGATCACTGCGCTCCTCCAACACCGGGAATGTGTGGACAACAGATCTCCCTGTGGGCCCTACAACCCTCCGAGATCACTGCGCCCCTCCAACACCGGGAATGTGAGATCAACAGATCTCCCTGTGGGCCCTACAACCCTCTGAGAGCACTGCGCTTCTCCAACAGCAGGAATGTGAGGACAACAGATCTCCCTGTGGGCCCTACAACCCTCCGAGATCACTGCACTCCTCCAACACCGGGAAGGTGAGGACAACAGATCTCCCTGTGGGCCCTACAACCCTCCGAGATCACTGCACTCCTCCAACACCGGGAATGTCAGGACAACAGATCTCCCTGTAGGCCCTACAATCCCCCGAGATCACTGCGCTCCTCCAACACCGGGAATGTGAGGTCAACAGATCTCCCTGTGGGCCCTACAACCCTCTGAGATCACTGCGCTCCTCCAACACCGGGAATGTGTGGACAACAGATCTCCCTGTGGGCCCAACAACCCCCCGAGATCACTGCGCTCCTCCAACACCGGGAATGTGAGGTCAGCAGATATCCCTGTGGACCTTACAACCCCCCGAGATCACTGCGCTCCTCCAACAACGGGAATGTGAGGGACAACAGATCTCCCTGTGGCCCTACAACACCCCGAGATCACTGCGCTCCTCCAACACCGGGAATGTGAGGGACAACTGATCTCCCTGTGGGCCCTACAACCCTCCGAGATCACTGCGCTCCTCCAATACCGGGAATGTGAGGACAACAGATCTCCCTGTGGGCCCTACAATCCCCGAGATCCATGCCCCCCTCCAATACCGGGAATGAGAGGGCAGCAGATCTCCCTGTGGGCCCTACAGCCCTCCGAGATCACTGCGCTCCACCAACACTGGGAATGTGAGGACAACAGATCTCCCTGTGGGCCCTACAACCCTCCGAGATCACTGCACTCCTCCAACACCGGGAATGTGAGGTCAACAGATCTCCCTGTGGCCCTACAACCCACCGAGGTCACTGCTCTCCTCCAACACTGGGAATGTGAGGACAACAGATCTCCCTGTGGGCCCTACAACCCTCCGAGATCACTGCACTCCTCCAACACCGGGAATGTGAGGACAACAGATCTCCCTGTGGGCCCTACAACCCACCGAGGTCACTGCTCTCCTCCAACACCGGGAAAGTGAGGACAACATATCTCCCTTTCGACCCTACAACCCCCCGAGATCACTGTGCTCCTCCAACACCGGGAATGTGAGGACAACAGATCTCCCTGTGGGCCCTACAACCCTCTGAGATCACTGCGCTCCTCCAACACCGGGAATGTGAGGACAACAGAACTCCCTGTGGGCCCTACAACCCTCCGAGATCACTGCGCTCCACCAACACTGGGAATGTGAGGACAACAGATCTCCCTGTGGGCCCTACAACCCTCCGAGATCACTGCGCTCCTCCAACACCGGGAATGTGAGGACAACAGATCTCCCTGTGGGCCCTACAACCCTCCGAGATCACTGTGCTCGTCCAACACCGGGAATGTGAGGACACCAGATCCCCCTGTCGGCCTCCAACCCCCCGAGATCACTGTGCTCCTCCAACACCGGGAAGGTGAGGAAAACAGATCTCCCTGTGGGCCATACAACCCCCCGAGATCACTGCGCTCCTCCAACACCGGGAATGTGTGGACAACAGATCTCCCTGTGGGCCCAACAAACTCCCGAGATCACTGCGATCCTCCAACACCGGGAATGTGAGGACAACAGATCACGCTGTGGGCCCTACAACTCCCCGAGATCACTGTGCTCCTCCAACACTGGGAATGTGAGGACAACAGATCACCCTGTGGGCCATACAACCCCTCTGAGATCACTGCGCTCCTCCCACACTGGGAATGTGAGGAAAACAGATCTCCCTGTGGACCCAACAATCCTCCGAGATCACTGCGCTCCTCCAACACTGGGAATGTGAGGACAACAGATCTGCTTGTGGGCCCTACAACACCCCGAGGTCACTGCGCTCCTCCAACAGTGGGAATGTGAGGACAACAGATCTCCCTGTGGGCCCTACAATTCTCCTAGATCACTGCGCTCCTCCAACACCAGGAATGTGAGGACAACAGATCTCCCTGTGGGGCCTACAACCCCCGAGATCACTGCGCTCCTCCAACACCGGGAATGTGAGGACAACAGATCTCCCTGAGGGCCCCACAACCATCCGAGATCACTGCGCTCCTCCAAGACCAGGAATGTGAGGGAGAACGCATCTCCCTGTGGACCCTACAACCATCCGAGATCACTGCACTCCGCGAACACCGGGAATGTGAGGGAGAACAGATCTCCCTGTGGGCCCTACAACCCTCCGAGATCACTGCGCTCCTCCAACACTGGGAATGTGTGGACAACAGATCTCCCTGTGGATCATACAACCCTCCAAGATCACTGCGCTCCTCCAGCGCCAGGAATGTGAGGGCAACAGATCTCCCTGTGGGCCCTACAACCCTCTGAGATCACTGCGCTCCTCCAACACCGGGAATGTGAGAACAACAGATCTCACTGTGGGCCCTACAACACCCAGAGATCACTGCGCTCCTCCAAAACTGGGAATGTGAGGACAGCAGATCTCCCTGTCGTCCCTACAACCCTCCGAGATCACTGCGCTCCTCCAACACCGGGAATGTGAGGGACAACAGATCTCCGTGTGGGCCCTACAACCCTCCGAGATCACTGCGCTCCTCCAACACTGGGAATGTGAGGACAGCAGATATCCCTGTGGACCTTACAACCCCCCGAGATCACTGCGCTCCTCCAACACCGGGAATGTGAGGGACAACAGATCTCCCTGTGGCCCTACAACCCTCCGAGATCACTGCGCTCCTCCAACACCGGGAATGTGAGGGACAACTGATCTCCCTGTGGGCCCTACAACCCTCCGAGATCACTGCGCTCCTCCAACACTGGGAATGTGAGGACAACAGATCTCCCTGTGGGCCCTACAATTCTCCGAGATCACTGCGCTCCTCCAACACCGGGAATGTGAGGACAACAGATCTCCCTGTGGGCCCTACAATCCCCGAGATCCATGCCCCCCTCCAATACCGGGAATGAGAGGGCAGCAGATCTCCCTGTGGGCCCTACAGCCCTCCGCGATCACTGCGCTCCACCAACACTGGGAATGTGAGGACAACAGATCTCCCTGTGGGCCCTACAACCCTCCGAGATCACTGCGCTCCTCCAACACTGTGAATGTGAGGACAGCAAATATCCCTGTGGACCGTACAACCCCCCGAGATCACTGCGCTCCTCCAACACCGGGAATGTGAGGGACAACAGATCTCCCTGTGGCCCTTCAACCACCCAAGATCACTGTGCTCCACCAACACTGGGAATGTGAGGACAACAGATCTCCCTGTGGGCCAAACAACCCTCCGAGATCACTGCGCTCCTCCAACACCGGGAATGTGAGGGATAACAGATCTCCCTGTGGGCCCTACAACCCTCCGAGATCACTGCGCTCCTCCAACACTGGGAATGTGAGGACAGCAGATCTCACTGTGGACCTTACAACCCCCCGAGATCACTGCGCTCCTCCAACACCGGGAATGTGAGGGACAACAGATCTCCCTGTGGCCCTACAACCCCCCGAGATCACTGCGCTCCTCCAACACCGGGAATGTGAGGGACAACAGATCTCCCTGTGGGCCCTTCAATTCTCCGAGATCACTGCGCTCCTCCAACACCGGGAATGTGCGGACCACAGATCTCCCTGTGGGCCCTACAATTCTCCGAGATCACTGCGCTCCTCCAACACCGGGAATGTGAGGACAACAGATCTCCCTGTGGGCCCTACAACCCCCCGAGTTCATTGCACTCCTATAACACCAGGAATGTGAGGACAACAGATCTCCCTGTGGGGCCTACAACCCCCCGAGATCACCGCGCTCCTCCAACACGGGGAATGTGAGGACAACAGATCTCCCTGTGGGCCCTACAATCCCCCGGGATCACTGCGCTCCTTCAACACCGGGAATGTGAGGGACAACAGATCTCCCTGTGGGCCCTAGAACCCTCCGAGATCACTGCGCTCCTCCAACACCGGGAATGTGAGGACAACAGATCTCATTGTGGGCCCAACAACCATCCGAGATCACTGCGCTCCTCCAACACCGGGAATGTTAGGACAACCGATCTCTCTGTGGGCCCTACAACCCCCCGAGATCACTGCGCTCCTCCAACACTGGGAATGTGCGGACAACAGATCTCCCTGTGGATCATACAACCCTCCAAGATCACTGCGCTCCTCCAGCACCGGGAATGTGAGGGCAACAGATCCCCCTGTTGGCCCTACAACCCTCTGAGATCACTGCGCTCCTCCAACACCGGGAATGTGAGAACAACAGGTCTCACTGTGGGCCCTTCAACCCTCTGAGATCACTGCGCTCCTACAACACCAGGAATGTGAGGACAACAGATCTCCCTGTGGGGCCTACAACCCCCCGAGATCACTGCGCTCCACCAACACGGGGAATGTGAGGACAACAGATCTCCCTGTGGGCCCTACAACCCCCCGGGATCACTGCGCTCCTCCAACACCGGGAATGTGAGGGACAACAGATCTCCCTGTGGGCCCTACAACCCTCCGAGATCACTGCGCTCCTCCAACACCGGGAATGTGAGGACAACAGATCTCATTGTGGGACCTACAACCATCCGAGATCACTGCGCTCCTCCAACACCGGGAATGTGAGGACAACCGATCTCCCTGTGGGCCCTACAACCCCCCGAGATCACTGCGCTCCTCCAACACCGGTAATGTGAGGACAGCAGATCTCGCTGTGGGCCTTACAACCATCCGAGATCACTGCGCTCCTCCAAGACCAGGAATGTGAGGGAGAACGGATCTCCCTGTGGACCCTACAACACTGCGAGATCACCGCACTCCTCCAACACTGGGTATGTGAGGACAACAGATCTCCCTGTGGACACTAAACCCTCCGAGATCACTGCACTCCTTGAAAACACCGGGAATGTGAGGGAGAACAGATCTCCCTGTGGACCCTACCACCCTCCGAGATCACTGCGCTCCTCTAACACTGGGAATGTGAGGACAACAGATCTCCCTGTGGGCCCTACAACCCTCCGAGATCACTGCGCTCCTCCAACACTGGGAATGTGAGGACAACAGATCTCCCTGTGGATCATACAACCCTCCAAGATCACTGCGCTCTTCCAGCACCGGGAATGTGAGGACACCAGATCCCCCTGTGGGCCTCCAACCCCCCGAGATCACTGTGCTCCTCCAACAGCGGGAATGTGAGGACAACAGATCTCCCTTTGGGCCCTACAACCCCCCGAGATCACTGCGCTCCTCCAACACCGGGAATGTGAGGACAACAGATCTCCCTGTGGGCCCTACAACCCTCCGAGATCACTGCACTCCTCCAACACCGGGAATGTGAGGGCAACAGATCTCCCTGTTGGCCCTACAACCCCCCGAGATCACTGCGCTCCTCCAACTTTGGGAATGTGAGGTCAACAGATCTCCCTGTGGTCCCTACAACCCTCAGAGATCACTGCGCTCCTCCAACACGGGGAATGTGTGGACAACAGATCTCCCTGTGGGCCCAACAACCCCCGAGATCACTGCACTCCTCCAACACCGGGAATGTGAGGACAACAGATCACGCTGTGGGCCCTACAACCCCCCGAGATCACTGTGCTCCTCCAACACTGGGAATGTGAGGACAACAGATCACCATGTGGGCCCTACAACCCCTCCGAGATCACTGCGCTCCTCCAACATTGGGAATGTGAGGACAACAGATCACCCTGTGGACCCAACAACCCTCCGAGATCACTGCGCTCCTCCAACACTGGGAATGTGAGGACAACAGATCTGCTTGTGGGCCCTACAACCCCCCGAGGTTACTGCGCTCCTCGAACAGTGGGAATGTGAGGACAACAGATCTCCCTGTGGGCCCTACAACCCCCCGAGGTCACTGCGCTCCTCCAGCAGTGGGAATGTGAGGACAACAGATCTCCCTGTGGGCCCTACAACCCCCCGAGACCACTGCGCTCCTCCAGCACCGGGAATGTGAGGACAACAGATCTCCCTGTGGGCCCTACAACCCCCCGAGATCACTGCGCTCCGCCAACACCGGGAATGTGAGGACAACTGATCTCCCTGTGGGCCCTACAACCCTCCAAGATCACTGCGCTCCTCCAACACCGGGAATGTGAGGACAACTGATCTCCCTCTGGGCCCTACAACCCTCCGAGATCACTGCGCTCCTCCAGCACCGGGAATGTGAGGGACAACAGATCTCCCTGTGGGCCCTACAACCCTCCGAGATCACTGCGCTCCTCCAACACTGGGAATGTGCGGACAACAGATCTCCCTGTGGGCCCTACAATTCTCCTAGATCACTGCGCTCCTTCAACACCAGGAATGTGAGGACAACAGATCTCCCTGTGGGCCCTACAACCCCCCGAGGTCATTGCGCTCCTCCAACACCGGGAATGTAAGGACAACAGATCTCACTGTGGGCCCTTCAACCCTTTGAGGTCACTGCGCTCCTCCAACACCAGGAATGTGAGGACAACAGATCTCCCTGTGGGGCCTACAACCCCCCGAGATCACTGCGCTCCTCGAACACCGGGAATGTGAGGACAACAGATCTCCCTGAGGGCCCTACAACCATCCGAGATCACTGCGCTCCTCCAAGACTAGGAATGTGAGGGAGAACAGATCTCCCTGTGGGACCTACAACCCTCCGAGATCACTGCGCTCCTCCAACACTGGGAATGTGCGGACAACAGATCTCCCTGTGGATCATACAACCCTCCAGGATCACTGCGCTCCTCCAGCACCAGGAATGTGAGGGCAACAGATCTCCCTGTGGGCCCTACAACCCTCTGAGATCACTGCGCTCCTCCAACACCGGGAATGTGAGAACAACAGATCTCACTGTGGGCCCTACAACTCTGCAAGATCACTGCGCTCTTCCAACACCGGGAATGTGAGGGACAACAGATCTCCCTGTGGGCCCTATAACCCTTCGAGATCACTGCGCTCCTCCAAAACTGGGAATGTGAGGACAGCAGATATCCCTGTGGACCTGACAACCCCCCGAGATCGCTGCGCTCCTCCAACACCGGGAATGTGAGGGACAACAGATCTCCCTGTGGCCCTACAACCCCCCGAGATGACTGCGCTCCTCCAACACTGGGAATGTGAGGGACAACTGATCTCCCTTTGGGCCCTACAACCCTCCGAGATCACTGCGCTCCTCCAACACCGGGAATGTGAGAACAACAGGTCTCACTGTGGGCCCTTCAACCCTCTGAGATCACTGCGCTCCTACAACACCAGGAATGTGAGGACAACAGATCTCCCTGTGGGGCCTACAACCCCCCGAGATCACTGCGCTCCTCCAACACGGGGAATGTGAGGACAACAGATCTCCCTGTGGGCCCTACAACCCCCCGGGATCACTGCGCTCCTCCAACACCGGGAATGTGAGGGACAACAGATCTCCCTGTGGGCCCTACAACGCTCCGAGATCACTGCGCTCCTCCAACACCGGGAATGTGAGGACAACAGATCTCATTGTGGGACCTACAACCATCCGAGATCACTGCGCTCCTCCAACACCGGGAATGTGAGGACAACCGATCTCCCTGTGGGCACTACAACCCCCCGAGATCACTGCGCTCCTCCAACACCGGTAATGTGAGGACAGCAGATCTCGCTGTGGGCCTTACAACCATCCGAGATCACTGCGCTCCTCCAAGACCAGGAATGTGAGGGAGAACGGATCTCCCTGTGGACCCTACAACCCTGCGAGATCACCGCACTCCTCCAACACTGGGTATGTGAGGACAACAGATCTCCCTGTGGACCCTAAACCCTCCGAGATCACTGCACTCCTTGAAAACACCGGGAATGTGAGGGAGAACAGATCTCCCTGTGGACCCTACCGCCCTCCGAGATCACTGCGCTCCTCTAACACTGGGAATGTGAGGACAACAGATCTCCCTGTGGGCCCTACAACCCTCCGAGATCACTGCGCTCCTCCAACACTGGGAATGTGAGGACAACAGATCTCCCTGTGGATCATACAACCCTCCAAGATCACTGCGCTCTTCCAGCACCGGGAATGTGAGGACACCAGATCCCCCTGTGGGCCTCCAACCCCCCGAGATCACTGTGCTCCTCCAACAGCGGGAATGTGAGGACAACAGATCTCCCTTTGGGCCCTACAACCCCCCGAGATCACTGCGCTCCTCCAACACCGGGAATGTGAGGACAACAGATCTCCCTGTGGGCCCTACAACCCTCCGAGATCACTGCACTCCTCCAACACCGGGAATGTGAGGACAACAGATCTCCCTGTTGGCCCTACAACCCCCCGAGATCACTGCGCTCCTCCAACACTGGGAATGTGAGGTCAACAGATCTCCCTGTGGTCCCTACAACCCTCAGAGATCACTGCGCTCCTCCAACACGGGGAATGTGTGGACAACAGATCTCCCTGTGGGCCCAACAACCCCCGAGATCACTGCGCTCCTCCAACACCGGGAATGTGAGGACAACAGATCACGCTGTGGGCCCTACAACCCCCCGAGATCACTGTGCTCCTCCAACACTGGGAATGTGAGGACAACAGATCACCCTGTGGGCCCTACAACCCCTCCGAGATCACTGCGCTCCTCCAACATTGGGAATGTGAGGACAACAGATCACCCTGTGGACCCAACAACCCTCCGAGATCACTGCGCTCCTCCAACACTGGGAATGTGAGGACAACAGATCTGCTTGTGGGCCCTACAACCCCCCGAGGTTACTGCGCTCCTCGAACAGTGGGAATGTGAGGACAACAGATCTCCCTGTGGGCCCTACAACCCCCCGAGGTCACTGCGCTCCTCCAGCAGTGGGAATGTGAGGACAACAGATCTCCCTGTGGGCCCTACAACCCCCCGAGACCACTGCGCTCCTCCAGCACCGGGAATGTGAGGACAACAGATCTCCCTGTGGGCCCTACAACCCCCCGAGATCACTGCGCTCCGCCAACACCGGGAATGTGAGGACAACTGATCTCCCTGTGGGCCCTACAACCCTCCGAGATCACTGCGCTCCTCCAACACCGGGAATGTGAGGACAACTGATCTCCCTCTGGGCCCTACAACCCTCCGAGATCACTGCGCTCCTCCAGCACCGGGAATGTGAGGGACAACAGATCTCCCTGTGGGCCCTACAACCCTCCGAGATCACTGCGCTCCTCCAACACTGGGAATGTGCGGACAACAGATCTCCCTGTGGGCCCTACAATTCTCCTAGATCACTGCGCTCCTCCAACACCAGGAATGTGAGGACAACAGATCTCCCTGTGGGCCCTACAACCCCCCGAGGTCATTGCGCTCCTCCAACACCGGGAATGTAAGGACAACAGATCTCACTGTGGGCCCTTCAACCCTTTGAGGTCACTGCGCTCCTCCAACACCAGGAATGTGAGGACAACAGATCTCCCTGTGGGGCCTACAACCCCCCGAGATCACTGCGCTCCTCGAACACCGGGAATGTGAGGACAACAGATCTCCCTGAGGGCCCTACAACCATCCGAGATCACTGCGCTCCTCCAAGACCAGGAATGTGAGGGAGAACGGATCTCCCTGTGGACCCTACAACCCTCCGAGATCACTGCACTCCTCGAACACCGGGAATGTGAGGGAGAACAGATCTCCCTGTGGAACCTACAACCCTCCGAGATCACTGCGCTCCTCCAACACTGGGAATGTGAGGACAACAGATCTCCCTGTGGATCATACAACCCTCCAAGCTCACTGCGCTCTTCCAGCACCGGGAATGTGAGGACACCAGATCCCCCTGTGGGCCTCCAACCCCCCGAGATCACTGTGCTCCTCCAACAGCGGGAATGTGAGGACAACAGATCTCCCTTTGGGCCCTACAACCCCCCGAGATCACTGCGCTCCTCCAACACCGGGAATGTGAGGACAACAGATCTCCCTGTGGGCCCTACAACCCTCCGAGATCACTGCACTCCTCCAACACCGGGAATGTGAGGACAACAGATCTCCCTGTTGGCCCTACAACCCCCCGAGATCACTGCGCTCCTCCAACACTGGGAATGTGAGGTGAACAGATCTCCCTGTGGTCCCTACAACCCTCAGAGGTCACTGCGCTCCTCCAACACGGGGAATGTGTGGACAACAGATCTCCCTGTGGGCCCAACAACCCCCGAGATCACTGCGCTCCTCCAACACCGGGAATGTGAGGACAATAGATCACGCTGTGGGCCCTACAACCCCCCGAGATCACTGTGCTCCTCCAACACTGGGAATGTGAGGACAACAGATCACCCTGTGGGCCCTACAACCCCTCCGAGATCACTGCGCTCCTCCAACATTGGGAATGTGAGGACAACAGATCACCCTGTGGACCCAACAACCCTCCGAGATCACTGCGCTCCTCCAACACTGGGAATGTGAGGACAACAGATCTGCTTGTGGGCCCTACAACCCCCCGAGGTTACTGCGCTCCTCGAACAGTGGGAATGTGAGGACAACAGATCTCCCTGTGGGCCCTACAACCCCCCGAGGTCACTGCGCTCCTCCAGCAGTGGGAATGTGAGGACAACAGATCTCCCTGTGGGCCCTACAACCCCCCGAGACCACTGCGCTCCTCCAGCACCGGGAATGTGAGGACAACAGATCTCCCTGTGGGCCCTACAACCCCCCGAGATCACTGCGCTCCGCCAACACCGGGAATGTGAGGACAACTGATCTCCCTGTGGGCCCTACAACCCTCCGAGATCACTGCGCTCCTCCAACACCGGGAATGTGAGGACAACTGATCTCCCTCTGGGCCCTACAACCCTCCGAGATCACTGCGCTCCTCCAGCACCGGGAATGTGAGGGACAACAGATCTCCCTGTGGGCCCTACAACCCTCCGAGATCACTGCGCTCCTCCAACACTGGGAATGTGCGGACAACAGATCTCCCTGTGGGCCCTACAATTCTCCTAGATCACTGCGCTCCTCCAACACCAGGAATGTGAGGACAACAGATCTCCCTGTGGGCCCTACAACCCCCCGAGGTCATTGCGCTCCTCCAACACCGGGAATGTAAGGACAACAGATCTCACTGTGGGCCCTTCAACCCTTTGAGGTCACTGCGCTCCTCCAACACCAGGAATGTGAGGACAACAGATCTCCCTGTGGGGCCTACAACCCCCCGAGATCACTGCGCTCCTCGAACACCGGGAATGTGAGGACAACAGATCTCCCTGAGGGCCCTACAACCATCCGAGATCACTGCGCTCCTCCAAGACCAGGAATGTGAGGGAGAACGGATCTCCCTGTGGACCCTACAACCCTCCGAGATCACTGCACTCCTCGAACACCGGGAATGTGAGGGAGAACAGATCTCCCTGTGGGACCTACAACCCACCGAGATCACTGCGCTCCTCCAACACTGGGAATGTGCGGACAACAGATCTCCCAGTGGATCATACAACCCTCCAGGATCACTGCGCTCCTCCAGCACCAGGAATGTGAGGGCAACAGATCTCCCTGTGGGCCCTACAACCCTCTGAGATCACTGCGCTCCTCCAACACCGGGAATGTGAGAACAACAGATCTCACTGTGGGCCCTACAACTCTGCAAGATCACTGCGCTCTTCCAACACCGGGAATGTGAGGGACAACAGATCTCCCTGTGGGCCCTATAACCCTTCGAGATCACTGCGCTCCTCCAAAACTGGGAATGTGAGGACAGCAGATATCCCTGTGGACCTGACAACCCCCCGAGATCGCTGCACTCCTCCAACACCGGGAATGTGAGGGACAACAGATCTCCCTGTGGCCCTACAACCCCCCGAGATGACTGCGCTCCTCCAACACTGGGAATGTGAGGGACAACTGATCTCCCTTTGGGCCCTACAACCCTCCGAGATCACTGCGCTCCTCCAACACCGGGAATGTGAGAACAACAGGTCTCACTGTGGGCCCTTCAACCCTCTGAGATCACTGCGCTCCTACAACACCAGGAATGTGAGGACAACAGATCTCCCTGTGGGGCCTACAACCCCCCGAGATCACTGCGCTCCTCCAACACGGGGAATGTGAGGACAACAGATCTCCCTGTGGGCCCTACAACCCCCCGGGATCACTGCGCTCCTCCAACACCGGGAATGTGAGGGACAACAGATCTCCCTGTGGGCCCTACAACCCTCCGAGATCACTGCGCTCCTCCAACACCGGGAATGTGAGGACAACAGATCTCATTGTGGGACCTACAACCATCCGAGATCACTGCACTCCTCCAACACCGGGAATGTGAGGACAACCGATCTCCCTGTGGGCCCTACAACCCCCCGAGATCACTGCGCTCCTCCAACACCGGTAATGTGAGGACAGCAGATCTCGCTGTGGGCCTTACAACCATCCGAGATCACTGCGCTCCTCCAAGACCAGGAATGTGAGGGAGAACGGATCTCCCTGTGGACCCTACAACCCTGCGAGATCACCGCACTCCTCCAACACTGGGTATGTGAGGACAACAGATCTCCCTGTGGACCCTAAACCCTCCGAGATCACGGCACTCCTTGAAAACATCGGGAATGTGAGGGAGAACAGATCTCCCTGTGGACCCTACCACCCTCCGAGATCACTGCACTCCTCTAACACTGGGAATGTGAGGACAACAGATCTCCCTGTGGGCCCTACAACCCTCCGAGATCACTGCGCTCCTCCAACACTGGGAATGTGAGGACAACAGGTCTCCCTGTGGATCATACAACCCTCCAAGATCACTGCGCTCTTCCAGCACCGGGAATGTGAGGACACCAGATCCCCCTGTGGGCCTCCAACCCCCCGAGATCACTGTGCTCCTCCAACAGCGGGAATGTGAGGACAACAGATCTCCCTTTGGGCCCTACAACCCCCCGAGATCACTGCGCTCCTCCAACACCGGGAATGTGAGGACAACAGATCTCCCTGTGGGCCCTACAACCCTCCGAGATCACTGCACTCCTCCAACACCGGGAATGTGAGGACAACAGATCTCCCTGTTGGCCCTACAACCCCCCGAGATCACTGCGCTCCTCCAACACTGGGAATGTGAGGTCAACAGATCTCCCTGTGGTCCCTACAACCCTCAGAGATCACTGCGCTCCTCCAACACGGGGAATGTGTGGACAACAGATCTCCCTGTGGGCCCAACAACCCCCGAGATCACTGCGCTCCTCCAACACCGGGAATGTGAGGACAACAGATCACGCTGTGGGCCCTACAACCCCCCGAGATCACTGTGCTCCTCCAACACTGGGAATGTGAGGACAACAGATCACCCTGTGGGCCCTACAACCCCTCCGAGATCACTGCGCTCCTCCAACATTGGGAATGTGAGGACAACAGATCACCCTGTGGACCCAACAACCCTCCGAGATCACTGCGCTCCTCCAACACTGGGAATGTGAGGACAACAGATCTGCTTGTGGGCCCTACAACCCCCCGAGGTTACTGCGCTCCTCGAACAGTGGGAATGTGAGGACAACAGATCTCCCTGTGGGCCCTACAACCCCCCGAGGTCACTGAGCTCCTCCAGCAGTGGGAATGTGAGGACAACAGATCTCCCTGTGGGCCCTACAACCCCCCGAGACCACTGCGCTCCTCCAGCACCGGGAATGTGAGGACAACAGATCTCCCTGTGGGCCCTACAACCCCCCGAGATCACTGCGCTCCGCCAACACCGGGAATGTGAGGACAACTGATCTCCCTGTGGGCCCTACAACCCTCCGAGATCACTGCGCTCCTCCAACACCGGGAATGTGAGGACAACTGATCTCCCTCTGGGCCCTACAACCCTCCGAGATCACTGCGCTCCTCCAGCACCGGGAATGTGAGGGACAACAGATCTCCCTGTGGGCCCTACAACCCTCCGAGATCACTGCGCTCCTCCAACACTGGGAATGTGCGGACAACAGATCTCCCTGTGGGCCCTACAATTCTCCTAGATCACTGCGCTCCTCCAACACCAGGAATGTGAGGACAACAGATCTCCCTGTGGGCCCTACAACCCCCCGAGGTCATTGCGCTCCTCCAACACCGGGAATGTAAGGACAACAGATCTCACTGTGGGCCCTTCAACCCTTTGAGGTCACTGCGCTCCTCCAACACCAGGAATGTGAGGACAACAGATCTCCCTGTGGGGCCTACAACCCCCCGAGATCACTGCGCTCCTCGAACACCGGGAATGTGAGGACAACAGATCTCCCTGAGGGCCCTACAACCATCCGAGATCACTGCGCTCCTCCAAGACCAGGAATGTGAGGGAGAACGGATCTCCCTGTGGACCCTACAACCCTCCGAGATCACTGCACTCCTCGAACACCGGGAATGTGAGGGAGAACAGATCTCCCTGTGGGACCTACAACCCACCGAGATCACTGCGCTCCTCCAACACTGGGAATGTGTGGACAACAGATCTCCCTGTGGATCATACAACCCTCCAGGATCACTGCGCTCCTCCAGCACCAGGAATGTGAGGGCAACAGATCTCCCTGTGGGCCCTACAACCCTCTGAGATCACTGCGCTCCTCCAACACCGGGAATGTGAGAACAACAGATCTCACTGTGGGCCCTACAACTCTGCAAGATCACTGCGCTCTTCCAACACCGGGAATGTGAGGGACAACAGATCTCCCTGTGGGCCCTATAACCCTTCGAGATCACTGCGCTCCTCCAAAACTGGGAATGTGAGGACAGCAGATATCCCTGTGGACCTGACAACCCCCCGAGATCGCTGCGCTCCTCCAACACCGGGAATGTGAGGGACAACAGATCTCCCTGTGGCCCTACAACCCCCCGAGATGACTGCGCTCCTCCAACACTGGGAATGTGAGGGACAACTGATCTCCCTTTGGGCCCTACAACCCTCCGAGATCACTGCGCTCCTCCAACACCGGGAATGTGAGAACAACAGGTCTCACTGTGGGCCCTTCAACCCTCTGAGGTCACTGCGCTCCTACAACACCAGGAATGTGAGGACAACAGATCTCCCTGTGGGGCCTACAACCCCCCGAGATCACTGCGCTCCTCCAACACGGGGAATGTGAGGACAACAGATCTCCCTGTGGGCCCTACAACCCCCCGGGATCACTGCGCTCCTCCAACACCGGGAATGTGAGGGACAACAGATCTCCCTGTGGGCCCTACAACCCTCCGAGATCACTGCGCTCCTCCAACACCGGGAATGTGAGGACAACAGATCTCATTGTGGGACCTACAACCATCCGAGATCACTGCGCTCCTCCAACACCGGGAATGTGAGGACAACCGATCTCCCTGTGGGCCCTACAACCCCCCGAGATCACTGCGCTCCTCCAACACCGGTAATGTGAGGACAGCAGATCTCGCTGGGGGCCTTACAACCATCCGAGATCACTGCGCTCCTCCAAGACCAGGAATGTGAGGGAGAACGGATCTCCCTGTGGACCCTACAACCCTGCGAGATCACCGCACTCCTCCAACACTGGGTATGTGAGGACAACAGATCTCCCTGTGGACCTTAAACCCTCCGAGATCACGGCACTCCTTGAAAACACCGGGAATGTGAGGGAGAACAGATCTCCCTGTGGACCCTACCACCCTCCGAGATCACTGCGCTCCTCTAACACTGGGAATGTGAGGACAACAGATCTCCCTGTGGGCCCTACAACCCTCCGAGATCACTGCGCTCCTCCAACACTGGGAATGTGAGGACAACAGATCTCCCTGTGGATCATACAACCCTCCAAGATCACTGCGCTCTTCCAGCACCGGGAATGTGAGGACACCAGATCCCCCTGTGGGCCTCCAACCCCCCGAGATCACTGTGCTCCTCCAACAGCGGGAATGTGAGGACAACAGATCTCCCTTTGGGCCCTACAACCCCCCGAGATCACTGCGCTCCTCCAACACCGGGAATGTGAGGACAACAGATCTCCCTGTGGGCCCTACAACCCTCCGAGATCACTGCACTCCTCCAACACCGGGAATGTGAGGACAACAGATCTCCCTGTTGGCCCTACAACCCCCCGAGATCACTGCGCTCCTCCAACACTGGGAATGTGAGGTCAACAGATCTCCCTGTGGTCCCTACAACCCTCAGAGATCACTGCGCTCCTCCAACACGGGGAATGTGTGGACAACAGATCTCCCTGTGGGCCCAACAACCCCCGAGATCACTGCGCTCCTCCAACACCGGGAATGTGAGGACAACAGATCACGCTGTGGGCCCTACAACCCCCCGAGATCACTGTGCTCCTCCAACACTGGGAATGTGAGGACAACAGATCACCCTGTGGGCCCTACAACCCCTCCGAGATCACTGCGCTCCTCCAACATTGGGAATGTGAGGACAACAGATCACCCTGTGGACCCAACAACCCTCCGAGATCACTGCGCTCCTCCAACACTGGGAATGTGAGGACAACAGATCTGCTTGTGGGCCCTACAACCCCCCGAGGTTACTGCGCTCCTCGAACAGTGGGAATGTGAGGACAACAGATCTCCCTGTGGGCCCTACAACCCCCCGAGGTCACTGAGCTCCTCCAGCAGTGGGAATGTGAGGACAACAGATCTCCCTGTGGGCCCTACAACCCCCCGAGACCACTGCGCTCCTCCAGCACCGGGAATGTGAGGACAACAGATCTCCCTGTGGGCCCTACAACCCCCCGAGATCACTGCGCTCCGCCAACACCGGGAATGTGAGGACAACTGATCTCCCTGTGGGCCCTACAACCCTCCGAGATCACTGCGCTCCTCCAACACCGGGAATGTGAGGACAACTGATCTCCCTCTGGGCCCTACAACCCTCCGAGATCACTGCGCTCCTCCAGCACCGGGAATGTGAGGGACAACAGATCTCCCTGTGGGCCCTACAACCCTCCGAGATCACTGCGCTCCTCCAACACTGGGAATGTAAGGACAACAGATCTCCCTGTGGGCCCTACAACCCCCCGAGGTCATTGCGCTCCTCCAACACCGGGAATGTAAGGACAACAGATCTCACTGTGGGCCCTTCAACCCTTTGAGGTCACTGCGCTCCTCCAACACCAGGAATGTGAGGACAACAGATCTCCCTGTGGGGCCTACAACTCCCCGAGATCACTGCGCTCCTCGAACACCGGGAATGTGAGGACAACAGATCTCCCTGAGGGCCCTACAACCATCCGAGATCACTGCGCTCCTCCAAGACCAGGAATGTGAGGGAGAACGGATCTCCCTGTGGACCCTACAACCCTCCGAGATCACTGCACTCCTCGAACACCGGGAATGTGAGGGAGAACAGATCTCCCTGTGGGACCTACAACCCTCCGAGATCACTGTGCTCCTCCAACACTGGGAATGTGCGGACAACAGATCTCCCTGTGGATCATACAACCCTCCAGGATCACTGCGCTCCTCCAGCACCAGGAATGTGAGGGCAACAGATCTCCCTGTGGGCCCTACAACCCTCTGAGATCACTGTGCTCCTCCAACACCGGGAATGTGAGAACAACAGATCTCACTGTGGGCCCTACAACTCTGCAAGATCACTGCGCTCTTCCAACACCGGGAATGTGAGGGACAACAGATCTCCCTGTGGGCCCTATAACCCTTCGAGATCACTGCGCTCCTCCAAAACTGGGAATGTGAGGACAGCAGATATCCCTGTGCACCTGACAACCCCCCGAGATCGCTGCGCTCCTCCAACACCGGGAATGTGAGGGACAACAGATCTCCCTGTGGCCCTACAACCCCCCGAGATGACTGCGCTCCTCCAACACTGGGAATGTGAGGGACAACTGATCTCCCTTTGGGCCCTACAACCCTCCGAGATCACTGCGCTCCTCCAACACCGGGAATGTGAGAACAACAGGTCTCACTGTGGGCCCTTCAACCCTCTGAGATCACTGCGCTCCTACAACACCAGGAATGTGAGGACAACAGATCTCCCTGTGGGGCCTACAACCCCCCGAGATCACTGCGCTCCTCCAACACGGGGAATGTGAGGACAACAGATCTCCCTGTGGGCCCTACAACCCCCCGGGATCACTGCGCTCCTCCAACACCGGGAATGTGAGGGACAACAGATCTCCCTGTGGGCCCTACAACCCTCCGAGATCACTGCGCTCCTCCAACACCGGGAATGTGAGGACAACAGATCTCATTGTGGGACCTACAACCATCCGAGATCACTGCGCTCCTCCAACACCGGGAATGTGAGGACAACCGATCTCCCTGTGGGCCCTACAACCCCCCGAGATCACTGCGCTCCTCCAACACCGGTAATGTGAGGACAGCAGATCTCGCTGTGGGCCTTACAACGATCCGAGATCACTGCGCTCCTCCAAGACCAGGAATGTGAGGGAGAACGGATCTCCCTGTGGACCCTACAACCCTGCGAGATCACCGCACTCCTCCAACACTGGGTATGTGAGGACAACAGATCTCCCTGTGGACCCTAAACCCTCCGAGATCACTGCACTCCTTGAAAACACCGGGAATGTGAGGGAGAACAGATCTCCCTGTGGACCCTACCACCCTCCGAGATCACTGCGCTCCTCTAACACTGGGAATGTGAGGACAACAGATCTCCCTGTGGGCCCTACAACCCTCCGAGATCACTGCGCTCCTCCAACACTGGGAATGTGAGGACAACAGATCTCCCTGTGGATCATACAACCCTCCAAGATCACTGCGCTCTTCCAGCACCGGGAATGTGAGGACACCAGATCCCCCTGTGGGCCTCCAACCCCCCGAGATCACTGTGCTCCTCCAACAGCGGGAATGTGAGGACAACAGATCTCCCTTTGGGCCCTACAACCCCCCGAGATCACTGTGCTCCTCCAACACCGGGAATGTGAGGACAACAGATCTCCCTGTGGGCCCTACAACCCTCCGAGATCACTGCACTCCTCCAACACCGGGAATGTGAGGACAACAGATCTCCCTGTTGGCCCTACAACCCCCCGAGATCACTGCGCTCCTCCAACACTGGGAATGTGAGGTCAACAGATCTCCCTGTGGTCCCTACAACCCTCAGAGATCACTGCGCTCCTCCAACACGGGGAATGTGTGGACAACAGATCTCCCTGTGGGCCCAACAACCCCCGAGATCACTGCGCTCCTCCAACACCGGGAATGTGAGGACAACAGATCACGCTGTGGGCCCTACAACCCCCCGAGATCACTGTGCTCCTCCAACACTGGGAATGTGAGGACAACAGATCACCCTGTGGGCCCTACAACCCCTCCGAGATCACTGCGCTCCTCCAACATTGGGAATGTGAGGACAACAGATCACCCTGTGGACCCAACAACCCTCCGAGATCACTGCGCTCCTCCAACACTGGGAATGTGAGGACAACAGATCTGCTTGTGGGCCCTACAACCCCCCGAGGTTACTGCGCTCCTCGAACAGTGGGAATGTGAGGACAACAGATCTCCCTGTGGGCCCTACAACACCCCGAGGTCACTGCGCTCCTCCAGCAGTGGGAATGTGAGGACAACAGATCTCCCTGTGGGCCCTACAACCCCCCGAGACCACTGCGCTCCTCCAGCACCGGGAATGTGAGGACAACAGATCTCCCTATGGGCCCTACAACCCCCCGAGATCACTGCGCTCCGCCAACACCGGGAATGTGAGGACAACTGATCTCCCTGTGGGCCCTACAACCCTCCGAGATCACTGCGCTCCTCCAACACCGGGAATGTGAGGACAACTGATCTCCCTCTGGGCCCTACAACCCTCCGAGATCACTGCGCTCCTCCAACACCGGGAATGTGAGGGACAACAGATCTCCCTGTGGGACCTACAACCCTCCGAGATCACTGCGCTCCTCCAACACTGGGAATGTGCGGACAACAGATCTCCCTGTGGGCCCTACAATTCTCCTAGATCACTGCGCTCCTCCAACACCAGGAATGTGAGGACAACAGATCTCCCTGTGGGCCCTACAACCCCCCGAGGTCATTGCGCTCCTCCAACACCGGGAATGTAAGGACAACAGATCTCACTGTGGGCCCTTCAACCCTTTGAGGTCACTGCGCTCCTCCAACACCAGGAATGTGAGGACAACAGATCTCCCTGTGGGGCCTACAACCCCCCGAGATCACTGCGCTCCTCGAACACCGGGAATGTGAGGACAACAGATCTCCCTGAGGGCCCTACAACCATCCGAGATCACTGCGCTCCTCCAAGACCAGGAATGTGAGGGAGAACGGATCTCCCTGTGGACCCTACAACCCTCCGAGATCACTGCACTCCTCGAACACCGGGAATGTGAGGGAGAACAGATCTCCCTGTGGGACCTACAACCCTCCGAGATCACTGCGCTCCTCCAACACTGGGAATGTGCGGACAACAGATCTCCCTGTGGATCATACAACCCTCCAGGATCACTGCGCTCCTCCAGCACCAGGAATGTGAGGGCAACAGATCTCCCTGTGGGCCCTACAACCCTCTGAGATCACTGCGCTCCTCCAACACCGGGAATGTGAGAACAACAGATCTCACTGTGGGCCCTACAACTCTGCAAGATCACTGCGCTCTTCCAACACCGGGAATGTGAGGGACAACAGATCTCCCTGTGGGCCCTATAACCCTTCGAGATCACTGCGCTCCTCCAAAACTGGGAATGTGAGGACAGCAGATATCCCTGTGGACCTGACAACCCCCCGAGATCGCTGCGCTCCTCCAACACCGGGAATGTGAGGGACAACAGATCTCCCTGTGGCCCTACAACCCCCCGAGATGACTGCGCTCCTCCAACACTGGGAATGTGAGGGACAACTGATCTCCCATTGGAACCTACAACCCTCCGAGATCACTGCACTCCTCCAACACCGGGAATGTGAGAACAACAGATCTCCCTGTGGTCCCTACAATTCTCCGAGATCACTGCGCTCCTCCAACACCGGGAATGTGAGGACAACAGATCTCCCTGTGGGCCCTACAATCCCCGAGATCCATGCCCCACTCCAATACCGGGAATGAGAGGGCAGCAGATCTCCCTGTGGGCCCTATAACCCTCCGAGATAACTGCGCTCCTCCAACACCGGGAATGTGAGGGACAACAGATCTCCCTGTGGGCCCAACAACCCTCCGAGATCACTGCGCTCCTCCAACACTGGGAATGTGAGGACAGCATATATCCCTGTGGACCTTACAAACCCCGAGATCACTGCGCTCCTCCAACACCGGGAATGTGAGGGACTACAGATCTCCCTGTGGGCCCTACAACCCCCCGAGATCACTGCGCTCCTCCAACACCGGGAATGTGAGGGACAACTGATCTCCCTGTGGGCCTTACAACCCTCCGAGATCACTGCGCTCCTCCAACACCGGGAATGTGAGGGACAATAGATCTCCCTGTGGGCCCTTCAATTCTCCGAGATCACTGCGCTCCTCCAACACTGGGAATGTGCGGACAACAGATCTCCCTGTGGGCCCTACAATTCTCCGAGTTCACTGCGCTCCTCCAAAACTGGGAATGTGAGGACAGCAGATATCCCTGTGGACCTTACAACCCCCCGAGATCACTGCGCTCCTCCAACACCGGGAATGTGAGGGACAACAGATCTCCCTGTGGCCCTACAACCCCCCGAGATCACTGCGCTCCTCCAACACCAGTAATGTGAGGACAACAGATCTCGCTGTGGGCCTTACAACCATCCGAAATCACTGCGCTCCTCCAAGACCAGGAATGTGAGGGAGAACGGATCTCCCTGTGGACCCTACAACCCTGCGAGATCACCGCGCTCCTGCCACACTGGGGATGTGAGGACAACAGATCTCCCTGTGGACCCTAAAACCCTCCGAGATCACTGCACTCCTACAACACCAGGAATGTGAGGACAACAGATCTCCCTGTGGGGCCTACAACCCCCTGAGATCACTGCACTCCTCCAACACGGGGAATGTGAGGACAACAGATCTCCCTGTGGGCCCTACAACCCCCTGGGATCACTGCGCTCCTCCAACACCGGGAATGTGAGGGACAACAGATCTCCCTGTGGGCCCTACAACCCTCCGAGATCACTGCGCTCCTCCAACACCGGGAATGTGAGGACAACAGATCTCATTGTGGGACCTACAACCATCCGAGATCACTGCGCTCCTCCAACACCGGGAATGTGAGGACAACCGATCTCCCTGTGGGCCCTACAACCCCCCGAGATCACTGCGCTCCTCCAACACCGGTAATGTGAGGACAGCAGATCTCGCTGTGGGCCTTACAACCATCCGAGATCACTGCGCTCCTCCAAGACCAGGAATGTGAGGGAGAACGGATCTCCCTGTGGACCCTACAACCCTGCGAGATCACCGCGCTCCTCCAACACTGGGTATGTGAGGACAACAGATCTCCCTGTGGACCCTAAACCCTCCGAGATCACTGCACTCCTTGAAAACACCGGGAATGTGAGGGAGAACAGATCTCCCTGTGGACCCTACCACCCTCCGAGATCACTGCGCTCCTCTAACACTGGGAATGTGAGGACAACAGATCTCCCTGTGGGCCCTACAACCCTCCGAGATCACGGCGCTCCTCCAACACTGGGAATGTGAGGACAACAGATCTCCCTGTGGATCATACAACCCTCCAAGATCACTGCGCTCTTCCAGCACCGGGAATGTGAGGACACCAGATCCCCCTGTGGGCCTTGAGGAAATCTACATGATATAAGGGGTTAATTTCAAGTGTTTGCTGGGTAAAAGTTTTCAGACTTGACACTAGGCAAGTGTCGATGTGTAACTAGAGCTATTGCACGTACTCGAACTACAGCCAAGAACAGATGCCTGCCCACCTAATGGTACCAATGACCTGATAACTTGTGACCGAAAGCAAAGCTTGCCTCCCTTATATATATGATTAAAGAGGACCTCCGGTTACACGATTCATGCCCTGTTATAGATTAACGGTTGACTTATGTGTCCAGGATCCTTCTGTCAATATGTTATTTCTACCTGATGATTAATCTAAAATGTATCCTGATAGAGGAACAAAGGGATTTCAATCAAACTTGTTTGTTACACTGTATAAATATAGAACGTTTACACTGTATCATTGGAATAGTAGCCTCACCCCTTGAGTGGAGGTGCTGATTCCCCTTGCAAGAGAAGTTAAATAAAAGGCCTGTCCGTCTGACGAATCCAAGTGTGTATTGAGTCATTACCCAGAGCTAAGAAGTAAGGCACTTCTACAATTTGGAGGTTCCACCGAGATGGCTTGCTGTACCAATTGGTGAGTTAACAGACGCCGAGTACGTTGCTCGGTTGGGAAAATCCCATCGGCCGAAGGTGGTGTTTTGCCACATTTTTGGGACTTTCCCTGCCATAAGCATAGCTGCGCACAGTCTGTTTATTCCATTGGACAGCACTGCCATCGGGTAATTGACTCACAAGGTTCGGGGGTTAAACTGCCGTTGTGACTGCTTCCCTTTCAGAAACGGAACAGAGGACCAGCCATGAGGCGCTGACGCCCCGCGAACAGGATCGTGCAGAAAAGGACTGTAGGAAGCGCTGAAATAAAGGTACCAGAGAGAGAAGGTTAAGTCAGGAATTTGATTAACTAAGGAGCTAGCGATTTATTGGAAATTGAACTAGCAAGGTTCCAGCTTGCTGAGAGAGAAGGTTAAGTCAGGAATTTGATTAACTAAGGAGCTAGCGATTTACTGGAAATTGAACTAGCAAGGTTCCAGCTTGAAGTTAGCTGGGACAAATTGAAGGCCCTTTTTGCTAAAGATTTGGCTAAAGGGAGTAGGGTAGAAGGAGAGAAGAGCTTGAAGTTAGCTGGGACAAATTGAAGGCCCTTTTTGCTAAAGATTTGGCTAAAGGGAATAGGGTAAAAAAAAAGAGAGAAGAGTGGGCGGTTGTCTGAAACACAGTGTCAATGTTTAATGTTTATGAGAGTGAGTATTTAACTACTTGTTATCATCAATCAACTTTGCAGCTTTGTCCAGTAAGGCTGCATAGGTTGGGGATTTAGTAACACTTTGGTTGTTGTTTAACAAGTGTATTGTTTATTGTTTATTGTTATATGTATTAATGTTTAGTCATGTCTGATCTGTAGGGGCGTCCCACGCAGATCATAGAGTGTTACGGAATTGTTGTATGTTTTAACTAAAATATTTAAGCTGAAAAAAAAACTGCAGAAGGGGTTGGAAAAGACCCAAGCCGGGGAAGTGAGTCCCGCGGCGGAATGTATGGTTGAGAAAATAGTGATGTCTTTTACATGATCCACTAAGCTATTGTGGATTCAGTATTTTCCCCAGTTAGAAATACCTTCCACGAGGGTTGAGAACCCTCGAGTTTTATATGTATGTATAGTTTATTAATCTGATCTGTAGGGGCGTACAACGCAGATCATGGATTGTCACGGGAGTTTAGATTGTTTTAAGTGAACCATTTAAACTGCTAAAATGAGTGCTAGCGCCAGTAAGCCACCCGAGAAAGGCACGCCAGCAGCCTTTATGTTAAAGAACTGGTCAATCATCCATTGATCACCTACCAAATTGGTCCAAATGGACTGTAAATAAGACTAGACCCTTTCCCTCAGATAGTCATTTAACATAGAAAGAATTACTTGCCTCGAGAAATGTTTAACGGACGAGAGAGAAATAGAGAACAGCCAGATAAAAAGACTGCCTCTATGTTTGTTGAGTCAGAAAAAAAAATTACCCCGAAGAAACACCTTTCTCCTCTATTATGGTAGGATAACAAGGTAACTATAGAAGGATGAATAGAGGGGAATATAGAGGAAGACGTGGTAGAGTAAGAGGGTATGGACGATCTGGTAATTGTTACAATTGCGGACAACCCGGACATTGGGCAAACCAATGCCCTGCGAAAAATCGTCAGAATAAAACCTCCAATAATGGACCTCCGTTAGAGAATAAAGGTCCTAATTTCACTGTCCATAACCCTTTTTCGGACCAGTCAGGAGGTTACCCTACAAACGGACAGGGATTTAGGAGAAATAGAGATCAGAATTACTGACTGACACCAGCAGCCCCAGGCGCCACAGACCACCAAATGCCCGTTGTTTCTTTAAATTCATGCAGCGAACCTGAAATTAAAATGCAAATAGCTGGGAGACCTATGTCATTTTAGTAGATACAGGAGCAACCTTTTCAGTGTTAGGGAAAGGATATTCTGAAGGAATGCCTATTAATGGGAAAAAGACCCCGATAGCTGGATTGGCTGGAATACTACAACGCTTGAATCAATCGACTCCCCTCACAGTAAAAGTAGAAGAATTTGAGGAAGAACACTCCTTTCTGTTATCAGGAGATGTCTCTATGAATTTATGTGGAAGAGACTTGCTGTGCAAAATTAATGCTACAATTATTTGCTCCCCATCAGGAGTAACGGTAGAAATCCAAGTAGATAAGGCATATGCGTACCCAGTAACAGAAATAAAACACCCTGTTCTTTACGCATGGGAAATTGCCGACCCAAGTTTGAGTCCCAAACTTGTCAGTCTGTTAGGAGCGTGGGGATTCGTTACAAGCTCCATTAAACAATACCAGGAATCCCTGAAACTAGGGAAATGGCATTCAAAATTGCACTGCACGGCCTGCTATGACAAAACAGGACAAGATTTAAAATACCTCCTAACTATTAGACTGCACAGCCCTATAAAGTTACAATTAATCCAGCTGCACCATTACCCAAAAGGTCACAGTATCCATTGTCAGAGAAAGCAGAAAAAGGAGTTGAGCCAGTGATGAGATCATTGTTAAAACAGGGAGTTAACGCCGGATAGAATAAAGGTTGTTTGCAACACATCGTTGCCAAAAACTAAAGGAGAAATGAAGCATTTTCTAGGAATGACTGGCTATTGTAGACAATGAATACATGAGCATGACAAATTTGGAAAATTCGCGGTTACCTGACTTCCTCGGGAACCCAGATTAAAAATGCACAAGAAGTGAAAAATCTTTTACAAGCTATTCAGAGACGTAAACAGATTGTAATTATTAAGTGCCAAGCGCACACGGGGCATTTGGACAAGGTTGCGCTTGGAAACGCTGCTGCAGATAGCGCTGCTAAGTCAGTAGCTATATCAAGTACTGAACGACAAGTTTCAGCCTTCCCTGTTAGGGAAAAGCCAGAGATACCGCAGCCCCCGTCCTTAGATGATGTGCTGACCCATCAAAATAGGGCCAGTTCTGATGAAGTAAAGGAATGGGTTGTTAATCATTGTTTTAAAAACACTGACGGCTTATGGGTTCATCATGACGGCCGCATGGTGGCAGCCAAATCATTACTATCACCAATTGCCCGATGTGTTCATAAATTCACCCATGCGGGCAAAGAGGGGATGGCGGACTGTATCCTCAAGACCTGGTATGCACCAGGAATCTCAAAATTGGCAAAACAAATTTGTGAAAATTGTATTATCTGCCAGACCATGAATGCAGGAAAAAAAATCAAGAAGGTACAGCCCGCATCCCATCCAAACCCCATGGGTCCTTTTGTACACTTGCAAATGGATTTTATTGAACTACCTGTGTGTATGAGCTTTAAATATGTATTAGTTATTGTTGATATGTTTTCAAGATGGATTGAAGCGTTTCCTTGTAGAAAGAGTGACGCCACTACTGTTGCTAAATGTTTATTGAAGGACATTGTACCTCGCTTTGG
This sequence comes from Somniosus microcephalus, assembly GCF_052327205.1. Classification (NCBI taxonomy): domain Eukaryota; kingdom Metazoa; phylum Chordata; class Chondrichthyes; order Squaliformes; family Somniosidae; genus Somniosus; species Somniosus microcephalus. Next base: position 381,351,726 of record NC_140989.1, on the reverse strand, counting down.
GATACCAGCAAAACTGTCAAGTGACAATGGGTCCCATTTTACGGGAACAGTGATTAAGGAACTATGCAAAGCTTTACAGATTAACCAGCACCTTCATTGCAGTTATCATCCACAGTCGGCTGGACTAGTGGAAAGATATAACGGGATGCTGAAAAACAAGCTTGCAAAACTATGTAAAGAAACTGGACTTAAATGGGTTGATTTGTTACCCATAGCTTTAATGACAATGCGGTCTGCTACCAACAGAACTACAGGATTGTCGGCTCACGAGATAGTCATGGGAAGACCACAAAGATTGCCTTTTTCGGCACCTTTAACAGCTAAACAAATGGACATCCATAAAATGGAGGAAGATATGTTGAGTTATTGCATTGCACTAACCAAATGCATTTCTAGTTTCCATCAACAGGTGAAGGAAGCCCAGGTCGATCCCGCTGAAGGAAAGTGCCATACTTTCGAGCCAGGAGATAACGTCTACATAAAAATCTTCAAACGAAAGAATGGCCTTCAACCCAGATTTGAGGGACCCTTCCAAGTACTCCTGACCACAAACACCGCTGTAAAAGGAAAGGAGCGACCAACATGGATACACGCGTCCCATTGTAAGAAGGCATCAGTCTAAGACAATACACTGCCAAGATGAACTGGATTTGGACTTTAACAAGACTGTTCCCTTTGTTAACGATAATTGAAACTGCCATATGGATTTACCCAGATCCTCTGAAAGGCAAACCATGTATAAAAGAATGTGTACTTTTAACCAAAAATCTCTTTTATGTTATATGTTATAATGAGACCATGAAAGTCTAGCTCCAGGACCATACTATGCAGGTACCCCCGTATCAACCCCTAAATCTTAGGGTAAGACAGGGTAAGATAGTAGAAGAAGATAGTGGACAAAGGCTTGATAAGCTATGGGTCACATGCCCTGATACTGTATTACCAAGTGACAAAACTGCGAACGGAGGGGTTATCTGCAGTGGTAATTCAAGAGGAGGACTGGCCCTGACAGCTAAGTCAATGTTTTGTGATAATCCTTTTACACAACCCCTCGTTTCAACATCAATTACTCAGAAAAGAAAAATTAGTAGGACCGCTAGGAAACAAGGAGGGAGAAGTAGAAGACTGTTAAATAAGCATAACTATCATCAAGTTAATACCTTTGTATACATGAGCTATCTGTATGCTAAAAAACAGAACCTTGCCAAATGCTGGATATGCAGCCACATCCCTGTGCATGCAGAGGGTGGAATACCTCTAAGGCCCATTCCCTTCGAGATAGAAGAGATGGTAGGGTGGTTATTACAGTCTAATACCACCTGGAATAAGGAGGCAGCCAGTACATTTCAGACCCAAAATAGTTTAAACCCAGATCAGTTGGAAAATGAATGGAAAAATGCAGGATACAACCTTATAAAATTTGAAGGGTGGTTTCATCCCCTATATGATAATCGAAGGAATCCAGAGAGTCTATTAGTTACGTCGATGGGAACCATAAATAAAACAAAAGGAGAAGTCTGTCTTGTAAACGACAATGGAGAAGGATTGATGGTTGGATGGAGTGAGTGCAAATGTAACTACACTTTGACTAAAACTACTACTAAACCACCAGGTGCAATCGAATGGCCTTATTGGGGATGGTGGAATCTGTCCACAGTACAAAATTTGACTAGCAAAAAAAATCTGGAAAGGAGAATACGGAATAGGAATGATGCACCAGATATGGAACAAATTTGAAGCCTATAATAACACCTATTTCATCTGTGGGCATAGAGCATACCCCTGGTTACCACAAAATTGGACTGGGTCATGTTATTTGGGATATGTAGTGCCTTATATACATCACATTTTATCTTTGGATAGCCACCCTGGGACACGAGCAAAACGAGCCATTACAGAAATTGAAAGGTTCTTTGCTATAGCATTTCCCTGGTATGGAACAGGGAAGTTAACAAGAGAATCTATAAACATGGCAGCAGTGTTGGAACAAATAGCCAATGATACTGCAGATGCTCTTAGTGATGTAAACGCAGAAATGGTGGCTTTGCGCACTGTTGCCTTACAAAACCGCATGGCTCTGGACTATTTGTTGGCAAAAGAAGGGGGCACATGTGCAATCATAAAAACCGAATGTTGCACCTATATCCCAGATAGCTCAGAAAATATCACCAATCTGGTAAACCACATAAAGAAGGCCGTAGAGAAACTACGTCAACCTGAACCATGGTCAATGTGGGATTGGATTTCAGGATGGGGAGGAGCATTGGGAAAGCAAATTTTGGAAGCTTTTATCGCAATTGTGATGATAATAATTTTAATTAGTTTATTGATTAGCTGTTTAAAATTATTGTGTACAAAAGTCCTTTCCTTATTAGCGTCAACTCCTCCAGTACCAATGATGTCTGAATATGAGGATATTAAGGGTGAGACCTTTGATGTAGAGTTTCTTAAACTTAGCGAGATAGATTGTCCTTAGAAAGGACAAAAGGGGGGAATGAGGAAATCTACATGATATAAGGGGTTAATTTCAAGTGTTTGCTGGGTAAAAGTTTTCAGACTTGACACTAGGCAAGTGTCGATGTGTAACTAGAGCTATTGCACGTACTCGAACTACAGCCAAGAACAGATGCCTGCCCACCTAATGGTACCAATGACCTGATAACTTGTGACCGAAAGCAAAGCTTGCCTCCCTTATATATATGATTAAAGAGGACCTCCGGTTACACGATTCATGCCCTGTTATAGATTAACGGTTGACTTATGTGTCCAGGATCCTTCTGTCAATATGTTATTTCTACCTGATGATTAATCTAAAATGTATCCTGATAGAGGAACAAAGGGATTTCAATCAAACTTGTTTGTTACACTGTATAAATATAGAACGTTTACACTGTATCATTGGAATAGTAGCCTCACCCCTTGAGTGGAGGTGCTGATTCCCCTTGCAAGAGAAGTTAAATAAAAGGCCTGTCCGTCTGACGAATCCAAGTGTGTATTGAGTCATTACCCAGAGCTAAGAAGTAAGGCACTTCTACAGCCTCCAACCCCCCGAGATCACTGTGCTCCTCCAACAGCGGGAATGTGAGGACAACAGATCTCCCTTTGGGCCCTACAACCCCCCGAGATCACTGCGCTCCTCCAACACCGGGAATGTGAGGACAACAGATCTCCCTGTGGGCCCTACAACCCTCCGAGATCACTGCACTCCTCCAACACCGGGAATGTGAGGACAACAGATCTCCCTGTTGGCCCTACAACCCCCCGAGATCACTGCGCTCCTCCAACACTGGGAATGTGAGGTCAACAGATCTCCCTGTGGTCCCTACAACCCTCAGAGATCACTGCGCTCCTCCAACACGGGGAATGTGTGGACAACAGATCTCCCTGTGGGCCCAACAACCCCCGAGATCACTGCGCTCCTCCAACACCGGGAATGTGAGGACAACAGATCACGCTGTGGGCCCTACAACCCCCCGAGATCACTGTGCTCCTCCAACACTGGGAATGTGAGGACAACAGATCACCCTGTGGGCCCTACAACCCCTCCGAGATCACTGCGCTCCTCCAACATTGGGAATGTGAGGACAACAGATCACCCTGTGGACCCAACAACCCTCCGAGATCACTGCGCTCCTCCAACACTGGGAATGTGAGGACAACAGATCTGCTTGTGGGCCCTACAACCCCCCGAGGTCACTGCGCTCCTCGAACAGTGGGAATGTGAGGACAACAGATCTCCCTGTGGGCCCTACAACCCCCCGAGGTCACTGCGCTCCTCCAGCAGTGGGAATGTGAGGACAACAGATCTCCCTGTGGGCCCTACAACCCCCCGAGACCACTGCGCTCCTCCAGCACCGGGAATGTGAGGACAACAGATCTCCCTGTGGGCCCTACAACCCCCCGAGATCACTGCGCTCCGCCAACACCGGGAATGTGAGGACAACTGATCTCCCTGTGGGCCCGACAACCCTCCGAGATCACTGCGCTCCTCCAACACCGGGAATGTGAGGGACAACAGATCTCCCTGTGGGCCCTACAACCCTCCGAGATCACTGTGCTCCTCCAACACTGGGAATGTGCGGACAACAGATCTCCCTGTGGGCCCTACAATTCTCCTAGATCACTGCGCTCCTCCAACACCAGGAATGTGAGGACAACAGATCTCCCTGTGGGCCCTACAACCCCCCGAGATCACTGCGCTCCTCCAACACCGGGAATGTGAGGACAACAGATCTCCCTGTGGGCCCTACAACCCCCCGAGGTCATTGCGCTCCTCCAACACCGGGAATGTAAGGACAACAGATCTCACTGTGGGCCCTGCAACCCTTTGAGGTCACTGCGCTCCTCCAACACCAGGAATGTGAGGACAACAGATCTCCCTGTGGGGCCTACAACCCCCGGAGATCACTGTGCTCCTCCAACACCGGGAATGTGAGGACAACAGATCTCCCTGAGAGCCCTACAACCATCCGAGATCACTGCGCTCCTCCAAGACCAGGAATGTGAGGGAGAACGGATCTCCCTGTGGACCCTACAACCCTCCGAGATCACTGCACTCCTCGAACACCGGGAATGTGAGGGAGAACAGATCTCCCTGTGGGACCTACAACCCTCCGAGGTCACTGCGCTCCTCCAACACTGGGAATGTGCGGACAACAGATCTCCCTGTGGATCATACAACCCTCCAGGATCACTGCGCTCCTCCAGCACCAGGAATGTGAGGGCAACAGATCTCCCTGTGGGCCCTACAACCCTCTGAGATCACTGCGCTCCTCCAACACCGGGAATGTGAGAACAACAGATCTCACTGTGGGCCCTACAACTCTGCAAGATCACTGCGCTCTTCCAACACCGGGAATGTGAGGGACAACAGATCTCCCTGTGGGCCCTATAACCCTTCGAGATCACTGCGCTCCTCCAAAACTGGGAATGTGAGGACAGCAGATATCCCTGTGGACCTTACAAGCCCCCGAGATCGCTGCGCTCCTCCAACACCGGGAATGTGAGGGACAACAGATCTCCCTGTGGCCCTACAGCCCCCCGAGATGACTGCGCTCCTCCAACACCGGGAATGTGAGGGACAACTGATCTCCCTTTGGGCCCTACAACCCTCCGAGATCACTGCGCTCCTCCAACACCGGGAATGTGAGGACAACAGATCTCCCTGTGGGCCCTACAATTCTCCGAGATCACTGCGCTCCTCCAACACCGGGAATGTGAGGACAACAGATCTCCCTGTGGGCCCTACAATCCCCGAGATCCATGCCCCACTCCAATACCGGGAATGAGAGGGCAGCAGATCTCCCTGTGGGCCCTACAACCCTCCGAGATCACTGCGCTCCTCCAACACCGGGAATGTGAGGGACAATAGATCTCCCTGTGGGCCCTTCAATTCTCCGAGATCACTGCGCTCCTCCAACACTGTGAATGTGAGGACAGCAGATATCCCTGTGGACCTTACAACCCCCCGAGATCACTGCGCTCCTCCAACACCGGGAATGTGAGGGACTACAGATCTCCCTGTGGGCCCTACAACCCTCCGAGATAACTGCGCTCCTGCAACACCGGGAATGTGAGGGACAACTGATCTCCCTGTGGGCCCTACAACCCTCCGAGATCACTGCGCTCCTCCAACACTGGGAATGTGAGGACAGCAGATATCCCTGTGGACCTTACAAACCCCGAGATCACTGCGCTCCTCCAACACCGGGAATGTGAGGGACTACAGATCTCCCTGTGGCCCTACAACCCCCCGAGATCACTGCGCTCCTCCAACACCGGGAATGTGAGGGACAACTGATCTCCCTGTGGGCCTTACAACCCTCCGAGATCACTGCGCTCCTCCAACACCGGGAATGTGAGGGACAATAGATCTCCCTGTGGGCCCTTCAATTCTCCGAGATCACTGCGCTCCTCCAACACTGGGAATGTGCGGACAACAGATCTCCCTGTGGGCCCTACAATTCTCCGAGGTCACTGCGCTCCTCCAAAACTGGGAATGTGAGGATAGCAGATATCCCTGTGGACCTTACAACCCCCTGAGATCACTGCGCTCCTCCAACACCGGGAATGTGAGGGACAACAGATCTCCCTGTGGCCCTACAACCCCCCGAGATCACTGCGCTCCTCCAACACCGGTAATGTGAGGACAACAGATCTCGCTGTGGGCCTTACAACCATCCGAAATCACTGTGCTCCTCCAAGACCAGCAATGTGAGGGAGAACGGATCTCCCTGTGGACCCTACAACCCTGCGAGATCACCGCGCTCCTCCCACACTGGGGATGTGAGGACAACAGATCTCCCTGTGGACCCTAAAACCCTCCGAGATCACTGCACTCCTTGAAAACACCGGGAATGTGAGGGAGAACAGATCCCCCTGTGGACCCGACCACCCTCCGAGACCACTGCGCTCCTCTAACACTGGGAATGTGAGGACAACAGATCTCCCTGTGGGCCCTACAACCCTCCGAGATCACTGCGCTCCTCCAACACTGAGAATGTGAGGACAACAGATCTCCCTGTGGATCATACAACCCTCCAAGATCACTGCGCTCCTCCAACACCGGGAATGTGAGGACAACAGATCTCCCTGAGGGCCCTACAACCATCCGAGATCACTGCGCTCCTCCAAGACCAGGAATGTGAGGGAGAACGGATCTCCCTGTGGACCCTACAACCCTCCGAGATCACTGCACTCCTCGAACACCGGGAATGTGACGGAGAACAGATCTCCCTGTGGGCCCTACAACCCTCCGAGATCACTGCGCTCCTCCAACACTGGGAATGTGCGGACAACAGATCTCCCTGTGGATCATACAACCCTCCAAGATCACTGCGCTCCTCCAGCACCGGGAATGTGAGGGCAACAGATCTCCCTGTTGGCCCTACAACCCTCTGAGATCACTGCGCTCCTCCAACACCGGGAATGTGAGAACAACAGATCTCACTGTGGGCCCTTCAACCCTCTGAGATCACTGCGCTCCTACAACACCGGGAATGTGAGGACAACAGATCTCCCTGTGGGGCCTAAAGCCCCCCGAGATCACTGCGCTCCTCCAACACGGGGAATGTGAGGACAACAGATCTCCCTGTGGGCCCTACAAACCCCCGGGATCGCTGCGCTCATCCAACACCGGGAATGTGAGGGACAACAGATCTCCCTGTGGGCCCTACAACCCTCCGAGATCACTGTGCTCCTCCAACACCGGGAATGTGAGGACAACAGATCTCATTGTGGGCCCTACAACCATCCGAGATCACTGCGCTCCTCCAACACCGGGAATGTGAGGACAACCGATCTCCCTGTGGGCCATACAACCCCCCGAGATCACTGCGCTCCTCCAACACCGGTAATGTGAGGACAGCAGATCTCGCTGTGGGCCTTACAACCATCCGAGATCACTGCGCTCCTCCAAGACCAGGAATGTGAGGGAGAACGGATCTCCCTGTGGACCCTACAACCCTGCGAGATCACCGCGCTCCTCCAACACTGGGGATGTGAGGACAACAGATCTCCCTGTGGACCCTAAACCCTCCGAGATCACTGCACTCCTTGAAAACACCGGGAATGTGAGGGAGAACAGATCTCCCTGTGGACCCTACCATCCTCCGAGATCACTGCGCTCCTCTAACACTGGGAATGTGAGGACAACAGATCTCCCTGTGGGCCCTACAACCCTCCGAGATCACTGCGCTCCTCCAACACTGGGAATGTGAGGACAACAGATCTCCCTGTGGAGCATACAACCCTCCAAGATCACTGCGCTCCTCCAACACCGGGAATGTGAAAACAAATGATCTCCCTGAGGGCCCTACAACCATCATAGATCACTGCGCTCCTCCAAGACCAGGAATGTGAGGGAGAACGGATCTCCCTGTGGACCCTACAACCCTCCGAGATCACTGCACTCCTCGAACACCGGGAATGTGATGGAGAACAGATCTCCCTGTGGGCCCTACAACCCTCCGAGATCACTGCGCTCCTCCAACACTGGGAATGTGCGGACAACAGATCTCCCTGTGGATCATACAACCCTCCAAGATCACTGCGCTCCTCCAGCACCGGGAATGTGAGGGCAACAGATCTCCCTGTTGGCCCTACAACCCTCTGAGATCACTGCGCTCCTCCAACACCGGGAATGTGAGAACAACAGATCTCACTGTGGGCCCTTCAACCCTCTGAGGTCACTGCGCTCCTACAACACCAGGAATGTGAGGACAACAGATCTCCCTGTGGGGCCTACAACCCCCCGAGATCACTGCACTCCTCCAACACGGGGAATGTGAGGACAACAGATCTCCCTGTGGGCCCTACAACCCCCCGGGATCACTGCGCTCCTCCAACACCGGGAATGTGAGGGACAACAGATCCCCCTGTGGGCCCTACAACCCTCCGAGATCACTGCGCTCCTCCAACACCGGGAATGTGAGAAGAACAGATCTCACTGTGGGCCCTTCAACCCTCTGAGATCACTGCGCTCCTACAACACCAGGAATGTGAGGACAAAAGATCTCCCTGTGGGGCCTACAACCCCCCGAGATCACTGCGCTCCTCCAACATGGGGAATGTGAGGACAACAGATCTCCCTGTGGGCCCTACAACCCTCTGAGATCACTGCGCTCCTCCAACACCGGGAATGTGAGAACAACAGATCTCACTGTGGGCCCTACAACTCTCCAAGTTCACTGCGCTCCTCCAACACCGGGAATGTGAGGACAGCAGATCTCCCTGTCGGCCCTACAACCCTCCGAGATCACTGCGCTCCTCTAACACCGGGAATGTGAGGGACAACAGATCTCCCTGTGGACCTATAACGCTCCGAGATCACTGCGCTCCTCCAAAACTGGGAATGAAAGGACAGCAGATATCCCTGTGGACCTTAAAATCCCCCGAGATCACTGCGCTCCTCCAACACCGGGAATGTGAGGGACAACAGATCTCCCTGTGGCCCTACAACCCCCCGAGATCTCTGCGCTCCTCCAACACCGGGAATGTGAGGGACAACTGATCTCCCTGTGGGCCCTACAACTCTCCGAGATCACTGCACTCCTCCAACACTGGGAATGTGAGGACAACAGATCTCCGTGTGGGCCCTGCAATTCTCCAAGATCACTGCGCTCCTTCAATACCGGGAATGTGAGGACAACAGATCTCCCTGTGGGCCCTACAGCCCTCCGAGATCACTGCGCTCCACCAACACTGGGAATGTGAGGCCAACAGATCTCCCTGTGGGCCCTACAACCCTCCGAGATCACTGCACTCCTCCAACACCGGGAATGTGAGGAGAACAGATCTCCCTGTGGACCCTACCACCCTCCGAGATCACTGCGCTCCTCTAACACTGGGAATGTGAGGACAACAGATCTCCCTGTGGGCCCTACAACCCTCCGATATCACGGCGCTCCTCCAACACTGGGAATGTGAGGACAACAGATCTCCCTGTGGATCATACAACCCTCCAAGATCACTGCGCTCTTCCAGCACCGGGAATGTGAGGACACCAGATCCCCCTGTGGGCCTCCAACCCCCCGAGATCACTGTGCTCCTCCAACAGCGGGAATGTGAGGACAACAGATCTCCCTTTGGGCCCTACAACCCCCCGAGATCACTGCGCTCCTCCAACACCGGGAATGTGAGGACAACAGATCTCCCTGTGGGCCCTACAACCCTCCGAGATCACTGCACTCCTCCAACACCGGGAATGTGAGGACAACAGATCTCCCTGTTGGCCCTACAACCCCCCGAGATCACTGCGCTCCTCCAACACTGGGAATGTGAGGTCAACAGATCTCCCTGTGGTCCCTACAACCCTCAGAGATCACTGCGCTCCTCCAACACGGGGAATGTGTGGACAACAGATCTCCCTGTGGGCCCAACAACCCCCGAGATCACTGCGCTCCTCCAACACCGGGAATGTGAGGACAACAGATCACGCTGTGGGCCCTACAACCCCCCGAGATCACTGTGCTCCTCCAACACTGGGAATGTGAGGACAACAGATCACCCTGTGGGCCCTACAACCCCTCCGAGATCACTGCGCTCCTCCAACATTGGGAATGTGAGGACAACAGATCACCCTGTGGACCCAACAACCCTCCGAGATCACTGCGCTCCTCCAACACTGGGAATGTGAGGACAACAGATCTGCTTGTGGGCCCTACAACCCCCCGAGGTCACTGCGCTCCTCGAACAGTGGGAATGTGAGGACAACAGATCTCCCTGTGGGCCCTACAACCCCCCGAGGTCACTGCGCTCCTCCAGCAGTGGGAATGTGAGGACAACAGATCTCCCTGTGGGCCCTACAACCCCCCGAGACCACTGCGCTCCTCCAGCACCGGGAATGTGAGGACAACAGATCTCCCTGTGGGCCCTACAACCCCCCGAGATCACTGCGCTCCGCCAACACCGGGAATGTGAGGACAACTGATCTCCCTGTGGGCCCGACAACCCTCCGAGATCACTGCGCTCCTCCAACACCGGGAATGTGAGGGACAACAGATCTCCCTGTGGGCCCTACAACCCTCCGAGATCACTGTGCTCCTCCAACACTGGGAATGTGCGGACAACAGATCTCCCTGTGGGCCCTACAATTCTCCTAGATCACTGCGCTCCTCCAACACCAGGAATGTGAGGACAACAGATCTCCCTGTGGGCCCTACAACCCCCCGAGATCACTGCGCTCCTCCAACACCGGGAATGTGAGGACAACAGATCTCCCTGTGGGCCCTACAACCCCCCGAGGTCATTGCGCTCCTCCAACACCGGGAATGTAAGGACAACAGATCTCACTGTGGGCCCTGCAACCCTTTGAGGTCACTGCGCTCCTCCAACACCAGGAATGTGAGGACAACAGATCTCCCTGTGGGGCCTACAACCCCCGGAGATCACTGTGCTCCTCCAACACCGGGAATGTGAGGACAACAGATCTCCCTGAGAGCCCTACAACCATCCGAGATCACTGCGCTCCTCCAAGACCAGGAATGTGAGGGAGAACGGATCTCCCTGTGGACCCTACAACCCTCCGAGATCACTGCACTCCTCGAACACCGGGAATGTGAGGGAGAACAGATCTCCCTGTGGGACCTACAACCCTCCGAGGTCACTGCGCTCCTCCAACACTGGGAATGTGCGGACAACAGATCTCCCTGTGGATCATACAACCCTCCAGGATCACTGCGCTCCTCCAGCACCAGGAATGTGAGGGCAACAGATCTCCCTGTGGGCCCTACAACCCTCTGAGATCACTGCGCTCCTCCAACACCGGGAATGTGAGAACAACAGATCTCACTGTGGGCCCTACAACTCTGCAAGATCACTGCGCTCTTCCAACACCGGGAATGTGAGGGACAACAGATCTCCCTGTGGGCCCTATAACCCTTCGAGATCACTGCGCTCCTCCAAAACTGGGAATGTGAGGACAGCAGATATCCCTGTGGACCTTACAAGCCCCCGAGATCGCTGCGCTCCTCCAACACCGGGAATGTGAGGGACAACAGATCTCCCTGTGGCCCTACAGCCCCCCGAGATGACTGCGCTCCTCCAACACCGGGAATGTGAGGGACAACTGATCTCCCTTTGGGCCCTACAACCCTCCGAGATCACTGCGCTCCTCCAACACCGGGAATGTGAGGACAACAGATCTCCCTGTGGGCCCTACAATTCTCCGAGATCACTGCGCTCCTCCAACACCGGGAATGTGAGGACAACAGATCTCCCTGTGGGCCCTACAATCCCCGAGATCCATGCCCCACTCCAATACCGGGAATGAGAGGGCAGCAGATCTCCCTGTGGGCCCTACAACCCTCCGAGATCACTGCGCTCCTCCAACACCGGGAATGTGAGGGACAATAGATCTCCCTGTGGGCCCTTCAATTCTCCGAGATCACTGCGCTCCTCCAACACTGTGAATGTGAGGACAGCAGATATCCCTGTGGACCTTACAACCCCCCGAGATCACTGCGCTCCTCCAACACCGGGAATGTGAGGGACTACAGATCTCCCTGTGGGCCCTACAACCCTCCGAGATAACTGCGCTCCTGCAACACCGGGAATGTGAGGGACAACTGATCTCCCTGTGGGCCCTACAACCCTCCGAGATCACTGCGCTCCTCCAACACTGGGAATGTGAGGACAGCAGATATCCCTGTGGACCTTACAAACCCCGAGATCACTGCGCTCCTCCAACACCGGGAATGTGAGGGACTACAGATCTCCCTGTGGCCCTACAACCCCCCGAGATCACTGCGCTCCTCCAACACCGGGAATGTGAGGGACAACTGATCTCCCTGTGGGCCTTACAACCCTCCGAGATCACTGCGCTCCTCCAACACCGGGAATGTGAGGGACAATAGATCTCCCTGTGGGCCCTTCAATTCTCCGAGATCACTGCGCTCCTCCAACACTGGGAATGTGCGGACAACAGATCTCCCTGTGGGCCCTACAATTCTCCGAGGTCACTGCGCTCCTCCAAAACTGGGAATGTGAGGATAGCAGATATCCCTGTGGACCTTACAACCCCCTGAGATCACTGCGCTCCTCCAACACCGGGAATGTGAGGGACAACAGATCTCCCTGTGGCCCTACAACCCCCCGAGATCACTGCGCTCCTCCAACACCGGTAATGTGAGGACAACAGATCTCGCTGTGGGCCTTACAACCATCCGAAATCACTGTGCTCCTCCAAGACCAGCAATGTGAGGGAGAACGGATCTCCCTGTGGACCCTACAACCCTGCGAGATCACCGCGCTCCTCCCACACTGGGGATGTGAGGACAACAGATCTCCCTGTGGACCCTAAAACCCTCCGAGATCACTGCACTCCTTGAAAACACCGGGAATGTGAGGGAGAACAGATCCCCCTGTGGACCCGACCACCCTCCGAGACCACTGCGCTCCTCTAACACTGGGAATGTGAGGACAACAGATCTCCCTGTGGGCCCTACAACCCTCCGAGATCACTGCGCTCCTCCAACACTGAGAATGTGAGGACAACAGATCTCCCTGTGGATCATACAACCCTCCAAGATCACTGCGCTCCTCCAACACCGGGAATGTGAGGACAACAGATCTCCCTGAGGGCCCTACAACCATCCGAGATCACTGCGCTCCTCCAAGACCAGGAATGTGAGGGAGAACGGATCTCCCTGTGGACCCTACAACCCTCCGAGATCACTGCACTCCTCGAACACCGGGAATGTGACGGAGAACAGATCTCCCTGTGGGCCCTACAACCCTCCGAGATCACTGCGCTCCTCCAACACTGGGAATGTGCGGACAACAGATCTCCTTGTGGATCATACAACCCTCCAAGATCACTGCGCTCCTCCAGCACCGGGAATGTGAGGGCAACAGATCTCCCTGTTGGCCCTACAACCCTCTGAGATCACTGCGCTCCTCCAACACCGGGAATGTGAGAACAACAGATCTCACTGTGGGCCCTTCAACCCTCTGAGATCACTGCGCTCCTACAACACCGGGAATGTGAGGACAACAGATCTCCCTGTGGGGCCTAAAGCCCCCCGAGATCACTGCGCTCCTCCAACACGGGGAATGTGAGGACAACAGATCTCCCTGTGGGCCCTACAAACCCCCGGGATCGCTGCGCTCATCCAACACCGGGAATGTGAGGGACAACAGATCTCCCTGTGGGCCCTACAACCCTCCGAGATCACTGTGCTCCTCCAACACCGGGAATGTGAGGACAACAGATCTCATTGTGGGCCCTACAACCATCCGAGATCACTGCGCTCCTCCAACACCGGGAATGTGAGGACAACCGATCTCCCTGTGGGCCATACAACCCCCCGAGATCACTGCGCTCCTCCAACACCGGTAATGTGAGGACAGCAGATCTCGCTGTGGGCCTTACAACCATCCGAGATCACTGCGCTCCTCCAAGACCAGGAATGTGAGGGAGAACGGATCTCCCTGTGGACCCTACAACCCTGCGAGATCACCGCGCTCCTCCAACACTGGGGATGTGAGGACAACAGATCTCCCTGTGGACCCTAAACCCTCCGAGATCACTGCACTCCTTGAAAACACCGGGAATGTGAGGGAGAACAGATCTCCCTGTGGACCCTACCATCCTCCGAGATCACTGCGCTCCTCTAACACTGGGAATGTGAGGACAACAGATCTCCCTGTGGGCCCTACAACCCTCCGAGATCACTGCGCTCCTCCAACACTGGGAATGTGAGGACAACAGATCTCCCTGTGGAGCATACAACCCTCCAAGATCACTGCGCTCCTCCAACACCGGGAATGTGAAAACAAATGATCTCCCTGAGGGCCCTACAACCATCATAGATCACTGCGCTCCTCCAAGACCAGGAATGTGAGGGAGAACGGATCTCCCTGTGGACCCTACAACCCTCCGAGATCACTGCACTCCTCGAACACCGGGAATGTGATGGAGAACAGATCTCCCTGTGGGCCCTACAACCCTCCGAGATCACTGCGCTCCTCCAACACTGGGAATGTGCGGACAACAGATCTCCCTGTGGATCATACAACCCTCCAAGATCACTGCGCTCCTCCAGCACCGGGAATGTGAGGGCAACAGATCTCCCTGTTGGCCCTACAACCCTCTGAGATCACTGCGCTCCTCCAACACCGGGAATGTGAGAACAACAGATCTCACTGTGGGCCCTTCAACCCTCTGAGGTCACTGCGCTCCTACAACACCAGGAATGTGAGGACAACAGATCTCCCTGTGGGGCCTACAACCCCCCGAGATCACTGCACTCCTCCAACACGGGGAATGTGAGGACAACAGATCTCCCTGTGGGCCCTACAACCCCCCGGGATCACTGCGCTCCTCCAACACCGGGAATGTGAGGGACAACAGATCCCCCTGTGGGCCCTACAACCCTCCGAGATCACTGCGCTCCTCCAACACCGGGAATGTGAGAAGAACAGATCTCACTGTGGGCCCTTCAACCCTCTGAGATCACTGCGCTCCTACAACACCAGGAATGTGAGGACAAAAGATCTCCCTGTGGGGCCTACAACCCCCCGAGATCACTGCGCTCCTCCAACATGGGGAATGTGAGGACAACAGATCTCCCTGTGGGCCCTACAACCCTCTGAGATCACTGCGCTCCTCCAACACCGGGAATGTGAGGACAGCAGATCTCCCTGTCGGCCCTACAACCCTCCGAGATCACTGCGCTCCTCTAACACCGGGAATGTGAGGGACAACAGATCTCCCTGTGGACCTATAACGCTCCGAGATCACTGCGCTCCTCCAAAACTGGGAATGAAAGGACAGCAGATATCCCTGTGGACCTTAAAATCCCCCGAGATCACTGCGCTCCTCCAACACCGGGAATGTGAGGGACAACAGATCTCCCTGTGGCCCTACAACCCCCCGAGATCTCTGCGCTCCTCCAACACCGGGAATGTGAGGGACAACTGATCTCCCTGTGGGCCCTACAACTCTCCGAGATCACTGCACTCCTCCAACACTGGGAATGTGAGGACAACAGATCTCCGTGTGGGCCCTGCAATTCTCCAAGATCACTGCGCTCCTTCAATACCGGGAATGTGAGGACAACAGATCTCCCTGTGGGCCCTACAGCCCTCCGAGATCACTGCGCTCCACCAACACTGGGAATGTGAGGCCAACAGATCTCCCTGTGGGCCCTACAACCCTCCGAGATCACTGCACTCCTCCAACACCGGGAATGTGAGGACAACAGATCTCCCTGTGGGCCCTACAACCCTCCGAGATCACTGCTCTCCTCCAACACCGGGAATGTGAGGACAACAGATCTCCCTGTGGACCCTACAACCCCCCGAGATCACTGCGCTCCTCCAACACCGGGAATGTGAGGACAACAGATCTCCCTGTGGGCCCTACAACCCTCCGAGATCACTGCGCTCCTCCAACACCGGGAATGTGAGGACAACAGATCTCCCTGTGGGCCCTACAACCCTCCGAGATCACTGCGCTCCACCAACACCGGGAATGTGAGGACAACAGATCTCCCTGTGGGCCCTACAACCCTCCGAGATCACTGCTCTCCTCCAACACCGGGAATGTGAGGGCAACAGATCTCCCTGTGGGCGCTACAACCCTCCGAGATCACTGCGCTCGTCCAACACCGGGAATGTGAGGACACCAGATCCCCCTGTGGGCTTCCAACCCACCGAGATCACTGCACTCCTCCAACACCGGGAATGTGAGGACAACAGATCTCCCTGTTGGCCCTACAACCCCCCGAGATCACTGCGCTCCTCCAACACTGGGAATGTGAGGTCAACAGATCTCCCTGTGGTCCCTACAACCCTCCGAGATCACTGCGCTCCTCCAACACCGGGAATGTGTGGACAACAGATCTCCCTGTGGGCCCAACAACCCCCCGAGTTCACTGCGCTCCTCCAACACCGGGAATGTGAGGACAACAGATCACGCTGTGGGCCCTACAACCCCCCGAGATCACTGTGCTCCTCCAACACTGGGAATGTGAGGACAACAGATCACCCTGTGGGCCCTACAACCTCTCCGAGATCACTGCGCTCCTCCAACATTGGGAATGTGAGGACAACAGATCTCCCTGTGGACCCAACAACCCTCCGAGATCACTGCGCTCCTCCAACACTGGGAATGTGAGGACAACATATCTGCTTGTGGGCCCTACAACCACCCGAGGTCACTGCGCTCCTCCAACAGTGGGAATGTGAGGACAACAGATCTCCCTGTGCGCCCTACAACCCCCCGAGGTCACTGCGCTCCTCCAGCAGTGGGAATGTGAGGACAACAGATCTCCCTGTGTGCCCTACAACCCCCCGAGACCACTGCGCTCCTCCAGCACCGGGAATGTGAGGACAACAGATCTCCCTGTGGGCCCTACAACCCCCCGAGATCACTGCGCTCCTCCAACACCGGGAATGTGAGGACAACTGATCTCCCTGTGGGCCCTACAACCCTCCGAGATCACTGCGCTCCTCCAACACCGGGAATGTGAGGACAACTGATCTCCTTCTGGGCCCTACAACCCTCCGAGATCACTGCGCTCCTCCAACACCGGGAATGTGAGGGACAACAGATCTCCCTGAGGGCCCTACAACCATCCGAGATCACTGCGCTCCTCCAAGACCAGGAATGTGAGGGAGAACGGATCTCCCTGTGGACCCTACAACCCTCCGAGATCACTGCACTCCTCGAACACCGGGAATGTGATGGAGAACAGATCTCCCTGTGGGCCCTACAACCCTCCGAGATCACTGCGCTCCTCCAACACTGGGAATGTGCGGACAACAGATCTCCCTGTGGATCATACAACCCTCCAAGATCACTGCGCTCCTCCAGCACCGGGAATGTGAGGGCAACAGATCTCCCTGTTGGCCCTACAACCCTCTGAGATCACTGCGCTCCTCCAACACCGGGAATGTGAGAACAACAGATCTCACTGTGGGCCCTTCAACCCTCTGAGATCACTGCGCTCCTACAACACCAGGAATGTGAGGACAACAGATCTCCCTGTGGGGCCTACAACCCCCGGAGATCACTGCGCTCCTCCAACACGGGGAATGTGAGGACAACAGATCTCCCTGTGGGCCCTACAACCCCCGGGGATCACTACGCTCCTCCAACACCGGGAATGTGAGGGACAACAGATCTCCCTGTGGGCCCTACAACCCTCCGAGATCACTGCGCTCCTCCAACACCGGGAATGTGAGAACAACAGATCTCACTGTGGGCCCTTCAACCCTCTGAGATCACTGCGCTCCTACAACACCAGAAATGTGAGGACAACAGATCTCCCTGTGGGGCCTACAACCCCCCGAGATCACTGCGCTCCTCCAACACGGGGAATGTGAGGACAACAGATCTCCCTGTGGGCCCTACAACCCTCTGAGATCACTGCGCTCCTCCAACACAGGGAATGTGAGAATAACAGATCTCACTGTGGGCCCTACAACTCTCCAAGATCACTGCGCTCCTCCAACATCGGGAATGTGAGGACAGCAGATCTCCCTGTCGGCCCTACAACCCTCCAAGATCACTGCGCTCCTCCAACACTGGGAATGTGAGGGACAACAGATCTCCCTGTGGGCCCTACAACCCTCCGAGATCACTGCGCTCCTCCAACACGGGGAATGTGAGGACAACAGATCTCCCTGTGGGCCCTACAACCCCCCGGGATCACTACGCTCCTCCAACACCGGGAATGTGAGGGACAACAGATCTCCCTGTGGGCCCTACAACCCTCCGAGATCACTGCGCTCCTCCAACATCGGGAATGTGAGGACAGCAGATCTCCCTGTCGGCCCTTCAACCCCTTGAGGTCACTGCGCTCCTCCAACACCAGGAATGTGAGGACAACAGATCTCCCTGTGGGGCCTACAACCCCCCGAGATCACTGCGCTCCTCGAACACCGGGAATGTGAGGGAGAACGGATCTCCCTGTGGACCCTACAACCCTCCGAGATCACTGCACTCCTCGAACACCGGGAATGTGAGGGAGAACAGATCTCCCTGTGGGACCTACAACCCTCCGAGATCACTGCGCTCCTCCAACACTGGGAATGTGCGGACAACAGATCTCCCTGTGGATCATACAACCCTCCAGGATCACTGCGTTCCTCCAGCACCAGGAATGTGAGGGCAACAGATCTCCCTGTGGGCCCTACAACCCTCTGAGATCACTGCGCTCCTCCAACACCGGGAATGTGAGAACAACAGATCTCACTGTGGGCCCTACAACTCTGCAAGATCACTGCGCTCTTCCAACACCGGGAATGTGAGGGACAACAGATCTCCCTGTGGGCCCTATAACCCTTCGAGATCACTGCGCTCCTCCAAAACTGGGAATGTGAGGACAGCAGATATCCCTGTGGACCTGACAACCCCCCGAGATCGCTGCGCTCCTCCAACACCGGGAATGTGAGGGACAACAGATCTCCCTGTGGCCCTACAACCCCCCGAGATGACTGCGCTCCTCCAACACTGGGAATGTGAGGGACAACTGATCTCCCATTGGAACCTACAACCCTCCGAGATCACTGCGCTCCTCCAACACCGGGAATGTGAGGACAACAGATCTCCCTGTGGTCCCTACAATTCTCCGAGATCACTGCGCTCCTCCAACACCGGGAATGTGAGGACAACAGATCTCCCTGTGGGCCCTACAATCCCCGAGATCCATGCCCCACTCCAATACCGGGAATGAGAGGGCAGCAGATCTCCCTGTGGGCCCTATAACCCTCCGAGATAACTGCGCTCCTCCAACACCGGGAATGTGAGGGACAACAGATCTCCCTGTGGGCCCATCAACCCTCCGAGATCACTGCGCTCCTCCAACACTGGGAATGTGAGGACAGCATATATCCCTGTGGACCTTACAAACCCCGAGATCACTGCGCTCCTCCAACACCGGGAATGTGAGGGACTACAGATCTCCCTGTGGGCCCTACAACCCCCCGAGATCACTGCGCTCCTCCAACACTGGGAATGTGAGGGACAACTGATCTCCCTGTGGGCCTTACAACCCTCCGAGATCACTGCGCTCCTCCAACACCGGGAATGTGAGGGACAATAGATCTCCCTGTGGGCCCTTCAATTCTCCGAGATCACTGCGCTCCTCCAACACTGGGAATGTGCGGACAACAGATCTCCCTGTGGGCCCTACAATTCTCCGAGGTCACTGCGCTCCTCCAAACTGGGAATGTGAGGACAGCAGATATCCCTGTGGACCTTACAACCCCCCGAGATCACTGCGCTCCTCCAACACCGGGAATGTGAGGGACAACAGATCTCCCTGTGGCCCTACAACCCCCCGAGATCACTGCGCTCCTCCAACACCAGTAATGTGAGGACAACAGATCTCGCTGTGGGCCTTACAACCATCCGAAATCACTGCGCTCCTCCAAGACCAGGAATGTGAGGGAGAACGGATCTCCCTGTGGACCCTACAACCCTGCGAGATCACCGCGCTCCTCCCACACTGGGGATGTGAGGACAACAGATCTCCCTGTGGACCCTAAAACCCTCCGAGATCACTGCACTCCTACAACACCAGGAATGTGAGGACAACAGATCTCCCTGTGGGGCCTACAACCCCCTGAGATCACTGCACTCCTCCAACACGGGGAATGTGAGGACAACAGATCTCCCTGTGGGCCCTACAACCCCCTGGGATCACTGCGCTCCTCCAACACCGGGAATGTGAGGGACAACAGATCTCCCTGTGGGCCCTACAACCCTCCGAGATCACTGCGCTCCTCCAACACCGGGAATGTGAGGACAACAGATCTCATTGTGGGACCTACAACCATCCGAGATCACTGCGCTCCTCCAACACCGGGAATGTGAGGACAACCGATCTCCCTGTGGGCCCTACAACCCCCCGAGATCACTGCGCTCCTCCAACACCGGGAATGTGAGGGACAACAGATCTCCCTGTGGCCCTACAACCCCCCGAGATCACTGCGCTCCTCCAACACCAGTAATGTGAGGACAACAGATCTCGCTGTGGGCCTTACAACCATCCGAAATCACTGCGCTCCTCCAAGACCAGGAATGTGAGGGAGAACGGATCTCCCTGTGGACCCTACAACCCTGCGAGATCACCGCGCTCCTCCCACACTGGGGATGTGAGGACAACAGATCTCCCTGTGGACCCTAAAACCCTCCGAGATCACTGCACTCCTACAACACCAGGAATGTGAGGACAACAGATCTCCCTGTGGGGCCTACAACCCCCTGAGATCACTGCACTCCTCCAACACGGGGAATGTGAGGACAACAGATCTCCCTGTGGGCCCTACAACCCCCTGGGATCACTGCGCTCCTCCAACACCGGGAATGTGAGGGACAACAGATCTCCCTGTGGGCCCTACAACCCTCCGAGATCACTGCGCTCCTCCAACACCGGGAATGTGAGGACAACAGATCTCATTGTGGGACCTACAACCATCCGAGATCACTGCGCTCCTCCAACACCGGGAATGTGAGGACAACCGATCTCCCTGTGGGCCCTACAACCCCCCGAGATCACTGCGCTCCTCCAACACCGGTAATGTGAGGACAGCAGATCTCGCTGTGGGCCTTACAACCATCCGAGATCACTGCGCTCCTCCAAGACCAGGAATGTGAGGGAGAACGGATCTCCCTGTGGACCTTACAACCCTGCGAGATCACCGCGCTCCTCCAACACTGGGTATGTGAGGACAACAGATCTCCCTGTGGACCCTAAACCCTCCGAGATCACTGCACTCCTTGAAAACACCGGGAATGTGAGGGAGAACAGATCTCCCTGTGGACCCTACCACCCTCCGAGATCACTGCGCTCCTCTAACACTGGGAATGTGAGGACAACAGATCTCCCTGTGGGCCCTACAACCCTCCGATATCACGGCGCTCCTCCAACACTGGGAATGTGAGGACAACAGATCTCCCTGTGGATCATACAACCCTCCAAGATCACTGCGCTCTTCCAGCACCGGGAATGTGAGGACACCAGATCCCCCTGTGGGCCTCCAACCCCCCGAGATCACTGTGCTCCTCCAACAGCGGGAATGTGAGGACAACAGATCTCCCTTTGGGCCCTACAACCCCCCGAGATCACTGCGCTCCTCCAACACCGGGAATGTGAGGACAACAGATCTCCCTGTGGGCCCTACAACCCTCCGAGATCACTGCACTCCTCCAACACCGGGAATGTGAGGACAACAGATCTCCCTGTTGGCCCTACAAACCCCCGAGATCACTGCGCTCCTCCAACACTGGGAATGTGAGGTCAACAGATCTCCCTGTGGTCCCTACAACCCTCAGAGATCACTGCGCTCCTCCAACACGGGGAATGTGTGGACAACAGATCTCCCTGTGGGCCCAACAACCCCCGAGATCACTGCGCTCCTCCAACACCGGGAATGTGAGGACAACAGATCACGCTGTGGGCCCTACAACCCCCCGAGATCACTGTGCCCCTCCAACACTGGGAATGTGAGGACAACAGATCACCCTGTGGGCCCTACAAACCCTCCGAGATCACTGCGCTCCTCCAACATTGGGAATGTGAGGACAACAGATCACCCTGTGGACCCAACAACCCTCCGAGATCACTGCGCTCCTCCAACACTGGGAATGTGAGGACAACATATCGGCTTGTGGGCCCTACAACCCCCCGAGGTCACTGCGCTCCTCGAACAGTGGGAATGTGAGGACAACAGATCTCCCTGTGGGCCCTACAACCCCCCGAGGTCACTGCGCTCCTCCAGCAGTGGGAATGTGAGGACAACAGATCTCCCTGTGGGCCCAACAACCCCCCGAGACCACTGCGCTCCTCCAGCACCGGGAATGTGAGGACAACAGATCTCCCTGTGGGCCCTACAACCCCCCGAGATCACTGCGCTCCGCCAACACCGGGAATGTGAGGACAACTGATCTCCCTGTGGGCCCGACAACCCTCCGAGATCACTGCGCTCCTCCAACACCGGGAATGTGAGGGACAACAGATCTCCCTGTGGGCCCTACAACCCTCCGAGATCACTGTGCTCCTCCAACACTGGGAATGTGCGGACAACAGATCTCCCTGTGGGCCCTACAATTCTCCTAGATCACTGCGCTCCTCCAACACCAGGAATGTGAGGACAACAGATCTCCCTGTGGGCCCTACAACCCCCCGAGATCACTGCGCTCCTCCAACACCGGGAATGTGAGGACAACAGATCTCCCTGTGGGCCCTACAACCCCCCGAGGTCATTGCGCTCCTCCAACACCGGGAATGTAAGGACAACAGATCTCACTGTGGGCCCTGCAACCCTTTGAGGTCACTGCGCTCCTCCAACACCAGGAATGTGAGGACAACAGATCTCCCTGTGGGGCCTACAACCCCCGGAGATCACTGTGCTCCTCCAACACCGGGAATGTGAGGACAACAGATCTCCCTGAGAGCCCTACAACCATCCGAGATCACTGCGCTCCTCCAAGACCAGGAATGTGAGGGAGAACGGATATCCCTGTGGACCCTACAACCCTCCGAGATCACTGCACTCCTCGAACACCGGGAATGTGAGGGAGAACAGATCTCCCTGTGGGACCTACAACCCTCCGAGATCACTGCGCTCCTCCAACACTGGGAATGTGCGGACAACAGATCTCCCTGTGGATCATACAACCCTCCAGGATCACTGCGCTCCTCCAGCACCAGGAATGTGAGGGCAACAGATCTCCCTGTGGGCCCTACAACCCTCTGAGATCACTGCGCTCCTCCAACACCGGGAATGTGAGAACAACAGATCTCACTGTGGGCCCTACAACTCTGCAAGATCACTGCGCTCTTCCAACACCGGGAATGTGAGGGACAACAGATCTCCCTGTGGGCCCTATAACCCTTCGAGATCACTGCGCTCCTCCAAAACTGGGAATGTGAGGACAGCAGATATCCCTGTGGACCTTACAACCCCCCGAGATCGCTGCGCTCCTCCAACACCGGGAATGTGAGGGACAACTGATCTCCCTTTGGGCCCTACAACCCTCCGAGATCACTGCGCTCCTCCAACACCGGGAATGTGAGGACAACAGATCTCCCTGTGGGCCCTACAATTCTCCGAGATCACTGCGCTCCTCCAACACCGGGAATGTGAGGACAACAGATCTCCCTGTGGGCCCTACAATCCCCGAGATCCATGCCCCACTCCAATACCGGGAATGAGAGGGCAGCAGATCTCCCTGTGGGCCCTACAACCCTCCGAGATCACTGCGCTCCTCCAACACCGGGAATGTGAGGGACAATAGATCTCCCTGTGGGCCCTTCAATTCTCCGAGATCACTGCGCTCCTCCAACACTGTGAATGTGAGGACAGCAGATATCCCTGTGGACCTTACAACCCCCCGAGATCACTGCGCTCCTCCAACACCGGGAATGTGAGGGACTACAGATCTCCCTGTGGGCCCTACAACCCTCCGAGATAACTGCGCTCCTGCAACACCGGGAATGTGAGGGACAACTGATCTTCCTGTGGGCCCTACAACCCTCCGAGATCACTGCGCTCCTCCAACACTGGGAATGTGAGGACAGCAGATATCCCTGTGGACCTTACAAACCCCGAGATCACTGCGCTCCTCCAACACCGGGAATGTGAGGGACTACAGATCTCCCTGTGGCCCTACAACCCCCCGAGATCACTGCGCTCCTCCAACACCGGGAATGTGAGGGACAACTGATCTCCCTGTGGGCCTTACAACCCTCCGAGATCACTGCGCTCCTCCAACACCGGGAATGTGAGGGACAATAGATCTCCCTGTGGGCCCTTCAATTCTCCGAGATCACTGCGCTCCTCCAACCCTGGGAATGTGCGGACAACAGATCTCCCTGTGGGCCCTACAATTCTCCGAGGTCACTGCGCTCCTCCAAAACTGGGAATGTGAGGATAGCAGATATCCCTGTGGACCTTACAACCCCCTGAGATCACTGCACTCCTCCAACACCGGGAATGTGAGGGACAACAGATCTCCCTGTGGCCCTACAACCCCCCGAGATCACTGCGCTCCTCCAACACCGGTAATGTGAGGGAGAACGGATCTCCCTGTGGACCCTACAACCCCGCGAGATCACCGCGCTCCTCCCACACTGGGGATGTGAGGACAACAGATCTCCCTGTGGACCCTAAAACCCTCCGAGATCACTGCACTCCTTGAAAACACCGGGAATGTGAGGGAGAACAGATCCCCCTGTGGACCCGACCACCCTCCGAGACCACTGCGCTCCTCTAACACTGGGAATGTGAGGACAACAGATCTCCCTGTGGTCCCTACAACCCTCCGAGATCACTGCGCTCCTCCAACACTGAGAATGTGAGGACAACAGATCTCCCTGTGGATCATACAACCCTCCAAGATCACTGCGCTCCTCCAACACCGGGAATGTGAGGACAACAGATCTCCCTGAGGGTCCTACAACCATCCGAGATCACTGCGCTCCTCCAAGACCAGGAATGTGAGGGAGAACGGATCTCCCTGTGGACCCTACAACCCTCCGAGATCACTGCACTCCTCGAACACCGGGAATGTGATGGAGAACAGATCTCCCTGTGGGCCCTACAACCCTCCGAGATCACTGCGCTCCTCCAACACTGGGAATGTGCGGACAACAGATCTCCCTGTGGATCATACAACCCTCCAAGATCACTGCGCTCCTCCAGCACCGGGAATGTGAGGGCAACAGATCTCCCTGTTGGCCCTACAACCCTCTGAGATCACTGCGCTCCTCCAACACCGGGAATGTGAGAACAACAGATCTCACTGTGGGCCCTTCAACCCTCTGAGATCACTGCGCTCCTACAACACCGGGAATGTGAGGACAACAGATCTCCCTGTGGGGCCTAAAGCCCCCCGAGATCACTGCGCTCCTCCAACACGGGGAATGTGAGGACAACAGATCTCCCTGTGGGCCCTACAAACCCCCGGGATCGCTGCGCTCATCCAACACCGGGAATGTGAGGGACAACAGATCTCCCTGTGGGCCCTACAACCCTCCGAGATCACTGTGCTCCTCCAACACCGGGAATGTGAGGACAACAGATCTCATTGTGGGCCCTACAACCATCCGAGATCACTGCGCTCCTCCAACACCGGGAATGTGAGGACAACAGAACCCCCTGTGGGCCCTACAAACCTCCGAGATCACTGCGCTCCTACAACACCGGGAATGTGAGAACAACAGATCTCACTGTGGGCCCTTCAACCCTCTGAGATCACTGCGCTCCTACAACACCAGGAATGTGAGGACAAAAGATCTCCCTGTGGGGCCTACAACCCCCCGAGATCACTGCGCTCCTCCAACACGGGGAATGTGAGGACAACAGATCTCCCTGTGGGCCCTACAACCCTCTGAGATCACTGCGCTCCTCCAACACCGGGAATGTGAGAACAACAGATCTCACTGTGGGCCCTACAACTCTCCAAGTTCACTGCGCTCCTCCAACACCGGGAATGTGAGGACAGCAGATCTCCCTGTCGGCCCTACAACCCTCCGAGATCACTGCGCTCCTCTAACACCGGGAATGTGAGGGACAACAGATCTCCCTGTGGCCCTATAACGCTCCGAGATCACTGCGCTCCTCCAAAACTGGGAATGAAAGGACAGCAGATATCCCTGTGGACCTTACAATCCCCCGAGATCACTGCGCTCCTCCAACACCGGGAATGTGAGGGACAACAGATCTCCCTGTGGCCCTACAACCCCCCGAGATCTCTGCGCTCCTCCAACACCGGGAATGTGAGGGACAACTGATCTCCCTGTGGGCCCTACAACCCTCCGAGATCACTGCACTCCTCCAACACTGGGAATGTGAGGACAACAGATCTCCGTGTGGGCCCTGCAATTCTCCAAGATCACTGCGCTCCTTCAATACCGGGAATGTGAGGACAACAGATCTCCCTGTGGGCCCTACAGACCTACGAGATCACTGCGCTCCACCAACACTGGGAATGTGAGGCCAACAGATCTCCCTGTGGGCCCTACAACCCTCCGAGATCACTGCACTCCTCCAACACCGGGAATGTGAGGACAACAGATCTCCCTGTGGGCCCTACAACCCTCCGAGATCACTGCTCTCCTCCAACACCGGGAATGTGAGGACAACAGATCTCCCTGTGGACCCTACAACCCCCCGAGATCACTGCGCTCCTCCAACACCGGGAATGTGAGGACAACAGATCTCCCTGTGGGCCCTACAACCCTCCGAGATCACTGCGCTCCTCCAACACCGGGAATGTGAGGACAACAGATCTCCCTGTGGGCCCTACAACCCTCCGAGATCACTGCGCTCCACCAACACCGGGAATGTGAGGACAACAGATCTCCCTGTGGGCCCTACAACCCTCCAAGATCACTGCTCTCCTCCAACACCGGGAATGTGAGGGCAACAGATCTCCCTGTGGGCGCTACAACCCTCCGAGATCACTGCGCTCGTCCAACACCGGGAATGTGAGGACACCAGATCCCCCTGTGGGCCTCCAACCCCCCGAGATCACTGTGCTCCTCCAACACCGGGAATGTGAGGACAACAGATCTCCCTGTGGGCCCTACAACCCACCGAGATCACTGCACTCCTCCAACACCGGGAATGTGAGGACAACAGATCTCCCTGTTGGCCCTACAACCCCCCGAGATCACTGCGCTCCTCCAACACTGGGAATGTGAGGTCAACAGATCTCCCTGTGGTCCCTACAACCCTCCGAGATCACTGCGCTCCTCCAACACCGGGAATGTGTGGACAACAGATCTCCCTGTGGGCCCAACAACCCCCCGAGTTCACTGCGCTCCTCCAACACCGGGAATGTGAGGACAACAGATCACGCTGTGGGCCCTACAACCCCCCGAGATCACTGTGCTCCTCCAACACTGGGAATGTGAGGACAACAGATCACCCTGTGGGCCCTACAACCCCTCCGAGATCACTGCGCTCCTCCAACATTGGGAATGTGAGGACAACAGATCTCCCTGTGGACCCAACAACCCTCCGAGATCACTGCGCTCCTCCAACACTGGGAATGTGAGGACAACATATCTGCTTGTGGGCCCTACAATCACCCGAGGTCACTGCGCTCCTCCAACAGTGGGAATGTGAGGACAACAGATCTCCCTGTGGGCCCTACAACCCCCCGAGGTCACTGCGCTCCTCCAGCAGTGGGAATGTGAGGACAACAGATCTCCCTGTGTGCCCTACAACCCCCCGAGACCACTGCGCTCCTCCAGCACCGGGAATGTGAGGACAACAGATCTCCCTGTGGGCCCTACAACCCCCCGAGATCACTGCGCTCCTCCAACACCGTGAATGTGAGGACAACTGATCTCCCTGTGGGCCCTACAACCCTCCGAGATCACTGCGCTCCTCCAACACCGGGAATGTGAGGACAACTGATCTCCCTCTGGGCCCTACAACCCTCCGAGATCACTGCGCTCCTCCAACACCGGGAATGTGAGGGACAACAGATCTCCCTGAGGGCCCTACAACCATCCGAGATCACTGCGCTCCTCCAAGACCAGGAATGTGAGGGAGAACGGATCTCCCTGTGGACCCTACAACCCTCCGAGATCACTGCACTCCTCGAACACCGGGAATGTGATGGAGAACAGATCTCCCTGTGGGCCCTACAACCCTCCGAGATCACTGCGCTCCTCCAACACTGGGAATGTGCGGACAACAGATCTCCCTGTGGATCATACAACCCTCCAAGATCACTGCGCTCCTCCAGCACCGGGAATGTGAGGGCAACAGATCTCCCTGTTGGCCCTACAACCCTCTGAGATCACTGCGCTCCTCCAACACCGGGAATGTGAGAACAACAGATCTCACTGTGGGCCCTTCAACCCTCTGAGATCACTGCGCTCCTACAACACCAGGAATGTGAGGACAACAGATCTCCCTGTGGGGCCTACAACCCCCGGAGATCACTGCGCTCCTCCAACACGGGGAATGTGAGGACAACAGATCTCCCTGTGGGCCCTACAACCCCCCGGGATCACTACGCTCCTCCAACACCGGGAATGTGAGGGACAACAGATCTCCCTGTGGGCCCTACAACCCTCCGAGATCACTGCGCTCCTCCAACACCGGGAATGTGAGAACAACAGATCTCACTGTGGGCCCTTCAACCCTCTGAGATCACTGCGCTCCTCCAACACCGGGAATGTGAGGACAACAGATCACGCTGTGGGCCCTACAACCCCCCGAGATCACTGTGCTCCTCCAACACTGGGAATGTGAGGACAACAGATCACCCTGTGGGCCCTACAACCCCTCCGAGATCACTGCGCTCCTCCAACATTGGGAATGTGAGGACAACAGATCTCCCTGTGGACCCAACAACCCTCCGAGATCACTGCGCTCCTCCAACACTGGGAATGTGAGGACAACATATCTGCTTGTGGGCCCTACAATCACCCGAGGTCACTGCGCTCCTCCAACAGTGGGAATGTGAGGACAACAGATCTCCCTGTGGGCCCTACAACCCCCCGAGGTCACTGCGCTCCTCCAGCAGTGGGAATGTGAGGACAACAGATCTCCCTGTGTGCCCTACAACCCCCCGAGACCACTGCGCTCCTCCAGCACCGGGAATGTGAGGACAACAGATCTCCCTGTGGGCCCTACAACCCCCCGAGATCACTGCGCTCCTCCAACACCGGGAATGTGAGGACAACTGATCTCCCTGTGGGCCCTACAACCCTCCGAGATCACTGCGCTCCTCCAACACCGGGAATGTGAGGACAACTGATCTCCCTCTGGGCCCTACAACCCTCCGAGATCACTGCGCTCCTCCAACACCGGGAATGTGAGGGACAACAGATCTCCCTGAGGGCCCTACAACCATCCGAGATCACTGCGCTCCTCCAAGACCAGGAATGTGAGGGAGAACGGATCTCCCTGTGGACCCTACAACCCTCCGAGATCACTGCACTCCTCGAACACCGGGAATGTGATGGAGAACAGATCTCCCTGTGGGCCCTACAACCCTCCGAGATCACTGCGCTCCTCCAACACTGGGAATGTGCGGACAACAGATCTCCCTGTGGATCATACAACCCTCCAAGATCACTGCGCTCCTCCAGCACCGGGAATGTGAGGGCAACAGATCTCCCTGTTGGCCCTACAACCCTCTGAGATCACTGCGCTCCTCCAACACCGGGAATGTGAGAACAACAGATCTCACTGTGGGCCCTTCAACCCTCTGAGATCACTGCGCTCCTACAACACCAGGAATGTGAGGACAACAGATCTCCCTGTGGGGCCTACAACCCCCGGAGATCACTGCGCTCCTCCAACACGGGGAATGTGAGGACAACAGATCTCCCTGTGGGCCCTACAACCCCCCGGGATCACTACGCTCCTCCAACACCGGGAATGTGAGGGACAACAGATCTCCCTGTGGGCCCTACAACCCTCCGAGATCACTGCGCTCCTCCAACACCGGGAATGTGAGAACAACAGATCTCACTGTGGGCCCTTCAACCCTCTGAGATCACTGCGCTCCTACAACACCAGAAATGTGAGGACAACAGATCTCCCTGTGGGGCCTACAACCCCCCGAGATCACTGCGCTCCTCCAACACGGGGAATGTGAGGACAACAGATCTCCCTGTGGGCCCTACAACCCTCTGAGATCACTGCGCTCCTCCAACACAGGGAATGTGAGAACAACAGATCTCACTGTGGGCCCTACAACTCTCCAAGATCACTGCGCTCCTCCAACATCGGGAATGTGAGGACAGCAGATCTCCCTGTCGGCCCTACAACCCTCCAAGATCACTGCGCTCCTCCAACACTGGGAATGTGAGGGACAACAGATCTCCCTGTGGGCCCTATAACGCTCCGAGATCACTGCGCTCCTCCAAAACTGGGAATGAAAGGACAGCAGATATCCCTGTGGACCTTACAATCCCCCGAGATCACTGCGCTCCTCCAACATCGGGAATGTGAGGGACAACAGATCTCCCTGTGGCCCTACAACCCCCCGAGATCTCTGCGCTCCTCCAACACCGGGAATGTGAGGGACAACTGATCTCCCTGTGGGCCCTACAACCCTCCGAGATCACTGCACTCCTCCAACACTGGGAATGTGAGGACAACAGATCTCCGTGTGGGCCCTGCAATTCTCCGAGATCACTGCGCTCCTCCAATACCGGGAATGTGAGGACAACAGATCTCCCTGTGGGCCCTACAGCCCTCCGAGATCACTGCGCTCGACCAACACTGGGAATGTGAGGACAACAGATCTCCCTGTGGCCCTACAACCCCCCGAGATCTCTGCGCTCCTCCAACACCGGGAATGTGAGGGACAACTGATCTCCCTGTGGGCCCTACAACCCTCCGAGATCACTGCTCTCCTCCAACACCGGGAATGTGAGGACAACAGATCTCCGTGTGGGCCCTGCAATTCTCCGAGATCACTGCGCTCCTCCAATACCGGGAATGTGAGGACAACAGATCTCCCTGTGGGCCCTACAATCCCCGAGATTCATGCCCCCCTCCAATACCGGGAATGAGAGGGCAGCAGATCTCCCTGTGGGCCCTACAGCCCTCCGAGATCACTGCGCTCGACCAACACTGCGAATGTGAGGACAACAGATCTCCCTGTGGGCCCTACAACCCTCCGAGATCACTGCGCTCCACCAACACCGGGAATGTGAGGACAACAGATCTCCCTGTGGGCCCTACAACCCTCCGAGATCACTGCTCTCCTCCAACACCGGGAATGTGAGGGCAACAGATCTCCCTGTGGGCGCTACAACCCTCCGAGATCACTGCGCTCGTCCAACACCGGGAATGTGAGGACACCAGATCCCCCTGTGGGCCTCCAACCCCCCGAGATCACTGTGCTCCTCCAACACCGGGAATGTGAGGACAACAGATCTCCCTGTGGGCCCTAGAACCCTCCGAGATCACTGCGCTCCACCAACACCGGGAATGTGAGGACAACAGATCTCCCTGTTGGCCCTACAACCCCCCGAGATCACTGCACTCCTCCAACACTGGGAATGTGAGGTCAACAGATCTCCCTGTGGTCCCTACAACCCTCCGAGATCACTGCGCTCCTCCAACACCGGGAATGTGTGGACAACAGATCTCCCTGTGGGCCCAACAACCCCCGAGATCACTGCGCTCCTCCAACACCGGGAATGTGAGGACAACAGATCACGCTGTGGGCCCTACAACCCCCCGAGATCACTGTGCTCCTCCAACACTGGGAATGTGAGGACAACAGATCACCCTGTGGGCCCTACAACCCATCCGAGATCACTGCGCTCCTCCAACATTGGGAATGTGAGGACAACAGATCTCCCTGTGGACCCAACAACCCTCCGAGATCACTGCGCTCCTCCAACACTGGGAATGTGAGGACAACAGATCTGCTTGTGGGCCCTACAACCACCCGAGGTCACTGCGCTCCTCCAACAGTGGGAATGTGAGGACAACAGATCTCCCTGTGGGCCCTACAACCCCCCGAGGTCACTGCGCTCCTCCAACAGTGGGAATGTGAGGACAACAGATCTCCCTGTGTGCCCTACAACCCCCCGAGACGACTGCGCTCCTCCAGCACCGGGAATGTGAGGACAACAGATCTCCCTGTGGGCCCTACAACCCCCCGAGATCACTGCGCTCCTCCAACACCGGGAATGTGAGGACAACTGATCTCCCTGTGGGCCCTACAACCCTCCGAGATCACTGCGCTCCTCCAACACCGGGAATGTGAGGACAACTGATCTCCCTGTGGGCCCTACAACCCTCCGAGATCACTGCGCTCCTCCAACACCGGGAATGTGAGGACAACTGATCTCCCTCTGGGCCCTAGAACCATCCGAGAACACTGCGCTCCTCCAAGACCAGGAATGTGAGGGAGAACGGATCTCCCTGTGGACCCTACAACCCTCCGAGATCACTGCACTCCTCGAACACCGGGAATGTGATGGAGAACAGATCTCCCTGTGGGCCCTACAACCCTCCGAGATCACTGCGCTCCTCCAACACTGGGAATGTGCGGACAACAGATCTCCCTGTGGATCATACAACCCTCCACGATCACTGCGCTCCTCCAGCACCGGGAATGTGAGGGCAACAGATCTCCCTGTTGGCCCTACAACCCTCTGAGATCACTGCGCTCCTCCAACACCGGGAATGTGAGAACAACAGATCTCACTGTGGGCCCTTCAACCCTCTGAGATCACTGCGCTCCTACAACACCAGGAATGTGAGGACAACAGATCTCCCTGTGGGGCCTACAACCCCCCGAGATCACTGCGCTCCTCCAACACGGGGAATGTGAGGACAACAGATCTCCCTGTGGGCCCTACAACCCCCCGGGATCACTACGCTCCTCCAACACCGGGAATGTGAGGGACAACAGATCTCCCTGTGGGCCCTACAACCCTCCGAGATCACTGCGCTCCTCCAACACCGGGAATGTGAGAACAACAGATCTCACTGTGGGCCCTTCAACCCTCTGAGATCACTGCGCTCCTACAACACCAGAAATGTGAGGACAACAGATCTCCCTGTGGGGCCTACAACCCCCCGAGATCACTGCGCTCCTCCAACACGGGGAATGTGAGGACAACAGATCTCCCTGTGGGCCCTACAACCCTTTGAGATCACTGCGCTCCTCCAACACCGGGAATGTGAGAACAACAGATCTCACTGTGGGCCCTACAACTCTCCAAGATCACTGCGCTCCTCCAACATCGGGAATGTGAGGACAGCAGATCTCCCTGTCGGCCCTACAACCCTCCAAGATCACTGCGCTCCTCCAACACTGGGAATGTGAGGGACAACAGATCTCCCTGTGGGCCCTATAACGCTCCGAGATCACTGCGCTCCTCCAAAACTGGGAATGAAAGGACAGCAGATATCCCTGTGGACCTTACAATCCCCCGAGATCACTGCGCTCCTCCAACACCGGGAATGTGAGGGACAACAGATCTCCCTGTGGCCCTACAACCCCCCGAGATCTCTGCGCTCCTCCAACACCGGGAATGTGAGGGACAACTGATCTCCCTGTGGGCCCTACAACCCTCCGAGATCACTGCACTCCTCCAACACTGGGAATGTGAGGACAACAGATCTCCGTGTGGGCCCTGCAATTCTCCGAGATCACTGCGCTCCTCCAATACCGGGAATGTGAG
The DNA here is from genome assembly GCF_052327205.1 of Somniosus microcephalus. Taxonomy (NCBI): domain Eukaryota; kingdom Metazoa; phylum Chordata; class Chondrichthyes; order Squaliformes; family Somniosidae; genus Somniosus; species Somniosus microcephalus. The sequence goes on along the minus strand of NC_140989.1, from coordinate 381,318,091 downwards.
GACAACAGATCTCCCTGTGGGCCCGACAATCCCCGAGATTCATGCCCCCCTCCAATACCGGGAATGAGAGGGCAGCAGATCTCCCTGTGGGCCCTACAGCCCTCCGAGATCACTGCGCTCGACCAACACTGCGAATGTGAGGACAACAGATCTCCCTGTGGGCCCTACAACCCTCCGAGATCACTGCGCTCCACCAACACCGGGAATGTGAGGACAACAGATCTCCCTGTGGGCCCTACAACCCTCCGAGATCACTGCTCTCCTCCAACACCGGGAATGTGAGGGCAACAGATCTCCCTGTGGGCGCTACAACCCTCCGAGATCACTGCGCTCGTCCAACACCGGGAATGTGAGGACACCAGATCCCCCTGTGGGCCTCCAACCCCCCGAGATCACTGTGCTCCTCCAACACCGGGAATGTGAGGACAACAGATCTCCCTGTGGGCCCCACAACCCCCCGAGGTCACTGCACTCCTCCAACACCGGGAATGTGAGGACAACAGATCTCCCTGTTGGCCCTACAACCCCCCGAGATCACTGCACTCCTCCAACACCGGGAATGTGAGGGCAACAGATCTCCCTGTGGGCGCTACAACCCTCCGAGATCACTGCGCTCGTCCAACACCGCGAATGTGAGGACACCAGATCCCCCTGTGGGCCTCCAACCCCCCGAGATCACTGTGCTCCTCCAACACCGGGAATGTGAGGACAACAGATCTCCCTGTGGGCCCCACAACCCCCCGAGGTCACTGCACTCCTCCAACACCGGGAATGTGAGGACAACAGATCTCCCTGTTGGCCCTACAACCCCCCGAGATCACTGCACTCCTCCAACACTGGGAATGTGAGGTCAACAGATCTCCCTGTGGTCCCTACAACCCTCCGAGATCACTGCGCTCCTCCAACACCGGGAATGTGTGGACAACAGATCTCCCTGTGGGCCCAACAACCCCCCGAGATCACTGCGCTCCTCCAACACCGGGAATGTGAGGACAACAGATCACGCTGTGGGCCCTACAACCCCCCGAGATCACTGTGCTCCTCCAACACTGGGAATGTGAGGACAACAGATTACCCTGTGGGCCCTACAACCCCTCCGAGATCACTGCGCTCCTCCAACATTGGGAATGTGAGGACAACAGATCTCCCTGTGGACCCAACAACCCTCCGAGATCACTGCGCTCCTCCAACACTGGGAATTTGAGGACAACAGATCTGCTTGTGGGCCCTACAACCACCCGAGGTCACTGCGCTCCTCCAACAGTGGGAATGTGAGGACAACAGATCTCCCTGTGGGCCCTACAACCCCCCGAGGTCACTGCGCTCCTCCAACAGTGGGAATGTGAGGACAACAGATCTCCCTGTGGGCCCTACAATTCTCCGAGATCACTGCGCTCCTCCAACACCGGGAATGTGAGGACAACAGATCTCCCTGTGGGCCCTACAATCCCCGAGATCCATGCCCCACTCCAATACCGGGAATGAGAGGGCAGCAGATCTCCCTGTGGGCCCTACAGCACTCCGAGATCACTGCGCTCCACCAACACTGGGAATGTGAGGACAACAGATCTCCTTGTGGGCCCTACAACCCTCCGAGATCACTGCGCTCCTCCAACACTGTGAATGTGAGGACAGCAGATATCCCTGTGGACCTTACAACCCCCCGAGATCACTGCGCTCCTCCAACACCGGGAATGTGAGGGACAACAGATCTCCCTGTGGGCCCTACAACCCTCCGAGATAACTGCGCTCCTCCAACACCGGGAATGTGAGGGACAACAGATCTCCCTGTGGGCCCTACAACCCTCCGAGATCACTGCGCTCCTCCAACACTGGGAATGTGAGGACAGCAGATATCCCTGTGGACCTTACAAACCCCGAGATCACTGCGCTCCTCCAACACCGGGAATGTGAGGGACTACAGATCTCCCTGTGGCCCTACAACCCCCCGAGATCACTGCGCTCCTCCAACACCGGGAATGTGAGGGACAACTGATCTCCCTGTGGGCCTTACAACCCTCCGAGATCACTGCGCTCCTCCAACACCGGGAATGTGAGGGACAATAGATCTCCCTGTGGGCCCTTCAATTCTCCGAGATCACTGCGCTCCTCCAACACTGGGAATGTGCGGACAACAGATCTCCCTGTGGGCCCTACAATTCTCCGAGGTCACTGCGCTCCTCCAAAACTGGGAATGTGAGGACAGCAGATATCCCTGTGGACCTTACAACCCCCTGAGATCACTGCGCTCCTACAACACCAGAAATGTGAGGACAACTGATCTCCCTGTGGGCCTTACAACCCTCCGAGATCACTGCGCTCCTCCAACACCGGGAATGTGAGGGACAATAGATCTCCCTGTGGGCCCTTCAATTCTCCGAGATCACTGCGCTCCTCCAACACTGGGAATGTGCGGACAACAGATCTCCCTGTGGGCCCTACAATTCTCCGAGGTCACTGCGCTCCTCCAAAACTGGGAATGTGAGGACAGCAGATATCCCTGTGGACCTTACAACCCCCTGAGATCACTGCGCTCCTCCAACACCGGGAATGTGAGGGACAACAGATCTCCCTGTGGCCCTACAACCCCCCGAGATCTCTGCGCTCCTCCAACACCGGGAATGTGAGGGACAACTGATCTCCCTGTGGGCCCTACAACCCTCCGAGATCACTGCACTCCTCCAACACTGGGAATGTGAGGACAACAGATCTCCGTGTGGGCCCTGCAATTCTCCGAGATCACTGCGCTCCTCCAATACCGGGAATGTGAGGACAACAGATCTCCCTGTGGGCCCGACAATCCCCGAGATTCATGCCCCCCTCCAATACCGGGAATGAGAGGGCAGCAGATCTCCCTGTGGGCCCTACAGCCCTCCGAGATCACTGCGCTCGACCAACACTGCGAATGTGAGGACAACAGATCTCCCTGTGGGCCCTACAACCCTCCGAGATCACTGCGCTCCACCAACACCGGGAATGTGAGGACAACAGATCTCCCTGTGGGCCCTACAACCCTCCGAGATCACTGCTCTCCTCCAACACCGGGAATGTGAGGGCAACAGATCTCCCTGTGGGCGCTACAACCCTCCGAGATCACTGCGCTCGTCCAACACCGGGAATGTGAGGACACCAGATCCCCCTGTGGGCCTCCAACCCCCCGAGATCACTGTGCTCCTCCAACACCGGGAATGTGAGGACAACAGATCTCCCTGTGGGCCCCACAACCCCCCGAGGTCACTGCACTCCTCCAACACCGGGAATGTGAGGACAACAGATCTCCCTGTTGGCCCTACAACCCCCCGAGATCACTGCACTCCTCCAACACCGGGAATGTGAGGGCAACAGATCTCCCTGTGGGCGCTACAACCCTCCGAGATCACTGCGCTCGTCCAACACCGCGAATGTGAGGACACCAGATCCCCCTGTGGGCCTCCAACCCCCCGAGATCACTGTGCTCCTCCAACACCGGGAATGTGAGGACAACAGATCTCCCTGTGGGCCCCACAACCCCCCGAGGTCACTGCACTCCTCCAACACCGGGAATGTGAGGACAACAGATCTCCCTGTTGGCCCTACAACCCCCCGAGATCACTGCACTCCTCCAACACTGGGAATGTGAGGTCAACAGATCTCCCTGTGGTCCCTACAACCCTCCGAGATCACTGCGCTCCTCCAACACCGGGAATGTGTGGACAACAGATCTCCCTGTGGGCCCAACAACCCCCCGAGATCACTGCGCTCCTCCAACACCGGGAATGTGAGGACAACAGATCACGCTGTGGGCCCTACAACCCCCCGAGATCACTGTGCTCCTCCAACACTGGGAATGTGAGGACAACAGATCACCCTGTGGGCCCTACAACCCCTCCGAGATCACTGCGCTCCTCCAACATTGGGAATGTGAGGACAACAGATCTCCCTGTGGACCCAACAACCCTCCGAGATCACTGCGCTCCTCCAACACTGGGAATTTGAGGACAACAGATCTGCTTGTGGGCCCTACAACCACCCGAGGTCACTGCGCTCCTCCAACAGTGGGAATGTGAGGACAACAGATCTCCCTGTGGGCCCTACAACCCCCCGAGGTCACTGCGCTCCTCCAACAGTGGGAATGTGAGGACAACAGATCTCCCTGTGGGCCCTACAATTCTCCGAGATCACTGCGCTCCTCCAACACCGGGAATGTGAGGACAACAGATCTCCCTGTGGGCCCTACAATCCCCGAGATCCATGCCCCACTCCAATACCGGGAATGAGAGGGCAGCAGATCTCCCTGTGGGCCCTACAGCACTCCGAGATCACTGCGCTCCACCAACACTGGGAATGTGAGGACAACAGATCTCCTTGTGGGCCCTACAACCCTCCGAGATCACTGCGCTCCTCCAACACTGTGAATGTGAGGACAGCAGATATCCCTGTGGACCTTACAACCCCCCGAGATCACTGCGCTCCTCCAACACCGGGAATGTGAGGGACAACAGATCTCCCTGTGGGCCCTACAACCCTCCGAGATAACTGCGCTCCTCCAACACCGGGAATGTGAGGGACAACAGATCTCCCTGTGGGCCCTACAACCCTCCGAGATCACTGCGCTCCTCCAACACTGGGAATGTGAGGACAGCAGATATCCCTGTGGACCTTACAAACCCCGAGATCACTGCGCTCCTCCAACACCGGGAATGTGAGGGACTACAGATCTCCCTGTGGCCCTACAACCCCCCGAGATCACTGCGCTCCTCCAACACCGGGAATGTGAGGGACAACTGATCTCCCTGTGGGCCTTACAACCCTCCGAGATCACTGCGCTCCTCCAACACCGGGAATGTGAGGGACAATAGATCTCCCTGTGGGCCCTTCAATTCTCCGAGATCACTGCGCTCCTCCAACACTGGGAATGTGCGGACAACAGATCTCCCTGTGGGCCCTACAATTCTCCGAGGTCACTGCGCTCCTCCAAAACTGGGAATGTGAGGACAGCAGATATCCCTGTGGACCTTACAACCCCCTGAGATCACTGCGCTCCTCCAACACCGGGAATGTGAGGGACAACAGATCTCCCTGTGGCCCTACAACCCCCCGAGATCACTGCGCTCCTCCAACACCGGTAATGTGAGGACAACAGATCTCGCTGTGGGCCTTACAACCATCCGAAATCACTGCGCTCCTCCAGGACCAGGAATGTGAGGGAGAACGGATCTCCCTGTGGACCCTACAACCCTGCGAGATCACCGCGCTCCTCCCACACTGGGGATGTGAGGACAACAGATCTCCCTGTGGACCCTAAAACCCTCCGAGATCACTGCACTCCTTGAAAGCACCGGGAATGTGAGGGAGAACAGATCCCCCTGTGGACCCTACCACCCTCCGAGACCACTGCGCTCCTCTAACACTGGGAATGTGAGGACAACAGATCTCCCTGTGGGCCCTACAACCCTCCGAGATCACTGCGCTCCTCCAACACTGAGAATGTGAGGACAACAGATCTCCCTGTGGATCATACAACCCTCCAAGATCACAGCGCTCCTCCAACACCGGGAATGTGAGGACAACAGATCTCCCTGAGGGCCCTACAACCATCCGAGATCACTGCGCTCCTCCAAGACCAGGAATGTGAGGGAGAACGGATCTCCCTGTGGACCCTACAACCCTCCGAGATCACTGCACTCCTCGAACACCGGGAATGTGATGGAGAACAGATCTCCCTGTGGGCCCTACAACCCTCCGAGATCACTGCGCTCCTCCAACACTGGGAATGTGCGGACAACAGATCTCCCTGTGGATCATACAACCCTCCAAGATCACTGCGCTCCTCCAGCACCGGGAATGTGAGGGCAACAGATCTCCCTGTTGGCCCTACAACCCTCTGAGATCACTGCGCTCCTCCAACACCGGGAATGTGAGAACAACAGATCTCACTGTGGGCCCTTCAACCCTCTGAGATCACTGCGCTCCTACAACACCGGGAATGTGAGGACAACAGATCTCCCTGTGGGGCCTACAACCCCCCGAGATCACTGCGCTCCTCCAACACGGGGAATGTGAGGACAACAGATCTCCCTGTGGGCCCTACAAACCCCCGGGATCGCTGCGCTCATCCAACACCGGGAATGTGAGGGACAACAGATCTCCCTGTGGGCCCTACAACCCTCCGAGATCACTGTGCTCCTCCAACACCGGGAATGTGAGGACAACAGATCTCATTGTGGGCCCTACAACCATCCGAGATCACTGCGCTCCTCCAACACCGGGAATGTGAGGACAACCGATCTCCCTGTGGGCCATACAACCCCCCGAGATCACTGCGCTCCTCCAACACCGGTAATGTGAGGACAGCAGATCTCGCTGTGGGCCTTACAACCATCCGAGATCACTGCGCTCCTCCAAGACCAGGAATGTGAGGGAGAACGGATCTCCCTGTGGACCCTACAACCCTGCGAGATCACCGCGCTCCTCCAACACTGGGGATGTGAGGACAACAGATCTCCCTGTGGACCCTAAAACCTCCGAGATCACTGCACTCCTTGAAAACACCGGGAATGTGAGGGAGAACAGATCTCCCTGTGGACCCTACCATCCTCCGAGATCACTGCGCTCCTCTAACACTGGGAATTTGAGGACAACAGATCTCCCTGTGGGCCCTACAACCCTCCGAGATCACTGCGCTCCTCCAACACTGGGAATGTGAGGACAACAGATCTCCCTGTGGAGCATACAAACCTCCAAGATCACTGCGCTCCTCCAACACCGGGAATGTGAAAACAAATGATCTCCCTGAGGGCCCTACAACCATCCGAGATCACTGCGCTCCTCCAAGACCAGGAATGTGAGGGAGAACGGATCTCCCTGTGGACCCTACAACCCTCCAAGATCACTGCACTCCTCGAACACCGGGAATGTGATGGAGAACAGATCTCCCTGTGGGCCCTACAACCCTCCGAGATCACTGCGCTCCTCCAACACTGGGAATGTGCGGACAACAGATCTCCCTGTGGATCATACAACCCTCCAAGATCACTGCGCTCCTCCAGCACCGGGAATGTGAGGGCAACAGATCTCCCTGTTGGCCCTACAACCCTCTGAGATCACTGCGCTCCTCCAACACCGGGAATGTGAGAACAACAGATCTCACTGTGGGCCCTTCAACCCTCTGAGGTCACTGCGCTCCTACAACACCAGGAATGTGAGGACAACAGATCTCCCTGTGGGGCCTACAACCCCCCGAGATCACTGCACTCCTCCAACACGGGGAATGTGAGGACAACAGATCTCCCTGTGGGCCCTACAACCCCCCGGGATCACTGCGCTCCTCCAACACCGGGAATGTGAGGGACAACAGATCTCCCTGTGGGCCCTACAACCCTCCGAGATCACTGCGCTCCTCCAACACCGGGAATGTGAGAACAACAGATCTCACTGTGGGCCCTTCAACCCTCTGAGATCACTGCGCTCCTACAACACCAGGAATGTGAGGACAACAGATCTCCCTGTGGGGCCTACAACCCCCCGAGATCACTGCGCTCCTCCAACACGGGGAATGTGAGGACAACAGAACTCCCTGTGGGCCCTACAACCCTCTGAGATCACTGCGCTCCTCCAACACCGGGAATGTGAGAACAACAGATCTCACTGTGGGCCCTACAACTCTCCAAGTTCACTGCGCTCCTCCAACACCGGGAATGTGAGGACAGCAGATCTCCCTGTCGGCCCTACAACCCTCCGAGATCACTGCGCTCCTCCAACACCGGGAATGTGAGGGACAACAGATCTCCCTGTGGCCCTATAACGCTCCGAGATCACTGCGCTCCTCCAAAACTGGGAATGAAAGGACAGCAGATATCCCTGTGGACCTTACAATCCCCCGAGATCACTGCGCTCCTCCAACACCGGGAATGTGAGGGACAACAGATCTCCCTGTGGCCCTACAACCCCCCGAGATCTCTGCGCTCCTCCAACACCGGGAATGTGAGGGACAACTGATCTCCCTGTGGGCCCTACAACCCTGCGAGATCAGTGCACTCTTCCAACACTGGGAATGTGAGGACAACAGATCTCCGTGGGGGCCCTGCAATTCTCCGAGATCACTGCGCTCCTTCAATACCGGGAATGTGAGGACAACAGATCTCCCTGTGGGCCCTACAGCCCTCCGAGATCACTGCGCTCCACCAACACTGGGAATGTGAGGCCACAGATCTCCCTGTGGGCCCTACAACCCTCCGAGATCACTGCACTCCTCCAACACCGGGAATGTGAGGACAACAGATCTCCCTGTGGGCCCTACAACCCTCCGAGATCACTGCTCTCCTCCAACACCGGGAATGTGAGGACAACAGATCTCCCTGTGGACCCTACAACCCCCCGAGATCACTGCGCTCCTCCAACACCGGGAATGTGAGGACAACAGATCTCCCTGTGGGCCCTACAACCCTCCGAGATCACTGCGCTCCTCCAACACCGGGAATGTGAGGACAACAGATCTCCCTGTGGGCCCTACAACCCTCCGAGATCACTGCGCTCCACCAACACCGGGAATGTGAGGACAACAGATCTCCCTGTGGGCCCTACAACCCCCCGAGATCACTGCACTCCTCCAACACCGGGAATGTGAGGACAACAGATCTCCCTGTTGGCCCTACAACCCCCCGAGATCACTGCGCTCCTCCAACACTGGGAATGTGAGGTCAACAGATCTCCCTGTGGTCCCTACAACCCTCCGAGATCACTGCGCTCTTCCAACACCGGGAATGTGTGGACAACAGATCTCCCTGTGGGCCCAACAACCCCCCGAGTTCACTGCGCTCCTCCAACACCGGGAATGTGAGGACAACAGATCACGCTGTGGGCCCTACAACCCCCCGAGATCACTGTGCTCCTCCAACACTGGGAATGTGAGGACAACAGATCACCGTGTAATAACAACAGAAAATGCTGGAAAAACTCAGCAAGTCAGGCAACATCCGTGGAGAGAAATTTGAGTTGACGTTTCGGGTTTGACCCTTCTTCAAAACTGGAGAGAAAAGGAACTAGATCGAAGGCAGGGCTGCGATCGGACAAAAGAATAAAAGAACCAAAAGAAGTAAAAGAGATTAGAAGCTAGACGAGATGGTAATAGGCTGTGATTGGGTGTAAAGTGTACTAGCAGGGCAAAAGATAGCTGCCAGGTGTGAGAGAGAAACAAAAGGAAAGGGGGGGGGGGGGAAAGGAAAGGAGTGGAAAAATATAAGTGAAAATGAAATAGGGGCCGAGGTTATGATCTGAAATTGTTGAACTCGATATTGAGACCGGAAGGCTGCAGACTGCCTAATCGGAAGATGAGGTGCTGTTCCTCGAGTTTACGTTGAGCTTCCGTGGAACAGTACAAGAGGCCAAGGACGGTGAGGTCCGAGTGGGAATGGAGCGGTGAATTGAAATGACAGGCGACCGGAAGCTCGGGGTCACCCTTACGGACTGAACGGAGGTGTTCCGCAAAGCGGTCACCCAATCTGCGTTTGGTCTCCCCAATGTCACCCTGTGGGCCCTACAACCCCTCCGAGATCACTGCGCTCCTCCAAAATTGGGAATGTGAGGACAACAGATCTCCCTGTGGACCCAACAACCCTCCGAGATCACTGCGCTCCTCCAACACTGGGAATGTGAGGACAACAGATCTGCTTGTGGGCCCTACAACCACCCGAGGTCACTGCGCTCCTCCAACAGTGGGAATGTGAGGACAACAGATCTCCCTGTGGGCCCTACAACCCCCCGAGGTCACTGCGCTCCTCCAGCAGTGGGAATGTGAGGACAACAGATCTCCCTGTGTGCCCTACAACCCCCCGAGACCACTGCGCTCCTCCAGCACCGGGAATGTGAGGACAACAGATCTCCCTGTGGGCCCTACAACCCCCCGAGATCACTGCGCTCCTCCAACACCGGGAATGTGAGGACAACTGATTTCCCTGTGGGCCCTACAACCCTCCGAGATCACTGCGCTCCTCCAACACCGGGAATGTGAGGACAACTGATCTCCCTCTGGGCCCTACAACCCTCCGAGATCACTGCGCTCCTCCAACACCGGGAATGTGAGGGACAACAGATCTCCCTGAGGGCCCTACAACCATCCGAGATCACTGCGCTCCTCCAGGACCAGGAATGTGAGGGAGAACGGATCTCCCTGTGGACCCTACAACCCTCCGAGATCACTGCACTCCTCGAACACCGGGAATGTGCGGACAACAGATCTCCCTGTGGATCATACAACCCTCCAAGATCACTGCGCACCTCCAGCACCGGGAATGTGAGGGCAACAGATCTCCCTGTTGGCCCTACAACCCTCTGAGATCACTGCGCTCCTCCAACACCGGGAATGTGAGAACAACAGATCTCACTGTGGGCCCTTCAACCCTCTGAGATCACTGCGCTCCTACAACACCAGGAATGTGAGGACAACAGATCTCCCTGTGGGGCCTACAACCCCCCGAAATCACTGCGCTCCTCCAACACGGGGAATGTGAGGACAACAGATCTCCCTGTGGGCCCTACAATCCCCCGGGATCACTACGCTCCTCCAACACCGGGAATGTGAGGGACAACAGATCTCCCTGTGGGCCCTACAACCCTCCGAGATCACTGCGCTCCTCCAACACCGGGAATGTGAGAACAACAGATCTCACTGTGGGCCCTTCAACCCTCTGAGATCACTGCGCTCCTACAACACCAGAAATGTGAGGACAACAGATCTCCCTGTGGGGCCTACAACCCCCCGAGATAACTGCGCTCCTCCAACACGGGGAATGTGAGGACAACAGATCTCCCTGTGGGCCCTACAACCCTCTGAGATCACTGCGCTCCTCCAACACCGGGAATGTGAGAACAGCAGATCTCACTGTGGGCCCTACAACTCTCCAAGATCACTGCGCTCCTCCAACATCGGGAATGTGAGGACAGCAGATCTCCCTGTCGGCCCTACAACCCTCCAAGATCACTGCGCTCCTCCAACACTGGGAATGTGAGGGACAACAGATCTCCCTGTGGGCCCTATAACGCTCCGAGATCACTGCACTCCTCCAAAACTGGGAATGAAAGGACAGCAGATATCCCTGTGGACCTTACAATCCCCCGAGATCACTGCGCTCCTCCAACACCGGGAATGTGAGGGACAACAGATCTCCCTGTGGCCCTACAACCCCCCGAGATCTCTGTGCTCCTCCAACACCGGGAATGTGAGGGACAACTGATCTCCCTGTGGGCCCTACAACCCTCCGAGATCACTGCACTCCTCCAACACTGGGAATGTGAGGACAACAGATCTCCGTGTGGGCCCTGCAATTCTCCGAGATCACTGCGCTCCTCCAATACCGGGAATGTGAGGACAACAGATCTCCCTGTGGGCCCTACAATCCCCGAGATTCATGCCCCCCTCCAATACCGGGAATGAGAGGGCAGCAGATCTCCCTGTGGGCCCTACAGCCCTCCGAGATCACTGCGCTCGACCAACACTGGGAATGTGAGGACAACAGATCTCCCTGTGGGCCCTACAACCCTCCGAGATCACTGCTCTCCTCCAACACCGGGAATGTGAGGGCAACAGATCTCCCTGTGGGCGCTACAACCCTCCGAGATCACTGCGCTCGTCCAACACCGGGAATGTGAGGACACCAGATCCCCCTGTGGGCCTCGAACCCCCCGAGATCACTGTGCTCCTCCAACACCGGGAATGTGAGGACAACAGATCTCCCTGTGGGCCCCACAACCCCCCGAGGTCACTGCACTCCTCCAACAACGGGAATGTGAGGACAACAGATCTCCCTGTTGGCCCTACAACCCCCCGAGATCACTGCACTCCTCCAACACTGGGAATGTGAGGTCAACAGATCTCCCTGTGGTCCCTACAACCCTCCGAGATCACTGCGCTCCTCCAACACCGGGAATGTGTGGACAACAGATCTCCCTGTGGGCCCAACAACCCCCCGAGATCACTGCGCTCCTCCAACACCGGGAATGTGAGGACAACAGATCACGCTGTGGGCCCTACAACCCCCCGAGATTACTGTGCTCCTCCAACACTGGGAATGTGAGGACAACAGATCACCCTGTGGGCCCTACAACCCCTCCGAGATCACTGCGCTCCTCCAACATTGGGAATGTGAGGACAACAGATCTCCCTGTGGACCCAACAACCCTCCGAGATCACTGCGCTCCTCCAGCACTGGGAATGTGAGGACAACAGATCTGCTTGTGGGCCCTACAACCACCCGAGGTCACTGCGCTCCTCCAACAGTGGGAATGTGAGGACAACAGATCTCCCTGTGGGCCCTACAACCCCCCGAGGTCACTGCGCTCCTCCAGCAGTGGGAATGTGAGGACAACAGATCTCCCTGTGGGCCCTACAACCCCCCGAGACCACTGCGCTCCTCCAGCACCGGGAATGTGAGGACAACAGATCTCCCTGTGGGCCCTACAACCCCCCGAGATCACTGCGCTCCTCCAACACCGGGAATGTGAGGACAACTGATCTCCCTGTGGGCCCTACAACCCTCCGAGATCACTGCGCTCCTCCAACACCGGGAATGTGAGGACAACTGATCTCCCTCTGGGCCCTACAACCCTCCGAGATCACTGCGCTCCTCCAACACCGGGAATGTGAGGGACAACAGATCTCCCTGAGGGCCCTACAACCATCCGAGATCACTGCGCTCCTCCAAGACCAGGAATGTGAGGGAGAACGGATCTCCCTGTGGACCCTACAACCCTCCGAGATCACTGCACTCCTCGAACACCGGGAATGTGATGGAGAACAGATCTCCCTGTGGGCCCTACAACCCTCCGAGATCACTGCGCTCCTCCAACACTGGGAATGTGCGGACAACAGATCTCCCTGTGGATCATACAACCCTCCAAGATCACTGCGCTCCTCCAGCACCGGGAATGTGAGGGCAACAGATCTCCCTGTTGGCCCTACAAACCTCTGAGATCACTGCGCTCCTCCAACACCGGGAATGTGAGAACAACAGATCTCACTGTGGGCCCTTCAACCCTCTGAGATCACTGCGCTCCTACAACAGCAGGAATGTGAGGACAACAGATCTCCCTGTGGGGCCTACAACCCCCCGAGATCACTGCGCTCCTCCAACACGGGGAATGTGAGGACAACAGATCTCCCTGAGGGCCCTACAACCCCCCGGGATCACTGCGCTCCTCCAACATCGGGAATGTGAGGGACAACAGATCTCCCTGTGGGCCCTACAACCCTCCGAGATCACTGCGCTCCTCCAACACCGGGAATGTGAGAACAACAGATCTCACTGTGGGCCCTTCAACCCTCTGAGATCACTGCGCTCCTACAACACCAGGAATGTGAGGACAACAGATCTCCCTGTGGGGCCTACAACCCCCCGAGATCACTGCGCTCCTCCAACACGGGGAATGTGAGGACAACAGATCTCCCTGTGGGCCCTACAACCCTCTGAGATCACTGCACTCCTCCAACACCGGGAATGTGAGAACAACAGATCTCACTGTGGGCCCTACAACTCTCCAAGTTCACTGCGCTCCTCCAACACCGGGAATGTGAGGACAGCAGATCTCCCTGTCGGCCCTACAACCCTCCGAGATCACTGCGCTCCTCCAACACCGGGAATGTGAGGGACAACAGATCTCCCTGTGGGCCCTATAACGCTCCGAGATCACTGCGCTCCTCCAAAACTGGGAATGAAAGGACAGCAGATATCCCTGTGGACCTTACAATCCCCCGAGATCACTGATCTCCTCCAACACCGGGAATGTGAGGGACAACAGATCTCCCTGTGGCCCTACAACCCCCCGAGATCTCTGCGCTCCTCCAACACCGGGAATGTGAGGGACAACTGATCTCCCTGTGGGCCCTACAACCCTCCGAGATCACTGCACTCCTCCAACACTGGGAATGTGAGGACAACAGATCTCCGTGTGGGCCCTGCAATTCTCCGAGATCACTGCGCTCCTCCAATACCGGGAATGTGAGGACAACAGAACTCCCTGAGGGCCCTACAACCATCCGAGATCACTGCGCTCCTCCAAGACCAGGAATGTGAGGGAGAACGGATCTCCCTGTGGACCCTACAACCCTCCGAGATCACTGCACTCCTCGAACACCGGGAATGTGATGGAGAACACATCTCCCTGTGGGCCCTACAACCCTCCGAGATCACTGCGCTCCTCCAACACTGGGAATGTGCGGACAACAGATCTCCCTGTGGATCATACAACCCTCCAAGATCACTGCGCTCCTCCAGCACCGGGAATGTGAGGGCAACAGATCTCCCTGTTGGCCCTACAACCCTCTGAGATCACTGCGCTCCTCCAACACCGGGAATGTGAGAACAACAGATCTCACTGTGGGCCCTTCAACCCTCTGAGGTCACTGCGCTCCTACAACACCAGGAATGTGAGGACAACAGATCTCCCTGTGGGGCCTACAACCCCCCGAGATCACTGCACTCCTCCAACACGGGGAATGTGAGGACAACAGATCTCCCTGTGGGCCCTACAACCCCACGGGATCACTGCGCTCCTCCAGCACCGGGAATGTGAGGGACAACAGATCTCCCTGTGGGCCCTACAACCCTCCGAGATCACTGCGCTCCTCCAACACCGGGAATGTGAGAACAACAGATCTCACTGTGGGCCCTTCAACCCTCTGAGATCACTGCGCTCCTACAACACCAGGAATGTGAGGACAACAGATCTCCCTGTGGGGCCTACAACCCCCCGAGATCACTGCGCTCCTCCAACACGGGGAATGTGAGGACAACAGAACTCCCTGTGGGCCCTACAACCCTCTGAGATCACTGCGCTCCTCCAACACCGGGAATGTGAGAACAACAGATCTCACTGTGGGCCCTACAACTCTCCAAGTTCACTGCGCTCCTCCAACACCGGGAATGTGAGGACAGCAGATCTCCCTGTCGGCCCTACAACCCTCCGAGATCACTGCGCTCCTCCAACACCGGGAATGTGAGGGACAACAGATCTCCCTGTGGCCCTATAACGCTCCGAGATCACTGCGCTCCTCCAAAACTGGGAATGAAAGGACAGCAGATATCCCTGTGGACCTTACAATCCCCCGAGATCACTGCGCTCCTCCAACACCGGGAATGTGAGGGACAACAGATCTCCCTGTGGCCCTACAACCCCCCGAGATCTCTGCGCTCCTCCAACACCGGGAATGTGAGGGACAACTGATCTCCCTGTGGGCCCTACAACCCTGCGAGATCACTGCACTCTTCCAACACTGGGAATGTGAGGACAACAGATCTCCGTGGGGGCCCTGCAATTCTCCGAGATCACTGCGCTCCTTCAATACCGGGAATGTGAGGACAACAGATCTCCCTGTGGGCCCTACAGCCCTCCGAGATCACTGCGCTCCACCAACACTGGGAATGTGAGGCCAACAGATCTCCCTGTGGGCCCTACAACCCTCCGAGATCACTGCACTCCTCCAACACCGGGAATGTGAGGACAACAGATCTCCCTGTGGGCCCTACAACCCTCCGAGATCACTGCTCTCCTCCAACACCGGGAATGTGAGGACAACAGATCTCCCTGTGGACCCTACAACCCCCCGAGATCACTGCGCTCCTCCAACACCGGGAATGTGAGGACAACAGATCTCCCTGTGGGCCCTACAACCCTCCGAGATCACTGCGCTCCTCCAACACCGGGAATGTGAGGACAACAGATCTCCCTGTGGGCCCTACAACCCTCCGAGATCACTGCGCTCCACCAACACCGGGAATGTGAGGACAACAGATCTCCCTGTGGGCCCTACAACCCCCCGAGATCACTGCACTCCTCCAACACCGGGAATGTGAGGACAACAGATCTCCCTGTTTGCCCTACAACCCCCCGAGATCACTGCGCTCCTCCAACACTGGGAATGTGAGGTCAACAGATCTCCCTGTGGTCCCTACAACCCTCCGAGATCACTGCGCTCTTCCAACACCGGGAATGTGTGGACAACAGATCTCCCTGTGGGCCCAACAACCCCCCGAGTTCACTGCGCTCCTCCAACACCGGGAATGTGAGGACAACAGATCACGCTGTGGGCCCTACAACCCCCCGAGATCACTGTGCTCCTCCAACACTGGGAATGTGAGGACAACAGATCACCGTGTAATAACAACAGAAAATGCTGGAAAAACTCAGCAAGTCAGGCAACATCCGTGGAGAGAAATTTGAGTTGACGTTTCGGGTTTGACCCTTCTTCAAAACTGGAGAGGAAAGGAACTAGATCGAAGGCAGGGCTGCGATCGGACAAAAGAATAAAAGAACCAAAAGAAGTAAAAGAGATTAGAAGCTAGATGAGATGGTAATAGGCTGTGATTGCGTGTAAAGTGTACTAGCAGGGCAAAAGATAGCTGCCAGGTGTGAGAGAGAAACAAAAGGAAAGGGGGGGGGGAAAAGGAAAGCAGTGGAAAAATATAAGTGAAAATGAAATAGGGGCCGAGGTTATGATCTGAAATTGTTGAACTCGATATTGAGACCGGAAGGCTGCAGACTGCCTAATCGGAAGATGAGGTGCTGTTCCTCGAGTTTACGTTGAGCTTCCGTGGAACAGTACAAGAGGCCAAGGACGGTGAGGTCCGAGTGGGAATGGAGCGGTGAATTGAAATGACAGGCGACCGGAAGCTCGGGGTCACCCTTACGGACTGAACGGAGGTGTTCCGCAAAGCGGTCACCCAATCTGCGTTTGGTCTCCCCAATGTCACCCTGTGGGCCCTACAACCCCTCCGAGATCACTGCGCTCCTCCAAAATTGGGAATGTGAGGACAACAGATCTCCCTGTGGACCCAACAACCCTCCGAGATCACTGCGCTCCTCCAACACTGGGAATGTGAGGACAACAGATCTGCTTGTGGGCCCTACAACCACCCGAGGTCACTGCGCTCCTCCAACAGTGGGAATGTGAGGACAACAGATCTCCCTGTGGGCCCTACAACCCCCCGAGGTCACTGCGCTCCTCCAGCAGTGGGAATGTGAGGACAACAGATCTCCCTGTGTGCCCTACAACCCCCCGAGACCACTGCGCTCCTCCAGCACCGGGAATGTGAGGACAACAGATCTCCCTGTGGGCCCTACAACCCCCCGAGATCACTGCGCTCCTCCAACACCGGGAATGTGAGGACAACTGATTTCCCTGTGGGCCCTACAACCCTCCGAGATCACTGCGCTCCTCCAACACCGGGAATGTGAGGACAACTGATCTCCCTCTGGGCCCTACAACCCTC
Source organism: Somniosus microcephalus (assembly GCF_052327205.1). NCBI lineage: Eukaryota > Metazoa > Chordata > Chondrichthyes > Squaliformes > Somniosidae > Somniosus > Somniosus microcephalus. Next base: position 381,300,851 of record NC_140989.1, on the reverse strand, counting down.
CGAGATCACTGCGCTCCTCCAACACCGGGAATGTGAGGGACAACAGATCTCCCTGAGGGCCCTACAACCATCCGAGATCACTGCGCTCCTCCAGGACCAGGAATGTGAGGGAGAACGGATCTCCCTGTGGACCCTACAACCCTCCGAGATCACTGCACTCCTCGAACACCGGGAATGTGCGGACAACAGATCTCCCTGTGGATCATACAACCCTCCAAGATCACTGCGCTCCTCCAGCACCGGGAATGTGAGGGCAACAGATCTCCCTGTTGGCCCTACAACCCTCTGAGATCACTGCGCTCCTCCAACACCGGGAATGTGAGAACAACAGATCTCACTGTGGGCCCTTCAACCCTCTGAGATCACTGCGCTCCTACAACACCAGGAATGTGAGGACAACAGATCTCCCTGTGGGGCCTACAATCCCCCGAGATCACTGCGCTCCTCCAACACGGGGAATGTGAGGACAACAGATCTCCCTGTGGGCCCTACAATCCCCCGGGATCACTACGCTCCTCCAACACCGGGAATGTGAGGGACAACAGATCTCCCTGTGGGCCCTACAACCCTCCGAGATCACTGCGCTCCTCCAACACCGGGAATGTGAGAACAACAGATCTCACTGTGGGCCCTTCAACCCTCTGAGATCACTGCGCTCCTACAACACCAGAAATGTGAGGACAACAGATCTCCCTGTGGGGCCTACAACCCCCCGAGATAACTGCGCTCCTCCAACACGGGGAATGTGAGGACAACAGATCTCCCTGTGGGCCCTACAACCCTCTGAGATCACTGCGCTCCTCCAACACCGGGAATGTGAGAACAGCAGATCTCACTGTGGGCCCTACAACTCTCCAAGATCACTGCGCTCCTCCAACATCGGGAATGTGAGGACAGCAGATCTCCCTGTCGGCCCTACAACCCTCCAAGATCACTGCGCTCCTCCAACACTGGGAATGTGAGGGACAACAGATCTCCCTGTGGGCCCTATAACGCTCCGAGATCACTGCACTCCTCCAAAACTGGGAATGAAAGGACAGCAGATATCCCTGTGGACCTTACAATCCCCCGAGATCACTGCGCTCCTCCAACACCGGGAATGTGAGGGACAACAGATCTCCCTGTGGCCCTACAACCCCCCGAGATCTCTGTGCTCCTCCAACACCGGGAATGTGAGGGACAACTGATCTCCCTGTGGGCCCTACAACCCTCCGAGATCACTGCACTCCTCCAACACTGGGAATGTGAGGACAACAGATCTCCGTGTGGGCCCTGCAATTCTCCGAGATCACTGCGCTCCTCCAATACCGGGAATGTGAGGACAACAGATCTCCCTGTGGGCCCTACAATCCCCGAGATTCATGCCCCCCTCCAATACCGGGAATGAGAGGGCAGCAGATCTCCCTGTGGGCCCTACAGCCCTCCGAGATCACTGCGCTCGACCAACACTGGGAATGTGAGGACAACAGATCTCCCTGTGGGCCCTACAACCCTCCGAGATCACTGCTCTCCTCCAACACCGGGAATGTGAGGGCAACAGATCTCCCTGTGGGCGCTACAACCCTCCGAGATCACTGCGCTCGTCCAACACCGGGAATGTGAGGACACCAGATCCCCCTGTGGGCCTCGAACCCCCCGAGATCACTGTGCTCCTCCAACACCGGGAATGTGAGGACAACAGATCTCCCTGTGGGCCCCACAACCCCCCGAGGTCACTGCACTCCTCCAACAACGGGAATGTGAGGACAACAGATCTCCCTGTTGGCCCTACAACCCCCCGAGATCACTGCACTCCTCCAACACTGGGAATGTGAGGTCAACAGATCTCCCTGTGGTCCCTACAACCCTCCGAGATCACTGCGCTCCTCCAACACCGGGAATGTGTGGACAACAGATCTCCCTGTGGGCCCAACAACCCCCCGAGATCACTGCGCTCCTCCAACACCGGGAATGTGAGGACAACAGATCATGCTGTGGGCCCTACAACCCCCCGAGATCACTGTGCTCCTCCAACACTGGGAATGTGAGGACAACAGATCACCCTGTGGGCCCTACAACCCCTCCGAGATCACTGCGCTCCTCCAACATTGGGAATGTGAGGACAACAGATCTCCCTGTGGACCCAACAACCCTCCGAGATCACTGCGCTCCTCCAACACTGGGAATGTGAGGACAACAGATCTGCTTGTGGGCCCTACAACCACCCGAGGTCACTGCGCTCCTCCAACAGTGGGAATGTGAGGACAACAGATCTCCCTGTGGGCCCTACAACCCCCCGAGGTCACTGCGCTCCTCCAGCAGTGGGAATGTGAGGACAACAGATCTCCCTGTGGGCCCTACAACCCCCCGAGACCACTGCGCTCCTCCAGCACCGGGAATGTGAGGACAACAGATCTCCCTGTGGGCCCTACAACCCCCCGAGATCACTGCGCTCCTCCAACACCGGGAATGTGAGGACAACTGATCTCCCTGTGGGCCCTACAACCCTCCGAGATCACTGCGCTCCTCCAACACCGGGAATGTGAGGACAACTGATCTCCCTCTGGGCCCTACAACCCTCCGAGATCACTGCGCTCCTCCAACACCGGGAATGTGAGGGACAACAGATCTCCCTGAGGGCCCTACAACCATCCGAGATCACTGCGCTCCTCCAAGACCAGGAATGTGAGGGAGAACGGATCTCCCTGTGGACCCTACAACCCTCCGAGATCACTGCACTCCTCAAACACCGGGAATGTGATGGAGAACAGATCTCCCTGTGGGCCCTACAACCCTCCGAGATCACTGCGCTCCTCGAACACTGGGAATGTGCGGACAACAGATCTCCCTGTGGATCATACAACCCTCCAAGATCACTGCGCTCCTCCAGCACCGGGAATGTGAGGGCAACAGATCTCCCTGTTGGCCCTACAACCCTCTGAGATCACTGCGCTCCTCCAACACCGGGAATGTGAGAACAACAGATCTCACTGTGGGCCCTTCAACCCTCTGAGATCACTGCGCTCCTACAACAGCAGGAATGTGAGGACAACAGATCTCCCTGTGGGGCCTACAACCCCCCGAGATCACTGCGCTCCTCCAACACGGGGAATGTGAGGACAACAGATCTCCCTGTGGGCCCTACAACCCCCCGGGATCACTGCGCTCCGCCAACACCGGGAATGTGAGGGACATCAGATCTCCCTGTGGGCCCTACAACCCTCCGAGATCACTGCGCTCCTCCAACACCGGGAATGTGAGAACAACAGATCTCACTGTGGGCCCTTCAACCCTCTGAGATCACTGCGCTCCTACAACACCAGGAATGTGAGGACAACAGATCTCCCTGTGGGGCCTACAACCCCCCGAGATCACTGCGCTCCTCCAACACGGGGAATGTGAGGACAACAGATCTCCCTGTGGGCCCTACAACCCTCTGAGATCACTGCACTCCTCCAACACCGGGAATGTGAGAACAACAGATCTCACTGTGGGCCCTACAACTCTCCAAGTTCACTGCGCTCCTCCAACACCGGGAATGTGAGGACAGCAGATCTCCCTGTCGGCCCTACAACCCTCCGAGATCACTGCGCTCCTCCAACACCGGGAATGTGAGGGACAACAGATCTCCCTGTGGGCCCTATAACGCTCCGAGATCACTGCGCTCCTCCAAAACTGGGAATGAAAGGACAGCAGATATCCCTGTGGACCTTACAATCCCCCGAGATCACTGATCTCCTCCAACACCGGGAATGGGAGGGACAACAGTTCTCCCTGTGGCCCTACAACCCCCCGAGATCTCTGCGCTCCTCCAACACCGGGAATGTGAGGGACAACTGATCTCCCTGTGGGCCCTACAACCCTCCGAGATCACTGCACTCCTCCAACACTGGGAATGTGAGGACAACAGATCTCCGTGTGGGCCCTGCAATTCTCCGAGATCACTGCGCTCCTCCAATACCGGGAATGTGAGGACAACAGATCTCCCTGTGGGCCCTACAATCCCCGAGATTCATGCCCCCCTCCAATACCGGGAATGAGAGGGCAGCAGATCTCCCTGTGGGCCCTACAGCCCTCCGAGATCACTGCGCTCCACCAACACTGGGAATGTGAGGAGAACAGATCTCCCTGTGGGCCCTACAACCCTCCGAGATCTCTGCACTCCTCCAACACCGGGAATGTGAGGACAACAGATCTCCCTGTGGGCCCTACAACCCTCCGAGATCACTGCTCTCCTCCAACACCGGGAATGTGAGGACAACAGATCTCCCTGTGGACCCTACAACCCCCCGAGATCACTGCGCTCCTCCAACACCGGGAATGTGAGGACAACAGATCTCCCTGTGGGCCCTACAACCCTCCGAGATCACTGCGCTCCTCCAACACCGGGAATGTGAGGACAACAGATCTCCCTGTGGGCCCTACAACCCTCCGAGATCACTGCGCTCCACCAACACCGGGAATGTGAGGACAACAGATCTCCCTGTGGGCCCTACAACACTCCGAGATCACTGCACTCCTCCAACACTGGGAATGTGAGGGCAACAGATCTCCCTGTGGGCGCTACAAACCTCCGAGATCACTGCGCTCGTCCAACACCGGGAATGTGAGGACACCAGATCCCCCTGTGGGCCTCCAACCCCCCGAGATCACTGTGCTCCTCCAACACCGGGAATGTGAGGACAACAGATCTCCCTGTGGGCCCTACAACCCCCCGAGATCACTGCACTCCTCCAACACCGGGAATGTGAGACAACAGATCTCCCTGTTGGCCCTACAACCCCCCGAGATCACTGCGCTCCTCCAACACTGGGAATGTGAGGTCAACAGATCTCCCTGTGGTCCCGACAACCCTCCGAGATCACTGCGCTCCTCCAACACCGGGAATGTGTGGACAACAGATCTCCCTGTGGGCCCAACAACCCCCCGAGATCACTGCGCTCCTCCAACACTGGGAATGTGAGGACAACAGATCTGCTTGTGGGCCCTACAACCACCCGAGGTCACTGCGCTGCTCCAACAGTGGGAATGTGAGGACAACAGATCTCCCTGTGGGCCCTACAACCCCCCGAGGTCACTGCGCTCCTCCAGCAGTGGGAATGTGAGGACAACAGATCTCCCTGTGGGCCCTACAACCCCCCGAGACCACTGCGCTCCTCCAGCACCGGGAATGTGAGGACAACAGATCTCCCTGTGGGCCCTACAACCCCCCGAGATCACTGCGCTCCTCCAACACCGGGAATGTGAGGACAACTGATCTCCCTGTGGGCCCTACAACCCTCCGAGATCACTGCTCTCCTCCAACACCGGGAATGTGAGGAAAACTGATCTCCCTCTGGGCCCTACAACCCTCCGAGATCACTGCGCTCCTCCAACACCGGGAATGTGAGGGACAACAGATCTCCCTGTGGGCCCTACAACCCTCCGAGATCACTGCGCTCCTCCAACACTGGGAATGTGCGGACAACAGATCTCCCTGTGGGCCCTACAATTCTCCTAGATCACTGCGCTCCTCCAACACTAGGAATGTGAGGACAACAGATCTCCCTGTGGGCCCTACAACACCCCGAGGTCATTGCGCTCCTCCAACACCGGGAATGTAAGGACAACAGATCTCACTGTGGGCCCTTCAACCCTCTGAGGTCACTGCGCTCCTCCAACACCAGGAATGTGAGGACAACAGATCTCCCTGTGGGGCCTACAACCCCCCGAGATCACTGCGCTCCTCCAACACCGGGAATGTGAGGACAACAGATCTCCCTGAGGGCCCTACATCCATCCGAGATCACTGCGCTCCTCCAGGACCAGGAATGTGAGGGAGAACGGATCTCCCTGTGGACCCTACAACCCTCCGAGATCACTGCACTCCTCGAACACCGGGAATGTGAGTGAGAGCAGATCTCCCTGTGGGCCCTACAACCCTCCGAGATCACTGCGCTCCTCCAACACTGGGAATGTGCGGACAACAGATCTCCCTGTGGATCATACAACCCTCCAAGATCACTGCGCTCCTCCAGCACCAGGAATGTGAGGGCAACAGATCTCCCTGTGGGCCCTACAACCCTCTGAGATCACTGCGTTCCTCCAACACCGGGAATGTGAGGGACAACAGATCTCCCTGTGGGCCCTATAACGCTCCGAGATCACTGCGCTCCTCCAAAACTGGGAATGAAAGGACAGCAGATATCCCTGTGGACCTTACAATCCCCCGAGATCACTGCGCTCCTCCAACACCGGGAATGTGAGGGACAACAGATCTCCCTGTGGCCCTACAACCGCCTGAGATCTCTGCGCTCCTCCAACACCGGGAATGTGAGGGACAACTGATCTCCCTGTGGGCCCTACAACCCTCCGAGATCACTGCACTTCCTCCAACACTGGGATTGTGAGGACAACAGATCTCCCTGTGGGCCCTGCAATTCTCCAAGATCACTGCGCTCCTCCAATACCGGGAATGTGAGGACAACAGATCTCCCTGTGGGCCCTACAATCCCCGAGATTCATGCCCCTCTCCAATACCGGGAATGAGAGGGCAGCAGATCTCCCTGTGGGCCCTACAGCCCTCCAAGATCACTGTGCTCCACCAGCACTGGGAATGTGAGGACAACAGATCTCCCTGTGGGCCCTACAACCCTCCGAGATCACTGCATTCCTCCAACACCGGAAATGTGAGGTCAACAGATCTCCCTGTGGGCCCTACAACCCTCCGAGATCACTGCTCTCCTCCAACACCGGGAATGTGAGGACAACAGATCTCCCTGTGGACCCTACAACCCCCCGAGATCACTGCGCTCCTCCAACACCGGGAATGTGAGGACAACAGATCTCCCTGTGGGCCCTACAACCCTCCGAGATCACTGTGCTCCTCCAACACCGGGAATGTGAGGACAACAGTTCTCCCTGTGGGCCCTACAACCCTCCGACATCACTGCGCTCCACCAACACCGGGAATGTGAGGACAACAGATCTCCCTGTGGGCCCTACAACCCTCCGAGATCACTGCGCTCCTCCAACACCGGGAATGTGAGGGCAACAGATCTCCCTGTGGGCGCTACAACCCTCCGAGATCACTGCGCTCGTCCAACACCGGGAATGTGAGGACACCAGACCCCCTGTGGGCCTCCAACCCCCCGAGATCACTGTGCTCCTCCAACACCGGGAATGTGAGGACAGCAGATCTCCCTGTGGGCCCTACAACCCCCCGAGATCACTGCACTCCTCCAACACCGGGAATGTGAGGACAACAGATCTCCCTGTTGGCCCTACAACCCCCCGAGATCACTGCGCTCCTCCAACACTGGGAATGTGAGGTCAACAGATCTCCCTGTGGTCCCTACAACCCTCCGAGATCACTGCGCTCTTCCAACACCGGGAATGTGTGGACAACAGATCTCCCTGTGGGCCCAACAACCCCCCGAGATCACTGCGCTCCTCCAACACCGGGAATGTGAGGACAACAGATCACGCTGTGGGCCCTACAACCCCCCGAGATCACTGTGCTCCTCCAACACTGGGAATGTGAGGACAACAGATCACCCTGTGGGCCCTACAACCCCTCCGAGATCACTGCGCTCCTCCAACATTGGGAATGTGAGGACAACAGATCTCCCTGTGGACCCAACAACCCTCCGAGATCACTGCGCTCCTCCAACACTGGGAATGTGAGGACAACAGATCTGCTTGTGGGCCCTACAACCACCCGAGGTCACTGCGCTCCTCCAACAGTGGGAATGTGAGGACAACAGATCTCCCTGTGGGCCCTACAACCCCCCGAGATCACTGCGCTCCTCCAACACTGGGAATGTGAGGACAACTGATCTCCCTGTGGGCCCTACAACCCTCCGAAATCACTGCGCTCCTCCAACACCGGGAATGTGAGGACAACTGATCTCCCTCTGGGCCCTACAATCCTCCCAGATCACTGCGCTCCTCCAACACCGGGAATGTGAGGGACAACAGATCCCCCTGTGGGCCCTACAACCCTCCGAGATCACTGCGCTCCTCCAACACTGAGAATGTGCGGACAACAGATCTCCCTGTGGGCCCTACAATTCTCCTATATCACTGCGCTCCTCCAACACTAGGAATGTGAGGACAACAGATCTCCCTGTGGGCCCTACAACCCCCCGAGGTCATTGCGCTCCTCCAACACCGGGAATGTAAGGACAACAGATCTCACTGTGGGCCCTTCAACCCTCTGAGGTCACTGCGCTCCTCCAACACCAGGAATGTGAGGACAACAGATCTCCCTGTGGGGCCTACAACCCCCCGAGATCACTGCGCTCATCCAACACCGGGAATGTGAGGACAACAGATCTCCCTGAGGGCCTTACAACCATCCGAGATCACTGCGCTCCTCCAAGACCAGGAATGTGAGGGAGAACGGATCTCCCTGTGGACCCTACAACCCTCCGAGATCACTGCACTCCTCGAACACCGGGAATGTGATGGAGAACAGATCTCCCTGTGGGCCCTACAACCCTCCGAGATCACTGCGCTCCTCCAACACTGGGAATGTGCGGACAAAAGATCTCCCTGTGGATCATACAACCCTCCGAGATCACTGCGCTCCTCCAACACTGGGAATGTGCGGACAACAGATCTCCCTGTGGGCCCTACAACCCTCCGAGATCACTGCGCTCCTCCAACACTGGGAATGTGCGGACAACAGATCTCCCTGTGGATCATACAACCCTCCAAGATCACTGCGCTCCTCCAGCACCAGGAATGTGAGGGCAACAGATCTCCCTGTGGGCCCTACAACCCTCTGAGATCACTGCGCTCCACCAACACCGGGAATGTGAGGGACAACAGATCTCCCTGTGGGCCCTACAACTCTCCAAGATCACTGCGCTCTTCCAACACCGGGAACGTGAGGGACAACAGATCTCCCTGTGGGCCCTATAACCCTCCGAGATCACTGCGCTCCTCCAAAACTGGGAATGTGAGGACAGCAGATATCCCTGTGGACCTTACAACCCCCCGAGATCACTGCGCTCCTCCAACACCGGGAATGTGAGGGACAACAGATCTCCCTGTGGCCCTACAACCCCCCGAGATCACTGCGCTCCTCCAACACCAGGAATCTGAGGGACAACTGATCTCCCTGTGGGCCCTACAACCCTCCGAGATCACTGCGCTCCTCCTACACCGGGAATGTGAGGACAACAGATCTCCCTGTGGGCCCTACAATTCTCCGAGATCACTGCGCTCCTCCAACACCAGGAATGTGAGGACAACAGATCTCCCTGTGGGCCCTACAATCCCCGAGATCCATGCCCCACTCCAATACCGGGAATGGGAGGGCAGCAGATCTCCCTGTGGCTCTACAGCACTCCGAGATCACTGCGCTCCACCAACACTGGGAATGTGAGGACAACAGATCTCCCTGTGGGCCCTACAACCCTCTGAGATCACTGCGCTCCTCCAACACCAGGAATGTGAGGGACAACAGATCTCCCTGTGGGCCCTACAACCCTCCGAGATCACTGCGCTCCTCCAGCACTGTGAATGTGATGACAGCAGATATCCCTGTGGACCTTACAACCCCCCGAGATCACTGCGCACCTCCAACACCGGGAATGTGAGGGACAACAGATCTGCCTGTGGCCCTACAACCCCCCGAGATCACTGCACTCCAACAACACTGGGAATGTGAGGACAACAGATCTCCCTGTGGGCCCTACAAACCTCCGAGATCACTGCGCTCCTCCAACACTGGGAATGTGAGGACAGCAGATATCCCTGTGGACCTTACAAACCCCGAGATCACTGCGCTCCTCCAACACCGGGAAAGTGAGGGACTACAGATCTCCCTGTTGCCCGACAACCCCCCGAGATCACTGCGCTCCTCCAACACCGGGAATGTGAGGGACAACTGATCTCCCTGTGGGCCTTACAACCCTCCGAGTTCACTGCGCTCCTCCAACACCTGGAATGTGAGGGACAATAGATCTCCCTGTGGGCCCTTCAATTCTCCGAGATCACTGCGCTCCTCCAACACTGGGAATGTGCGGACAACAGATCTCCCTGTGGGCCCTACAATTCTCCGAGATCACTGCGCTCCTCCAACACCGGGAATGTGAGGACAACAGATCACGCTGTGGGCCCTACAACCCCCCGAGATCACTGTGCTCCTCCAACACCGGGAATGAGAGGGACAACAGATCTCCCTGTGGACCCTACAACCCTCTGACATCACTGCGCTCCTCCAACACTGGGAATGTGAGGACAACAGATCTCCCTGTGGGCCCTACAACCCTCCGAGATCACTGCGCTCCTCCAACACCGGGAATGTGAGGGACAACAGATCTCCCTGTGGGCCCGACAACCCTCCGAGATCACTGCGCTTCTCCAACACTGGGAATGTGAGGACAGCAGATATCCCTGTGGACCTTACAAGCCCCCGAGATCACTGCGCTCCTCCAACACCGGGAATGTGAGGGACAACAGATCTCCCTGTGGCCCTACAACCCCCCGAGATCACTGCGCTCCTCCAACACCGGGAATGTGAGGGACAACTGATCTCCCTGTGGGCCTTACAACCCTCCGAGATCACTGCGCTCCTCCAACACCGGGAATGTGAGGGACAACAGATCTCCCTGTGGGCCCTTCAATTCTCCGAGATCACTGCGCTCCTCCAACACTGGGAATGTGCGGACCACAGATCTCCCTGTGGGCCCTACAATTCTCCGAGTTCACTGCGCTCCTCCAACACCGGGAATGTGAGGACAACAGATCTCCCTGTGGGCCCTACAACCCCCCGAGATAATTGCGCTCCTCCAACGCCGGGAATGTGAGGAAAACAGATCTCACTGTGGGCCCTTCAACCCTCTGAGAACACTGCGCTCCTACAACACCAGGAATGTGAGGACAAAGATCTCCCTGTGGGGCCTACAACCCCCCGAGATCACTGCGCTCCTCCAACACGGGGAATGTGAGGACAACAGATCTCCCTGTGGGCCCTACAACCCCCCGGGATCACTGCGCTGCTCCAACACCGGGAATGTGAGGGGCAACAGATATCCCTGTGGGCCCTACAACCCTCCGAGATCACTGCACTCCTCCAACACCGGGAATGTGAGGACAACAGATCTCATTGTGGGCCCTACAATCATCCAAGATCACTGCGCTCCTCCAACACCGGGAATGTGAGGACAACCGATCTCCCTGTGGGCCCTACAACCCCCCGAGATCACTGCGCTCCACCAACAGCGGTAATGTGAGGACAACAGATCTCGCTGTGTGCCTTACAACCATCCGAAATCACTGCGTTCCTCCAAGACCAGGAATGTGAGGGAGAACGGATCTCCCTGTGGACCCTGCAACCCTGCGAGATCACCGCGCTCCTCCAACACCGGGGATGTGAGGACAACAAATCTCCCTGTGGACCCTAAAACCCTCCGAGATCACTGCACTCCTTGAAAACACCGGGAATGTGAGGGAGAACAGATCTCCCTGTGGACCCTACCACCCTCTGAGATCACTGCGCTCCTCTAACACTGGGAATGTGAGGACAACAGATCTCCCTGTGGGCCCTACAAACCTCCGAGATCACTGCGCTCCTCCAACACTGGGAATGTGACGACAACAGATCTCCCTGTGGATCATACAACCCTCCAATATCACTGCGCTCCTCCAGCACCGGGAATGTGAGGGCAACAGATCTCCCTGTGGGCCCCACAACCCTCTGAGATCACTGCGCTCCTCCAACACCGGGAATGTGAGAACAACAGATCTCACTGTGGGCCCTCCAACTCTCCAAGATCACTGCGCTCCTCCAACACTGGGAATGTGAGTACAGCAGATCTCCCTGTCGGCCCTACAACCCTCCGAGATCACTGCACTCCTTGAAAACACCGGGAATGTGAGGGAGAACAGATCTCCCTGTGGACCCTACCACCCTCTGAGATCACTGCGCTCCTCTAACACTGGGAATGTGAGGACAACAGATCTCCCTGTGGGCCCTACAAACCTCCGAGATCACTGCGCTCCTCCAACACTGGGAATGTGAGGACAACAGATCTCCCTGTGGATCATACAACCCTTCAAGATCACTGCGATCCTCCAACACCGGGAATGTGAGGGACAACTGATCTCCCTGTGGGCCCTACAACCCTCCGAGATCACTGCGCTCCTCCAACACTGGGATGTGAGGACAACAGATCTCCCTGTGGGCCCTACAATTCTCCGAGATCACTGCGCTCCTCCAACACCGGGAATGTGAGGACAACAGATCTCCCTGTGGGCCCTACAATCCCCGAGATCCATGCCCCCCTCCAATACCGGGAATGAGAGGGCAGCAGATCTCCCTGTGGGCCCGACAACCCTCCGAGATCACTGCGCTCCACCAACACTGTGAATGTGAGGACAACAGATCTCCCTGTGGGCCCTACAAACCTCCGAGATCACTGCGCTCCTCCAACACTGTGAATGTGAGGACAGCAGATATCCCTGTGGACCTTACAACCCCCCGAGATCACTGCACTCCTCCAACACCGGTAATGTGAGGGACACAGATCTCCCTGTGGCCCTACAACTCCCCGAGATCACTGCGCTCCACCAACACTGGGAATGTGAGGACAACAGATCTCCCTGTGGGCCCTACAACCCTCCGAGATCACTGCCCTGCTCCAACACCGGGAATGTGAGGGACAACAGATCTCCCTGTGAGCCCTACAACCCTCCGAGGTCACTGCGCTCCTCCAACACTGGGAATGTGAGGACAGCAGATATCCCTGTGGACCTTGCAACCCCCCGAGATCACTGCGCTCCTCCAACACCGGGAGTGTGAGGGACAACAGATCTCCCTGTGGCCCTACAACCCCCCGAGATCACTGCGCTCCTCCAACACCGGGTATGTGAGGGACAACTGATCTCCCTGTGGGCTCTACAACCCTCCGAGACCACTGCGCTCCTCCAACACTGGGAATGTGAGGACAACACATCTCCCTGTGGGCCCTACAATTCTCCGAGATTCATGCCCCCCTCCAATACCGGGAATGAGAGGGCAGCAGATCTCCCTGTGGGCCCTACAACCCTCTGAGATCACTGCGCTCCACCAACACTGGGAATGTGAGGACAACAGATCTCCCTGTGGGCCCTACAACCCTCCGAGATCACTGCGCTCCTCCAACACTGTGAATGTGAGGACAGCAGATATCCCTGTGGACCTTACAACCCCCCGAGATCACTGCGCTCCTCCAACACCGGGAATGTGAGGGACAACAGATCTCCCTGAGGCCCTACAACCCCCCGAGATCACTGCGCTCCTCCAACACCGGGAATGTGAGGGACAACAGATCTCCCTGTGGGCCCTACAACCTCCGAGCTCACTGCGCTCCTCCAAAACTGGGAATGTGTGGACAACAGATCTCCCTGTGGGCCCTACAATTCTCCGAGATCACTGCGCTCCTCCAATACCGGGAATGTGAGGACAACAGATCTCCCTGTGGGCCCGACAACCCCCCGAGATCATTGTGCTCCTCCAACACCGGGAATGTGTGGACAACAGATCTCACTGTGGGCCCTTCAACCCTCCGAGATCACTGCACTCCTCCAACACTGGGAATGTGAGGACAACAGATCTCCCTGTGGGGCATACAACTCCCCGAGATCACTGCGCTCCTCCATCACTGGGAATGTGAGGACAACAAATCTCCCTGTGGGCCCTACAACTCCCCGGGATCACTGCGCTCCTCCTACACCAGGAATGTGAGGAACAACAGATCTCCCTGTGGACCCGACAACCCTCCGACATCACTGCGCTCCTCCAACACCGGGAATGTGAGGACAACAGATCTCACTGTGGGCCCTACAACTCTCCAAGATCACTGCGCTCCTCCAACACCGGGAATGTGAGGACAGCAGATCTCCCTGTCGGCCCTACAACCCTCCGAGATCACTGCGCTCCTCCAACACCGGGAATGTGAGGGACAACAGATCTCCCTGTGGGCCCTATAACGCTCCGAGATCACTGCGCTCCTCCAAAACTGGGAATGAAAGGACAGCAGATATCCCTGTGGACCTTACAATCCCCCGAGATCACTGCGCTCCTCCAACACCGGGAATGTGAGGGACAACAGATCTCCCTGTGGCCCTACAACCCCCCGAGATCTCTGCGCTCCTCCAACACCGGGAATGTGAGGGACAACTGATCTCCCTGTGGGCCCTACAACCCTCCGAGATCACTGCACTCCTCCAACACTGGGAATGTGAGGACAACAGATCTCCCTGTTGGCCCTTCAATTCTCCGAGATCACTGCGCTCCTCCAATACCGGGAATGTGAGGACAACAGATCTCCCTGTGGGCCCTACAATCCCCGAGATTCATGCCCCCCTCCAATACCGGGAATGAGAGGGCAGCAGATCTCCCTGTGGGCCCTACAGCCCTCCGAGATCACTGCGCTCCACCAACACTGGGAATGTGAGGACAACAGATCTCCCTGTGGGCCCTACAACCCTCCGAGATCACTGCTCTCCTCCAACACCGGGAATGTGAGGACAACAGATCTCCCTGTGGACCCTACAACCCCCCGAGATCACTGCGCTCCTCTAACACCGGGAATGTGAGGACAACAGATCTCCCTGTGGGCCCTACAACCCTCCGAGATCACTGCGCTCCTCCAACACCGGGAATGTGAGGACAACAGATCTCCCTGTGGGCCCTACAACCCTCCGAGATCACTGCGCTCCACCAACACCGGGAATGTGAGGACAACAGATCTCCCTGTGGGCCCTACAACCCTCCGAGATCACTGCGCTCCTCCAACACCGGGAATGTGAGGGCAACAGATCTCCCTGTGGGCGCTACAACCCGCCGAGATCACTGCGCTCGTCCAACACCCGGAATGTGAGGACACCAGATCCCCCTGTGGGCCTCCAACCCCCCGAGATCACTGTGCTCCTCCAACACCGGGAATGTGAGGACAACAGATCTCCCTGTGGGCCCTACAACCCCCCGAGATCACTGCACTCCTCCAACACCGGGAATGTGAGGACAATAGATCTCCCTGTTGGCCCTACAACCCCCCGAGTTCACTGCGCTCCTCCAACACTGGGAATGTGAAGTCAACAGATCTCCCTGTGGTCCCTACAACCCTCCGAGATCACTGCGCTCCTCCAACACCGGGAATGTGTGGACAACAGATCTCCCTGTGGGCCCAACAACCCCCCGAGATCACTGCGCTCCTCCAACACCGGGAATGTGAGGACAACAGATCACGCTGTGGGCCCTACAACCCCCCGAGATCACTGTGCTCCTCCAACACTGGGAATGTGAGGACAACAGATCACCCTGTGGGCCCTACAACCCCTCCGAGATCACTGCGCTCCTCCAACATTGGGAATGTGAGGACAACAGATCTCCCTGTGGACCCAACAACCCTCCGAGATCACTGCGCTCCTCCAACACTGGGAATGTGAGGACAACAGATTTGCTTGTGGGCCCTACAACCACCCGAGGTCACTGCGCTCCTCCAACAGTGGGAATGTGAGGTCAACAGATCTCCCTGTGGGCCCTACAACCCCCCCGAGGTCACTGCGCTCCTCCAGCAGTGGGAATGTGAGGACAACAGATCTCCCTGTGGGCCCTACAACCCCCCGAGACCACTGCGCTCCTCCAGCACCGGGAATGTGAGGACAACAGATCTCCCTGTGGGCCCTACAACCCCCCGAGATCACTGCGCTCCTCCAACACCGGGAATGTGAGGACAACTGATCTCCCTGTGGGCCCTACAACCCTCCGAGATCACTGCGCTCCTCCAACACCGGGAATGTGAGGACAACTGATCTCCCTCTGGTCCCTACAACCCTCCGAGATCACTGCGCTCCTCCAACACCGGGAATGTGAGGGACAACAGATCTCCCTGTGGGCCCTACAACCCTCCGAGATCACTGCGCTCCTCCAACACTGGGAATGTGCGGACAACAGATCTCCCTGTGGGCCCTACAATTCTCCTAGATCACTGCGCTCCTCCAACACTAGGAATGTGAGGACAACAGATCTCCCTGTGGGCCCTACAACCCCCCGAGGTCATTGCGCTCCTCCAACACCGGGAATGTAAGGACAACAGATCGCACTGTGGGCCCTTCAACCCTCCGAGATCACTGCGCTCCTCCAACACCGGGAATGTGAGGACAACAGATCTCCCTGAGGGCCCTACAACCATCCGAGATCACTGCGCTCCTCCAAGACCAGGAATGTGAGGGAGAACGGATCTCCCTGTGTACCCTACAACCCTCCGAGATCACTGCACTCCTCGAACACCGGGAATGTGAGGGAGAACAGATCTCCCTGTGGGCCCTACAACCCTCCGAGATCACTGCGCTCCTCCAACACTGGGAATGTGCGGACAACAGATCTCCCTGTGGATCATACAACCCTCCAAGATCACTGCGCTCCTCCAGCACCAGGAATGTGAGGGCAACAGATCTCCCTGTGGGCCCTACAACGCTCTGAGATCACTGCGCTCCTCCAACACCGGGAATGTGAGAACAACAGATCTCACTGTGGGCCCTACAACTCTCCAAGATCACTGCGCTCTTCCAACACCGGGAATGTGAGGGACAACAGATCTCCCTGTGGGCCCTATAACCCTCCGAGATCACTGCGCTCCTCCAAAACTGGGAATGTGAGGAGAGCAGATATCCCTGTGGACCTTACAACCCCCCGAGATCACTGTGCTCCTCCAACACCGGGAATGTGAGGGACAACAGATCTCCCTGTGGCCCTACAACCCCCCGAGATCACTGCGCTCCTCCAACACCGCGAATGTGAGGGACAACTGATCTCCCTGTGGGCCCTACAACCCTCCGAGACCACTGCGCTCCTCCAACACCGGGAATGTGAGGACAACAGATCTCCCTGTGGGCCCTACAATTCTCCGAGATCACTGCGCTCCTCCAACACCGGGAATGTGAGGACAGCAGATCTCCCTGTGGGCCCTACAATCCCCGAGATCCATGCCCCACTCCAATACCGGGAATGAGAGGGCAGCAGATCTCCCTGTGGGCCCTACAGCACTCCGAGATCACTGCGCTCCTCCAACACCGGGAATGTGAGGACAACAGATCTCCCGGTGGACCTTACAACCCCCCGAGATCACTGCGCTCCTCCAACACCGGGAATGTGAGGGACAACATATCTGCCTGTGGCCCTACAACCCCCCGAGATCACTGCGCTCCACCAACAATGGGAATGTGAGGACAACAGATCTCCCTGTGGGCCCTACAACCCTCCGAGATCACTGCGCTCCTCCAACACCGGGAATGTGAGGGACAACAGGTCTCCCTGTGGGCCCTACAACTCTCCGAGATCACTGCGCTCCTCCAACACTGGGAATGTGAGGACAGCAGATATCCCTGTGGACCTTACAAACCCCGAGATCACTGCGCTCCTCCAACACCGGGAAAGTGAGGGACTACAGATCTCCCTGTGGCCCTACAACCCCCCGAGATCACTGCGCTCCTCCAACACCGGGAATGTGAGGGACAACTGATCTCCCTGTGGGCCTTACAACCCTCCGAGATCACTGCGCTCCTCCAACACCGGGAATGTGAGGGACAATAGATCTCCCTGTGGGCCCTTCAATTCTCCGAGATCACTGCGCTCCTCCAACACTGGGAATGTGCGGACAACAGATCTCCCTGTGGGCCCTACAATTCTCCGAGATCACTGCGCTCCTCCAACACCGGGAATGTGAGGACAACAGATCTCCCTGTGGGCCCTACAACCCCCCGAGATCATTGCGCTCCTCCAACACTGGGAATGTGAGGACAACAGATCTCCCTGTGGGCCCTACAACCCCACGAGATCACTGCGCTCCTCCAACACCGGGAATGTGAGGACAACAGATCTCCCTGTGGGCCCTACAACCCCCCGAGATCATTGCGCTCCTCCAACACCGGGAATGTGAGGACAACAGATCTCACTCTGGGCCCTTCAACCCTCTGAGATCACTGCGCTCCTCCAACACCAGGAATGTGAGGACAGCAGATCTCCCTGTGGGGCCTCCAACCCCCCGAGATCACTGCGCTCCACCAACACCGGGAATGTGAGGACAACAGATCTCCCTGTGGGCCCTACAACCCCTCGGGATCACTGCGCTCCTCCTACACCGGGAATGTGTGGGACAACAGATCTCCCTGTGGGCCCTACAACCCTCCAAGATCACAACGCTCCTCCAACACCGGGAATGTGAGGACAACAGATCTCATTGTGGGCCCTACAACACCCAGAGATCACTGCGCTCCTCCAACACCGGGAATGTGAGGACAACAGATCTCGCTGTGGGCCCTACAATCATCTGAGATCACTGCGCTCCTCCAACACTGGGAATGTGAGGACAACAGATCTCCCTGTGGGCCCTACAACCCCCCGAGATCACTGCGCTCCTCCAACACCAGGAATGTGAGAACAACAGATCTCACTGTGGGCCCTACAACTCTCCAAGATCACTGCGCTCCTCCAACACCGGGAATGTGAGGACAGCAGATCTCCCTGTCGGCCCTACAACCCTCCAAGATCACTGCGCTCCTCCAACACCGGGAATGTGAGGGACAACAGATCTCCCTGTGGGCCCTACAACCCTCAGAGATCACTGCGCTCCTCCTTCACTGGGAATGTGAGGACAGCAGATATCCCTGTGGACCTTACAACCCCCCGAGATCACTGCGCTCCTCCAACACCGGGAATGTGAGGGACAACAGATCTCCCTGTGGCCCTACAACCCTCCGAGATCACTGCGCTCCTCCAACACCGGGAATGTGAGGGACAACTGATCTCCCTATGGGCCCTACAACCCTCCGAGATCACTGCGCTCCTCCAACACTGGGAATGTGAGGACAACAGATCTCCCTGTGGGCCCTACAATTCTCCGAGATCACTGCACTCCTCCAACACCGGGAATGTGAGGACAACAGATCTCCCTGTGGGCCCTACAATCCCCGAGATCCATGCCCCCCTCCAATACCGGGAATGAGAGGGCAGCCGATCTCCCTGTGGGCCCTACAGCCCTCCGAGATCACTGCGCTCCACCAACACTGGGAATGTGAGGACAACAGATCTCCCTGTGGGCCCTACAACCCTCCGAGATCACTGCGCTCCTCCAACACCGGGAATGTGAGGGACAACAGATCTCCCTGTGGGCCCTAAAACCCTCCGAGATCACTGCGCTTCTCCAACAGTGGAAATGTGAGGACGGCAGATATCCCTGTGGACCTTACAAGCCCCCGAGATCACTGCGCTCCTCCAACACCGGGAATGTGAGGGACAACAGATCTCCCTGTGGCCCTACAACCCCCCGAGATCACTGCGCTCCTCCAACACCGGGAATGTGAGGGACAACAGATCTCCCTGTGGGCCCTTCAATTCTCCGAGATCACTGCGCTCCTCCAACTGTGGGAATGTGCGGACCACAGATCTCCCTGTGGGCCCTACAATTCTCCGAGATCACTGCGCTCCTCCAACACCGGGAATGTGAGGACAACAGATCTCCCTGTGGGCCCTACAACCCCCCGAGATCATTGCGCTCCTCCAACGCCGGGAATGTGAGGAAAACAGATCTCACTGTGGGCCCTTCAACCCTCTGAGATCACTGCGCTCCTACAACAACAGGAATGTGAGGACAAAGATCTCCCTGTGGGGCCTACAACCCCCCGAGATCACTGCGCTCCTCCAACACGGGGAATGTGAGGACAACAGATCTCCCTGTGGGCCCTACAACCCCCCGGGATCACTGCGCTGCTCCAACACCGGGAATGTGAGCGACAACAGATATCCCTGTGGGCCCTACAACCCTCCGAGATCACTGCGCTCCTCCAACACCGAGAATGTGAGGACAACAGATCTCATTGTGGGCCCTACAATCATCCAAGATCACTGCGCTCCTCCAACACCGGGAATGTGAGGACAACCGATCTCCCTGTGGGCCCTACAACCCCCCGAGATCACTGCGCTCCTCCAACACCGGTAATGTGAGGACAACAGATCTCGCTGTGTGCCTTACAACCATCCGAGATCACTGCGCTCCTCCAAGACCAGGAATGTGAGGGAGAACGGATCTCCCTGTGGACCCTACAACCCTGCGAGATCACCGCGCTCCTCCAACACCGGGGATGTGAGGACAACAGATCTCCCTGTGGACCCTAAAACCCTCCGAGATCACTGCACTCCTTGAAAACACCGGGAATGTGAGGGAGAACAGATCTCCCTGTGGACCCTACCACCCTCTGAGATCACTGCGCTCCTCTAACACTGGGAATGTGAGGACAACAGATCTCCCTGTGGGCCCTACAAACCTCCGAGATCACTGCGCTCCTCCAACACTGGGAATGTGAGGACAACAGATCTCCCTGTGGATCATACAACCCTCCAAGATCACTGCGCTCCTCCAACACCGGGAATGTGAGGGACAACAGATCTCCCTGTGGGCCCTACAACCCTCAGAGATCACTGCGCTCCTCCTTCACTGGGAATGTGAGGACAGCAGATATCCCTGTGGACCTTACAACCCCCCGAGATCACTGCGCTCCTCCAACACCGGGAATGTGAGGGACAACAGATCTCCCTGTGGCCCTACAACCCTCCGAGATCACTGCGCTCCTCCAACACCGGGAATGTGAGGGACAACTGATCTCCCTATGGGCCCTACAACCCTCCGAGATCACTGCGCTCCTCCAACACTGGGAATGTGAGGACAACAGATCTCCCTGTGGGCCCTACAATTCTCCGAGATCACTGCACTCCTCCAACACCGGGAATGTGAGGACAACAGATCTCCCTGTGGGCCCTACAATCCCCGAGATCCATGCCCCCCTCCAATACCGGGAATGAGAGGGCAGCCGATCTCCCTGTGGGCCCTACAGCCCTCCGAGATCACTGCGCTCCACCAACACTGGGAATGTGAGGACAACAGATCTCCCTGTGGGCCCTACAACCCTCCGAGATCACTGCGCTCCTCCAACACCGGGAATGTGAGGGACAACAGATCTCCCTGTGGGCCCTAAAACCCTCCGAGATCACTGCGCTTCTCCAACAGTGGAAATGTGAGGACGGCAGATATCCCTGTGGACCTTACAAGCCCCCGAGATCACTGCGCTCCTCCAACACCGGGAATGTGAGGGACAACAGATCTCCCTGTGGCCCTACAACCCCCCGAGATCACTGCGCTCCTCCAACACCGGGAATGTGAGGGACAACTGATCTCCCTGTGGGCCTTACAACCCTCCGAGATCACTGCGCTCCTCCAACACCGGGAATGTGAGGGACAACAGATCTCCCTGTGGGCCCTTCAATTCTCCGAGATCACTGCGCTCCTCCAACTGTGGGAATGTGCGGACCACAGATCTCCCTGTGGGCCCTACAATTCTCCGAGATCACTGCGCTCCTCCAACACCGGGAATGTGAGGACAACAGATCTCCCTGTGGGCCCTACAACCCCCCGAGATCATTGCGCTCCTCCAACGCCGGGAATGTGAGGAAAACAGATCTCACTGTGGGCCCTTCAACCCTCTGAGATCACTGCGCTCCTACAACAACAGGAATGTGAGGACAAAGATCTCCCTGTGGGGCCTACAACCCCCCGAGATCACTGCGCTCCTCCAACACGGGGAATGTGAGGACAACAGATCTCCCTGTGGGCCCTACAACCCCCCGGGATCACTGCGCTGCTCCAACACCGGGAATGTGAGCGACAACAGATATCCCTGTGGGCCCTACAACCCTCCGAGATCACTGCGCTCCTCCAACACCGAGAATGTGAGGACAACAGATCTCATTGTGGGCCCTACAATCATCCAAGATCACTGCGCTCCTCCAACACCGGGAATGTGAGGACAACCGATCTCCCTGTGGGCCCTACAACCCCCCGAGATCACTGCGCTCCTCCAACACCGGTAATGTGAGGACAACAGATCTCGCTGTGTGCCTTACAACCATCCGAGATCACTGCGCTCCTCCAAGACCAGGAATGTGAGGGAGAACGGATCTCCCTGTGGACCCTACAACCCTGCGAGATCACCGCGCTCCTCCAACACCGGGGATGTGAGGACAACAGATCTCCCTGTGGACCCTAAAACCCTCCGAGATCACTGCACTCCTTGAAAACACCGGGAATGTGAGGGAGAACAGATCTCCCTGTGGACCCTACCACCCTCTGAGATCACTGCGCTCCTCTAACACTGGGAATGTGAGGACAACAGATCTCCCTGTGGGCCCTACAAACCTCCGAGATCACTGCGCTCCTCCAACACTGGGAATGTGAGGACAACAGATCTCCCTGTGGATCATACAACCCTCCAAGATCACTGCGCTCCTCCAGCACCGGGAATGTGAGGGCAACAGATCTCCCTGTGGGCCCCACAACCCTCTGAGATCACTGCGCTCCTCCAACACCAGGAATGTGAGAACAACAGATCTCACTGTGGGCCCTCCAACTCTCCAAGATCACTGCGCTCCTCCAACACTGGGAATGTGAGTACAGCAGATCTCCCTGTCGGCCCTACAACCCTCCGAGATCACTGCACTCCTTGAAAACACCGGGAATGTGAGGGAGAACAGATCTCCCTGTGGACCCTACCACCCTCTGAGATCACTGCGCTCCTCTAACACTGGGAATGTGAGGACAACAGATCTCCCTGTGGGCCCTACAAACCTCCGAGATCACTGCGCTCCTCCAACACTGGGAATGTGAGGACAACAGATCTCCCTGTGGATCATACAACCCTCCAAGATCACTGCGATCCTCCAGCACCGGGAATGTGAGGGCAACAGATCTCCCTGTGGGCCCTACAACCCTCCGAGATCATTGCGCTCCTCCAACACCGGGAATGTGAGGGACAACAGATCTCCCTGTGGGCCCTACAACCCTCCGAGATCACTGCGCTCCTCCAACACTTGGAATGTGAGGACCGCAGATATCCCTGTGGACCTTACAACCCCCTGAGATCACTGCGCTCCTCCAACACCGGGAATGTGAGGCACAACAGATCTGCCTGTGGCCCTACAACCCCCCGAGGTCACTGCGCTCCTCCAACACTGGGAATGTGAGGGACAACTGATCTCCCTGTGGGCCCTACAACCCTCCGAGATCACTGCGCTCCTCCAACACTGGGATGTGAGGACAACAGATCTCCCTGTGGGCCCTACAATTCTCCGAGATCACTGCGCTCCTCCAACACCGGGAATGTGAGGACAACAGATCTCCCTGTGGGCCCTACAATCCCCGAGATCCATGCCCCCCTCCAATACCGGGAATGAGAGGGCAGCAGATCTCCCTGTGGGCCCTACAACCCTCCGAGATCACTGCGCTCCACCAACACTGTGAATGTGAGGGCAGCAGATCTCCCTGTGGGCCCTACAACCCTCCGAGATCACTACGCTCCTCCAACAGCGGGAATGTGAGGGACAACAGATCTCCGTGTTGCCCTACAACCCCCCGAGATCACTGCGCTCCACCAACACTGGGAATGTGAGGACAACAGATCTCCCTGTGGGCCCTACAACCCTCCGAGATCACTGCCCTCCTCCAACAGCGGGAATGTGAGGGAAAGCAGATCTCCCTGTGGGCCCTACAACCCTCCGAGATCACTGCGCTCCACCAACACTGTGAATGTGAGGACAGCAGATATCCCTGTGGACCTTACAACCCCCCGAGATCACTGCACTCCTCCAACACCGGGAATGTGAGGGACAACAGATCTCCGTGTTGCCCTACAACCCCCCGAGATCACTGCGCTCCACCAACACTGGGAATGTGAGGACAACAGATCTCCCTGTGGGCCCTACAACCCTCCGAGATCACTGCCCTCCTCCAACAGCGGGAATGTGAGGGAAAGCAGATCTCCCTGTGGGCCCTACAACCCTCCGAGATCACTGCGCTCCTCCAACACTGGGAATGTGAGGACAGCAGATATCCCTGTGGACGTTGCAACCCCCCGAGATCACTGCGCTCCTCCAACACCGGGAGTGTGAGGGACAACAGATCTCCCTGTGGCCCTACAACCCCCCGAGATCACTGTGCTCCTCCAACACCGGGAATTTGAGGGACAAATGATCTCCCAGTGGGCTCTACAACCCTCCGAGACCACTGCGCTCCTCCAACACTGGGAATGTGAGGACAACAGATCTCCCGGTGGATCATACAACCCTCCAAGATCACTGCGATCCTCCAGCACCGGGAATGTGAGGGCAACACATCTCCCTGTGGGCCCTACAATTCTCCGAGATCACTGCCCTCCTCCAACACCGGGAATGTGAGGACAACAGATCTCCCTGTTGGCCCTACAATCCCCGAGATCCATGCCGCCCTCCAATACCGGGAATGAGAGGGCAGCAGATCTCCCTGTGGGCCCTACAGCCCTCTGAGATCACTGCGCTCCACCAACACTGTGAATGTGAGGCCAACAGATCTCCCTGTGGGCCCTACAGCCCTCTGAGATCACTGCGCTCCTCCAACACCGGGAATGTGAGGACAACAGATCTCCCTGTGGGCCCTACAACCCTCCGAGATCACTGCGCTCCTCCAACACTGTGAATGTGAGGACAGCAGATATCCCTGTGGACCTTACAACCCCCCGAGATCACTGCGCTCCTCCAACACTGGGAATGTGAGGGACAACAGATCTCCCTGTGGCCATACAACCCCCCGAGATCACTGCGCTCCTCCAACACCGGGAATGTGAGGGACAACAGATCTTCCTGTGGGCCCTACAACCCTCCGAGCTCACTGCGCTCCTCCAACACTGGGAATGTGAGGACAACAGATCTCCCTGTGGGCCCTACAACTCCCCGGGATCACTGCGCTCCTCCTACACCAGGAATGTGAGGACAACAGATCTCCCTGTGGACCCTACAACCCTCCGACATCACTGCGCTCCTCCAACACCGGGAATGTGAGGACAACAGATCTCGCTGTGGGCCCTGCAACCCTCCGAGATCACTGCGCTCCTCCAACACCGGGAATGTGAGGACAACAGATCTCCCTGTGGGCCCTACAACCCCCCGAGATCATTGCGCTCCTCCAACACCGGGAATGTGAGGACAACAGATCTCCCTGTGGCCCTACAACCTTCCGTGATCACTGCGCTCCTCCAAGACCAGAAATGTGAGGGAGAACGGATCTCCCTGTGGACCCTAAAACCCTGCGAGATCACCGTGCTCCTCCAACACCGGGGATGTGAGGACAACAGATCTCCCTGTTGACCCTACAACCCTCCGAGATCACTGCACTCCTCGAACACCGGGAATGTGAGGAAGAACAGATCTCCCTGTGGTCCCTACAACCCTCCGAGATCACTGCGCTCCTCTAACACTGGGAATGTGAGGACAACAGATCTCCCTGTGGGCCCTACAACCCTCCGAGATCACTGCGCTCCTCCAACACCGGGAATGTGAGGACAACAGATCTCCCTGTGGATCATACAACCCTCCAAGATCACTGCGCTCCTCCAACACCGGGAATGTGAGGGCAACAGATCTCCCTGTGGGCCCTAAAGCCCTCTGAGATGACTGCGCTCCTCCAACAGCGGGAATGTGAGAACAACAGATCTCACTGTGGGCCCTACAACCCTCCAAGATCACTGCGCTCCTCCAACACTGCGATTGTGAGGACAGCAGATCTCCCTGTCGGCCCTACAATCCCTGAGATCCATGCCCCCCTCCAATACCGGGAATGAGAGGACAGCAGATCTCCCTGTGGGCCCTACAACCCTCCGAGATCACTGCGCTCCACCAACACTGGGAATGTGAGGACAACAGATCTCCCTGTGGGCCCTACAACCCTCTGAGATCACTGCGCTCCTCCAACACCGGGAATGTGAGGGACAACAGATCTCCCTGTGGGCCCTACAACCCTCCGAGATCACTGCGCTCCTCCAACACTGGGAATGCGAGGACAACAGATCTCCCTGTGGGCCCTACAACCCTCCAAGATCACTGCGCTCCTCCAATTCTGGCCTCTTGTCCATCCCCAACTCCCTTCGCTCCATCATTGCCGCCCTTGCCTTCAGCTGCCTAGGCCCTAAGCTCTGGAATTCCCTCCCTAAACCTCTCCACCTCTCCCTCCTCCTTTAAGACCCTCAGTAAAACCTACCTCTGTGACCAAGCTTTTGTTCCCTTGTCCTAATATCTCCTTCTGTGGCTCGGTGTCAATTTTTCTCAGATTAAGCTGGTGTGAAGCACCTTGGGACTTTTTCTACATTAAAGGCGCTATATAAATGCTGGCTTTTGTTGTTTGATCATGTCCTATAATTGAATTGCTCACACGAACCATCCAATCCACGAGAGATGGTAATTAACAGACCAAATAAATATCTGAGCCCGAGATTCCGGATTCAGTGTTTCATTCCATTCATCCTCTTTATCCCCTTCATTCTTTCACAGAGATATTTACTCCATTCTCTCTTTATTTTAATCTCCCTGAAGATTGAGGCTCAGATTATGTTAGTTTATCGCTGCCTTCCATTTCATTTCCTTTAATCCCACCTATATGTCACCCCGACCTCATTGGTGAAATATTGAATATTAATAAACCCGGCTCACCATCATTCTCGCTCTTTACTGTCAGTACATAGGAACATAGGAACAGGAGGAGGCCATTCAGACCCTTACTACCAAGGACACCTTCTCGAGCCTGTTCGGCCATTCAATGAGATCATGGCTGATCTGTATCCTAACTCCATTTGCCCACCTTGGCTCCATATCCCTAAATACCCTTGGCTAGGAAAATGTATCCATCTCAGATTGGCCAGCGATAAACTTCCCAATCTCGCGGCCTGTATCTTTAGTCATCCAGGGAGCTGTAGCTTTGGATTCACTTCCTTTCCCCCTCATTGGAATGTGCCGACTCTGTACCCAAACTATCTCCTCTCTAGAAATGAGGGAGGAAATGGTGGTGGTACTGGCCATAATATTCCAATCCTCATTAGATACGGGGGTGGTGCCAGAGGACTGGAGAATTGCAAATGTTACAGCATTGCTCAAAAAAGGGTGTAAAGATAAACCCAGCAACTACAGGGCAGTCAGTTTGACCTCGGTAGTGGGGAAGCTTTTAGAAACAGTAATCAGGGACAAAATTAACAGTCACTTGGACCAGTGTGGATTAATTAAGGAAAGCCAGCACGGATTTGTTAAAGGCAAATCGTGTTTAACTAACTTGAATGAGATCTTTAATGAGTTAACAAAGGGTTGATGAGGGTAATGCGGTTGACGTGGTGTACATGGATTTCCAAAAGGCGTTCGACAAAGTGCCACATAATAGGCTTGCCAGTAATGTTGAAGCCCATGGAATAAAAGGGACAGTGAGAGCATGGATATGGAATTGACTAAGTGACAGGAAACAGAGAGTAGTGGTGAACGGTTGTTTTCGGACTGGAGGAAGGTTTACAGTGGTGTTCCCCAGGGGTCGGTTCTAGGACCACTGCTTTTCTTGATATATATTAATGACTTGGACTTGGGTGTACAGGGCACAATTTCAAAATTTGCAGATGACACAAAACTTGGAAATACAGTGAACAGTGAGGAGGAGAGTGATAGACTTCAGGAAGACATAGACAGGCTGGTGAAATGGGCGGACACGTGGCAGATGAAATTTAACGCAGAAAAGTGTGAAGTGATACATTTTGGTAGAATGAGGAGAGGAAATATAAACGAAATGGTCCAATCCTGAAAGTGGGGCACGAACAGAGAGACCTGGGGGTGTGTGTGCGTTGAAGGTGGCAGGGCAGGTTGAGAAAGCAGTTAAAAAGGCTTACGGGATCCTGGGCTTCATAAATAGAGGGATAGAGAACAAAAGTGTGGAGATTATGATGAACCTTTATAAAACACTGGTTCGGCCCCAACTGGAGCATTGTGTCCAATTCTGGGCACCACACTTTAGGAAGGATGTGAAGGCCTTAGAGAGGGTGCAGAAAATATTAATGAGAATGATTCCTGGAATGAGGAACTTCAGTTACGTGGATAGACTGGAGAAGCTGGGGTTGTTCTCCTTGGAGCAGAGAAGGTTGAGAGGAGATTTGATAGAGGTGTTCAAAATCATGAGGGGTCTGGACAGAGTAGATAGAGAGAAACTGTTCCCATTGGCGGAAGGGTCAAGAACCAGAGGACACAGATTTAAGGTGATTGGCAAAAGAACCAAAGGCGACATGAGGAAAAACTCTTTTACTCAGCGAGTGGTTATGATCTGGAATGCACTGCCTGAAAGGGCGGTGGAGGCAGATTCAATCACAGCTTTCAAAGGGGAGTTGGATAATTATCTGATGGAAAGTAATTAGCAGGGCTCCGGGGAAAGGGCGGGGGAGTGGGACTAGCTGAAGTGCTCTTGCAGAGAGCCGGCACGGGCTCGACGGGCCGAATGGCCTTGTTCCGTGCTGTAACCATTCTCTGATTCTATAAAATGATTAATTGAGCCCCAGCATCTCCTGCTTTGTGTGGGAGGGAGTTCCACACTTCCACCACCCTTTGTGGGAAGAAGTGTTTCCTAACTTCTCTCCTGAATGGCCTGGCTCTGATTTTAAGGTTCTGTCCCCTTGTCCTAGACTCACCCACCAGCAGAAAAAGTTTCTCTCCATCGACCCTCTCAGTTCAAAGTACTGGCGGAGAGTGATGTCAGCTCCCAGTCTCCCCCTCGCACTGTTCCAGAAGGTGTCCTTGTTACTCAGGAGCTCTCAATTCACTTGGTTTCAATCCTTAGCTTCAGATCTTCCATGAATAGATTCAGCGGAGGTTGGATTCTCTCTGAGGTATCGCACAGGCTGAATATACATTTGTGTCTCAGTCACTGAGACTGGTTTCATTTATTAGCCCCGTTTACACCACACTGACCCCTGACCCCGGCCATCAGCTAATTAGGCTGTGAGGATAAAATAGCAGCTTGGAGTTACTAGAAACGTTAAACTCTGTGTCTGGAACATTTACAGGAGCAATCTTTCTATCCGGGCTTCCTCTGTGACCAAGGTATTAAAGCGCCATCATTTCTGAATGTCTGATCTGTAATCTGAGCATGTTAGGACACTGGAGAGAGGAGAGAGCTTTGTTTCTGTGTCTACAAAGAACTTTATCGTCCTCGGTCTACAAAACCTGCCAACGGAATCTTTTACTGAGAGAGATTGAGCATCGACTGCTGGAAAGGGAGAGGTTTTGATCTCAGATACTTTGTTGAAAGGAGCTCCTGTAGAATCATGGGAAGGAAAGAAAGATAGAAAGACTTGCATTTCTATAGCGCCTTTCACAAACTCAGGACGTCCCAAAGTGCTTCACAGACAATGAAGGACTTTTGAAGTGTAGTCACTGTTGGAATGTAGGGAATGTGATCGCCATTCTGCGCACAGCAAGCTCCCAAAACTGCAACGTGACAATGGCCATATAATCGGTTTTAGTGATGTTGGTTGAGGGATAAATATTGGCCTTGAGACCAGGAGAACTCCCCTGCTCTTCTTCGAATAGTGTCGTGGGATCTTTTACGACTAACTGAGAGGGCAGATGTAAACTCGGTTTAATCCTCCGACAGTGCAGCGCTTCCTCAGTACTGACCCTCCGACAGTGCAGCGCTCCCTCAGTACAGCCCCTCCGACAGCGCAGCACTCCCTCAGTACTGCCCCTCTGACAGTGCAGCGCTCCCTCAGTACTGCCTCTCCGACAGTGCAGCGCTCCCTCAGTACAGCCCCTCCGACAGCGCAGCACTCCCTCAGTACTGCCCCTCTGACAGTGCAGCGCTCCCTCAGTACTGCCTCTCTGACAGTGCAGCGCTCCCTCAGTACTGCCCCTCTGACAGTGCAGTGCTCCCTCAGTACAGCCCCTCCGACAGCGCAGCACTCCCTCAGTACTGCCCCTCTGACAGTGCAGTGCTCCCTCAGTACAGCCCCTCCGACAGTGCAGCACTCCCTCAGTACTGCCCCTCTGACAGTGCAGCGCTCCCTCAGTACTGCCCCTCCGACAGCGCAGCACTCCCTCAGTACTGCCCCTCTGACAGTGCAGCGCTCCCTCAGTACTGCCCCTCCGACAGTGCAGCACTCCCTCAGTACTGCCCCTCTGACAGTGCAGCACTCCCTCAGTACTGCCCCTCCGACAGCGCAGCACACCCTCAGTACTGCCCCTCTGACAGTGCAGCGCTCCCTCAGTACTGACCCTCCGACAGTGCAGCGCTCCCTCAGTACTGCCCCTCCGACAGCGCAGCACTCCCTCAGTACTGCCCCTCCGACAGTGCAGCGCTCCCTCAGTACAACCCCTCCGACAGCGCAGCACTCCCTCAGTACTGCCCCTCTGACAGTGCAGCGCACCCTCAGTACTGCCTCTCCGACAGTGCTGCACTCCCTCAGTACTGCCCCTCCGACAGTGCAGCACTCCCTCAGTACTGCCCCTCTGACAGTGCAGCGCTCCCTCAGTACTGCCCCTCTGACAGTGCAGCACTCCCTCAGTACAGCCCCTCTGACAGTGCAGTGCTCCCTCAGTACTGCCACTCCGACAGTGCAGCGCTCCCTCAGTACTGCCCCTCTGACAGTGTAGCGCTCCCTCAATAATGCCCCTCAGACAGTGAAGCTCTCCCTCAGTGCTGCCCCTCCGACAGTGCAGCTCTCCCTCAGTAGTGCCGCTTCGACTGTGCAGCGCACCCTCAGTACTGCCCATTCAACAGTTTAGCTCTCCCACGGTACTGCCTCTCTGAAACTGCAGCGCTTCCTCAATACTGCCACTCTGACAGTGCAGCGCTCCCTCAGTACTGCCCCTCCAACAGTGCAGCACTCCATCAGTGCTGCACATCCGACAGTGCAGCACTCCCTCAGTACTGCCCCTCCGACAGTGCAGCACTCCCTCAGCACTGCCCCTCTGCCAGTGCAGCGCTCCCGCACTACTGCCCCTCCGACAGTGCGGCGCTCCCTCAGTACTGCCCCTCCGACAGTGCAGCGCTCCCTCAGTACTGCCCCACGACAGTGCAGCACTCGCTCAGTTCTGCGCCTCCGACAGTGCGGAGCTTCCTCAGTACTGCGCCTCCGACAGTTCAGCACTCCCTCAGCACTGCCCCTCCGAAAGTGCAGCAATCCCTCAGTACTGCCCCTCCGACGGTGCAACATTCCCTCAGTACTGTCCCTCTGACAGTGCAGCACTCCCTCAGTAGTGCCCGTCTGACAGTGCAGCGCACCCTCAGTACTGCGCCGCCGACAGTTCAGCACTCCCTCAGTACTGCCCCTCCGACAGTGCAGCACACCCTCAGTACTGCCCCTCCGACAGTGCAGCTCTCCCTCAGTACTGCCCCTCTGACAGTGAAGCTCTCCCTCAGCACTGCCCCTCCGACAGTGCAGCTCTCCCTCAGTAGTGCCGCTTCAACTGTGCAGCGCACCCTCAGTACTGCCCATTCAACAGTTGAGCACTCCCACAGTACTCCCTCTCTGACAGTGCAGCACTCCCTCAGTACTGCTCCTCTGACAATTCAGCGCTACCTCAATACTGACCCCCCGACAGTGCAGTGCTCCCTCATTACTGCCCCTCTGACAGTGCAGCGCTCCCACAGTACTGCCCCTCCGACAGAGCGGCGCTCCCTCAGTACTGCCTCTCTGACAGTGCAGCACTCCCTCAGTACTGCGCCTCCGACAGTTCAGCACTCCCTCAATACTGCCCCTCCGACAGTGCAGCACTCTCTCAGTACTGCTCCTCCGACAGTGCAGCACTCCCTCAGTACTGTCCCTCTGACAGTGCAGCACTCCCTCAGTGCTGCCCCCTGACAGTGCAGCACTCCTTCAGTACTGCTCCTCTGACCGTGCAGCACTCCCTCAGTACTGCACCGCTGACAGTGCAGCTCTCCCTCAGTACTGCCCCTCTGACAGTGAAGACCTCCCTCAGTACTGCCCCTCCGACAGTGCAGCTCTCCCTCAGTAGTGCCGTTTGAACTGTGCAGCGCACCCTCAATACTGCCCAATCAACAGTTTAGCACTACCACAGTACTGCCTCTCTGACAGTGCAGCACTCCCTCAGTACTGCACCTCCGACAGTTCAGCACTCCCTCAGTACTGTCCCTCCGACAGTGCAGCTCTCCCTCAGCACTGCCCCTCTGTCAGTGTAGCGCTCCCGCACTACTGCCCCTCCGACAGTGCGGCGCTCCCTCAGTACTGCCTCTCCGACAGTGCAGCGCTTCCTCAGTACTGCCCCACGACAGTGCAGCACTCCCTCAGTTCTGCGCCTCCGACAGTGCAGAGCTTCGTCAGTGCTGCGCCTCCGACAGTTCAGCACTCCCTCAGTACTGCCCCTCCGACAGTGCAGCAATCCTTCAGTACTGCCCCTCCGACAGTGCAGCATTCCCTCAGCACTGTCCCTCTGACAGTGCAGCACTCCCTCAGTAGTGCCCCTCTGACAGTGCAGTGCTCCCTCAGTACTGCGCCGATGACAGTTCAGCACTCCCTCAGTACTGCCCCTCCGACAGTGCAGCACACCCTCAGTACTGCCCCTCCGACAGTGCAGCTCTCCCTCAGTACTGCCCCTTCGACAGTGCAGCGCACCCTCAATAATGCCCCTCCGACAGTGCAGCGCTCCCTCAGTACTGCACCTCTGACAGTGCAGCTCTCCCTCAGTACTGCCCCTCTGACAGTGAAGCTTTCCCACAGTACTGCCCCTCCGACAGTGCAGCACTCCCTCAGTAGTGCCCCTCTGACAGTGCAGTGCTCCCTCAGTGCTGCGCCGCTGACAGTTCAGCACTCCCTCAGTACTGCCCCTCCGACAGTGCAGCACGCCCTCAGTACTGCTCCTCCGACAGTGCAGCTCTCCCTCAGTACTGCCCCTCTGACAGTGCATCGCACCCTCAATAACGCCCCTCCGACAGTACAGCTCTCCCTCAGTACTGCCCCTCTGACAGTGAAGCTTTCCCTCAGTACTGCCTCTCCGACAGTGCAGTGCTCCCTCAATACTGCCTCTCTGACAGTGCAGCACTCCCGCAGTAGTGCACTGAGGCTGTCAGCCTTGATTATGGGCTCGAGTCTGCGGAACGGAACTTGAATCCCATGGCCTTCTGACACAGAGACAAGAGTGCTGCCCACTGAGCCATGGCTGAGACACGTATCCAGAGTAAGGAGCTAAATGTGTAAATGGGTTTGAGAGACAGATCAGTCATGTCCGAATTGAATGGTAGATGAGGCTCGACGGGCTGAATGACCTGCTCCTGTTCCTGCATCATCCTCCCCACCTGCCACCTCAGACCAATGGGATTTGGATAAATATTTGAAAAGGAAATGTTTGTCGGGCTGTGGGGAAAGAGCGGGAGAGAGGGACTAATTGGACAGCTCTGTCAAAGAGCCAGCACAGGCCCGATGGGCCGAATGGCCTCCTCCTGGGCTGTGAGATTCTCTGAACAGCTGCAGCAGCCCGGATTAATTCCATGTCTCCCAGAGTTTCTGCTTTTCCAGGTTATTAAAGAGACCCGTCCTACAGCAATCCCACCCTCTGGGCTGCTGGGAATCACTGAGCATTCCTAATAACAGGATCCCAACTCAATGCCTGTCACAGGAAGTCAAAGGTTTCAGCCAATCACCTACCACTGGACAACTGACCAATCGGGTTCAATTCCCCAACACGGGTTTATTATAAATAAATCATTGCTCAAACATCAGGAGTGGGGAATGTTCTCCATGGGTGAAGATAATGTTCCCGGAAGGAATACTATGCGTCTGTCGCTCAATCAGACCCTTATTTCCATTTACAAGCGCACTCTGCTCAACTCTGGGTCTCGTTCTGTCTTCCTATTGATTTGTGTTTCAGTGGGAATTGGTTTTCAGCTTTTAATCTTCAAATGAACCTTCCCTCTCACACATGCTGAGGAGGCAATAATGTTCTGTGAGCTAATTGAGAAATGGATTGCCTTCTTTCTCGTTCCCCATTGCCCAGGATTTATATTGTGGAACAGTTGCCAATCGTTCTGGTGTTAAGGAACCTGGCTGAGGTTTGGATCTGGTTATCGTGCAGTGTTCGACCCAGACTTCAATAGTCGTTTGTGTGTCAGCCGTGGCTCAGTGTTTGCACACACACACAAACAAGCTCATGGTCTACAGAGCAGCAGTGATACCCGCCCTGCTGTATGCCTCAGAGACATGGACCATGTACAGCAGGCACCTCAAAGCACTGGAGAGGTACCACCAAAGCTGCCTCCGCAAGATCCTGCAAATCCATTGGCAGGATAGGCGCACCAACATCAGTGTTCTCGCTCAGGCCAACATCCCCAGCATCGAAGCTTTGACCACGCTTGATCAGCTCCGATGGACGGGTCACATTGTCCGCATGCCTGTTACAAGTTGTGTTGTTGGAGTTGCAGTCACCCAGGCATGTGAAGCGTATTCCATCACACTCCTGACTTGTGCCTTGTAGATGGTGGAAAGGCTTTGGGGAGTCAGGAGGTGAGACACTCGCCGCAGAATACCTAGCCTCTAAACTGCACTTGTTGACACAGTATTTATGTGGCTGGTCCAGTTAAGTTTCTGGTTAATGGTGACCCCTAGGATATTGATGGTGGGGGATTCAGCGATGGTAATGCAGTTGAATGTCAAGGGGCAGTGGTAAGATGCTCGCTTGTTGGAGCTAGTCATTGGCACTTGTGTGGCGCGAATGTTACCTGTTACTTATCAGCTCAAGCCTGAATGTCGTCCTGGTCTTGCTACATGCAGGCATGGACTGCTTCATTATCTGAAGAGTTGCGAATGGCACTGAACACTCTGTCATCATCAGCAAACATCCTCACTTCTGACCTTATGATGGAGGGAAGTTCATTGATGAAGCAGCTGAAGATGGTTGGGCCTAGGACACTGCCCTGAGGAACTCCTGCAGTGATGTCCTGGGGCTGAGATGATTGACCTCCAACCACCACTGAAGGGATATTTACTAGTCCGAGCCCCTTTAGGGCTACCCCAGATCTGGCGTATTTCTCAGACGGTCACTTTCAACTAAAGTTTGAGGTAGCCGAATCGTAAAGACGCTTAATTGGGTCTAAAGGTCTGGGCTATCTCTCCCTAAAGGAAAGGAACAACCCAGGAATGAGACCATCCTCCAGATTGCACTTTTAATAAGTTTAGCTAGACTGTAACATCCTGGATAGTATGAGGGTCCGGAACCCTCCCTCAGAGTTCTTTAACTCTTCACAAAAGAGTGTACAGAGATTGAGTTTGCGAGTTATTGATACAGAAGACGTACGTGTGACAAAAAATATAGAGATTTATTGAAAGAACCGACATGCAATTTACATTTGGTGAATCAGTCAATCGCAACGTTAACAGTTCTAAAAACAGAAAAATACTATCTTATTATTAACAGCGAATTTTACTTTTAAATCTTAACTTTGCTGCAATATTACAGTTCTTAAAGTTTTCTATGCAGGATATCCATCAATATCAAATACCTTTGATCCCTGAGGTACAAAGAGTTGGAGACTACAGAGCCGCCTCTGTAGCTGAGAATCGCTTTACCTGATTAAAGCGAGTCTGATATCCCATTTGAGAGTTCAATATTCATACCCTTTTTCAGTGGTATTTCCTTTAAATTTTCTGCTGACCCAAGTTAAATTTGCCTATTCATTTTTCTGCCGACCTCTGCAATTCTTACTGCCTCATCAGCTTGTAATATTACAGAATCTTGTCTCATCTCCAGGTGTTCTGAGTT
Source organism: Somniosus microcephalus (assembly GCF_052327205.1). NCBI lineage: Eukaryota > Metazoa > Chordata > Chondrichthyes > Squaliformes > Somniosidae > Somniosus > Somniosus microcephalus. The sequence continues at coordinate 381,265,252 of NC_140989.1, read as the reverse complement.
TCCCATATATAATGGTGTGAAAGGCAGGTGTTCCTTATTTTATGTCACCTTTGCAAAGTTTAAATTGGAACACCTTATCCAAGGTGAACCATTGTTTTTGTTCCCAAAGGTCAGCCTGTCGGAGCCATGCACCTTCTGTTTCAATAAGGTTATTTAGTCAGGATTAACAGCTGTCTTATCTCAATAGCCAGAATTATTTCATAGCTAGTACGCTAGCAAAATTTCATAGCTAGTTCATAGTTAGCTTTCTAAATTTCCAAACCCAGTTTGTCATGTTTTAATAAGGTCAGAATTCTTTCATAAGATACTGTATTTTTTTGAATAGGTTATATGGCTTAGAAACATAGAAACATAGAAGATAGGAGCAGGAGTAGGCCATTCGGCCCCTCGAGCCTGCTCCGCCATTCAATGAGATCATGGCTGATCATCCAAATTCAGTACCCTGTCCCTGCCTTCTCCCCATATCCCTTGATCCATTTAGCCTTAAGAAATATATCCAACTTCTTGAATATATTTAATGAACTGGCCTCCACTGCCCTCTGTGGCAGAGAATTCCACAGGTTCACCACTCTCTGGGTGAAGAAATTCCTCCTCATTTCAGTCCTAAATGGCTTACCCCTTATCCTTAGACTATGACCCCTGGTTATGGACTCCCCGGCCATCGGAAACATCCTTCCTGCATCTAGTCTGTCCAGGCCTGACAGAATTTTATAGGTTTCAATGAGATCCCCTCTCAATCTTCTAAACTCCAGTGAGTATAAGCCCAATCGACAAAATCTCTCCTCATACGTCATTCCTGCCATCCCCGGTATCAGCCTGGTGAATCTTTGTTGCACTCCTTCCATGGCAAGAACGTCCTTCCTCAGATAAGGCGACCAAAACTGCACACAATACTCAAGGTGCGGTCTCACCAAGGCCCTGTACAACTGTAGCAAGACATCCTTGTTCCTGTACTCGAACCCTCTTGCTACGAAGGCCAACATACCATTTGCCTTCTTAACCGCCTGCTGCACCTGCATGCTTACCTTCAGCGACTGGTGCACAAGACCACCCAGGTCTCTTTGCACTTCCCCTTCTCCCAATCTATTGCTATTCAAATAATAGTCTGCCTTCCTATTTTTGCCACCAAAGTGGATAACCTCACATTTATCCACATTATAGTGCATTTGCCATGTTTCTGCCCAATCACCCAACCTGTCCAAATCGTACTGGAGTTTCACGACATCCTCCTCACAGCATACCCTCACACCCAGCTTTGTGTCATCTGCAAATTTGGAGATATTACATCCAATTCCCTCGTCCAGGTCATTAATATATATTGTGAACAGCTGGGGTCCTAGGACCAATCCTTGCGGTACCCCACTAGTCACTGCCTGCCACTTGGAAAACGACCCGTTTATTCCAACTCTTTGCTTTCTATCCGCCAACCAGTTCTCTATCCAAGTCAATACCTCGCCCCCAATCCCATGTGCCTTAATTTTGCATGCTAATCTCTTATGCGGGACCTTATTGAAAGCCTTCTGAAAGTCCAAATACACCACATCCACCACATCCACTGGTTCTTCCTTATCTATTTTACCAGTTACATCCTCAAAAAATTCCAGTTGATTAGTCAAGCACGATTTACCTTTTGTAAATCCATGTTGACTTTGTCCGAACCTGTCACTGCTTTCCAAGTGCTCTGCTATTACATCTTTTATAATGGACTCTAGCATTTTCCCCACTACCGATGTCAGGCTTACCGGTCTATAATTCCTCGCTTTTTCTCTACCACCTTTTTTGAATAGTGGGGTAACATTAGCTACCCTCCAATCCATGGGTACTGTTCCAGAGTCTATTGAGTTCTGGAAGATGACCAGTAATCCATCTACTATTTCTGGGGCCACTTCCTTAAGTACCCTAGGATGTAGATTATCAGGCCCTGGGGATTTATCGGCCTTCAGTCCCATCAATTTTCCTAACACCATTTCCCTACAAATACTGATTTCTTTCAGTTCCACCCTTTCATCAGACCCTATGTTCCCCGGCACCTCTGGGAGGTTATTTGTGTCCTCCTTTGTGAAGACAGAACCAAAATATGTATTTAGTTGGTCTGCCATTTCTTTGTTCCCCATTATAAATTCCCCAGATTCTGACTGCAAGGGACCTACGCTTGACTTCACCAATCTTTTTCTCTTCACATATCTATAAAAGCTTTTACAGTCAGTTTTTATAATAATAATAATCAACTTTATTGTCATTGTTAGTGCACAAGTGCGGTACAACGAAATGTAGGCTTGCGGCTCCCGAGAGTGTACATTTAGATTAAGACATTTAAACATTCAACATTCATTTGGCTTGTAATACATTAACATAAACATAATAAAGTGCATTGGCAGATGTGCAGGCTTTAGGGTTTATTTGTGGAGTTCAGTAGGATGACAGCCCTGGGAAAGAAGCTGTTCCTAAATCTGGTCGTTCGGGTGCGAATGCATCTGTAGCGTCTCCCAGATGGCAGGAGGGTGAACAGACTGTGGCTGGGGTGGGTAGGGTCTTTGATGATGGTCAGTGACCTCCGTAAACAACGTTTCTGGTAGATGTTCTCTATGGTCGGTAGCCGGGTGCCGGTAATGCGTTGGGCAATTTTGACTACACGCTGCAGGGCTTTCCGGTCATAGGAGCTACAGCTGCCATACCATACTGTGATACAGTTTACTGCTTACTCTCGTATTCTATTTTCCCCTTCTTAATTAATCCCTTTGTCCTCCTTTGTTGAATCCTGAACTGCTCTCAATCCTCAGGATTATTGCTTTTTCTATCCAATTTATATGTCCTCTCCTTGGATCTTATGCTATCCCTAATTTCCCTTGTTAGCCACGGTTGTGTCACCTTTTTTGTTTTATTTTTATGCCAAACTGGGATGAACAAATTCTGTAGTTCATCCATTCGGTCTTTGAATGTTTGCCATTGCCTATCCACCGTCAACCCTTTGAGTGACATTCCCCAATCAATCCTACCCAACTCCCTCCTCAGACCATCGTAGTTTCCTTTATTTAAATTTAGGACCCTAGTCTCTGAGTCAACTATTTCATTCTCCATCTTAATGAAGAATTCAATCATATTATGATCGCTCCGACCCAAGGGGCCTCGTACAACAAGATTGCTAATTAACCCTTTCTCGTTACATAATACCCAGTCTAAGATGGTCTGATCTCTGGTTGGTTCCTCGACATATTGGTCCAGGAAACCATCCCGTAAACACTCCAGGAATTCCTCCTCCACAGTATTGTTACTAATTTGGTTAGCCCAATCTATATGTAGATTAAAGTCACCCATGATGACTACTGTGCCCTTATTGCACGCTTCTTTAATTTCCCTTTTAATGCCATCCCCAACCTTCGCCTTACTGTTTGAAGGTCTATATACCACTGCCACTAACGTTTTCTGCCCCTTAATATTTCTCAATTCTACCCATACAGATTCCACATCATCAGAGCTAATATCCTTCCTTACAATTGTGTTAATCCCTTCTTTAACCAGTAATGCTACCCCACATCCCTTTCCTTTTTGCCTATCTTTCCTGAATATCGAATACCCCTGGATGTTGAGTTCCCAGCCTTGGCCATCCTTGAGCCACGTTTCTGTAATCCCAACCAAATCATATTCATTTACCTCTATTTGCGCAGCCAATTCATCCACCTTATTACGAATGCTCCTCGCATTAAGACACAAAGCCTTCAGGCTTGTTTTTTTAACGCTCTTAGACCTATTAGGCTTATTCCTTCACACCGCAACCAGCTTCCTTTGTGTTAGGTATGATTCCAGCCAGTGGAGAGTTTCCCCCCCGATTCCCATTGACTTCAGTTTTACTAGGGCTCCTTGATGTCACACTCGGTCAAATGCTGCCTTGATGTCAAGGGCAGTCACTCTCACCTCACCTCTGGAATTCAGTTCTTATGTCCATGTTTGGACCAAGGCTGCAATGAGGTCTGGAGCCGAGTGGTCCTGGTGGAACCCAAACTGGGCATCAGTGAGCAGGTTATTGGTGAGTAAGTGCCGCTTGATAGCACTGTCGACGATAACTTCCGTCACTTTGCTGATGATTGAGAGTAGACTGATGGGGTGGTAATTGGCCAGATTGGATTTGTCCTGCTTTTTGTGGACAGGACATACCTGGGCAGTTTTCTACATTGTTGGATAGATGCCAGTGTTGTAGCTGTACTGGAACAGCTTGGCTAGAGGTGCGGCTAGTTCTGGAGCACAAGTCTTCAGCACGACAGCCGGGATGTTGTCGGGTCCCACAGCCTTTGCTGTATCCAGTGCGCTCAGCCGTTTCTTGATATTACGTGGAGTGAATCGAATTGGCTGAAGACTGGCTTCTGTGATGGGGACCTCAGGAGTAGGCCGATATGCATCATCCACTCGGCACTTCTGGCTGAAGATGGTTGCAAACGCTTCAGCCTTGTCTTTTGCACTCACCTACTGGGCTCCACCATCATTGAGGATGGGGATATTCATGGAGCCTCCTCCCCCCGTTAGTTGTTTAATGGTCCACCACCATTCATTACTGGATGTGGCAGGTCTGCAGAGCTTTGACTTGGGATACATATTTCCTGGGAGCAGGGAATATGTTGGAGATATTGTAGGGAGGCCAGGGTCAAAGTCAGAGGTCCCGTGGAGGGACAAAGTCGATGTAAGCAGGATGGAGGCGGCACGGAGCATTGATGAACCGTTATCCAAATTCAGAGACCGGTGTAGCAGGCGAGTGAAGTCTCGAAGCTATTTGAAGGGTCGAGAGTTGGAGGATGGAGGTTGTTGCCGTAGGAATGAGAGTCGGTAACGGTGCCGAAAGATGATGGTGACATTGACACAAGTTGGAGTTCACCGTAGATGAAAAGCGACTACTTGAGAAATGGATTGCCTTCTTTCTCGTTCCCCATTGCCCAGGATTTATATTGTGGAACAGTTGCCAATCGCTCTGGTGTTAAGGAACCTGGCTGAGGTTTGGATCTGGTTATCATGCAGTGTTCGACCCAGACTTCAATAGTCTTTTGTGTGACAGCTGTGGCTCAGTGGTTGCACACGAGCCCCTTTCACCACCTCAGGACGTCCCAAAGAGCTTTACAGCCAATGAAGTACTTCTGAAGTAACGAGGAAATAATTGCAGGGCTGTGGGGAAAGAGCAGGGAGTGGGACTAATTGGAGAGCTCTTTCAAAGAGCCGGCACAGGCACGATGGGCCGAATGGCCTCCTCCTGTGCTGTCTGATTCTATGATGTTTATCCAGACCTTTAAAGACTTGTATCAGATCATCTCTCAGTCTGATTCTCAACAGTGAAATAAATTCTTCTTAATTTAAAATATCTCCTCTCAGTATTTTTCATTCATGAATCAATTTTACGATATATTTAAGAATAAAATGTGGGCAAATCTCACCGGGTGTCACCTTTAAAGAGCAGGAATGGAGATAAATGATACTGGGGTGAGGAGCTGCTCATTGTCTGTCTCTGTCTCTCACTGGGGGTGAGGAGCTGCTCATTGTCTGTCTCTCTCTCACTGGGGGTGAGGAGCTGCTCATTGTCTGTCTCTCTCTCTCACTGGGGGTGAGGAGCTGCTCATTGTCTGTCTCTCTCTCTCACTGGGGGTGAGGAGCTGCTCATTGTCTGTCTCTGTCTCTCACTGGGGGTGAGGAGCTGCTCATTGTCTGTCTCTGTCTCTCACTGGGGGTGAGGAGCTGCTCATTGTCTGTCTCTGTCTCTCACTGGGGGTGAGGAGCTGCTCATTGTCTGTCTCTCTCTCTCACTGGGGGTGAGGAGCTGCTCATTGTCTGTCTCTCTCTCTCACTGGGGGTGAGGAGTTGCATTATTCATTGGATCCCTGGGTCATGCTGAGAGTCACATTGAAACTGATTCAGATCTTTTACAAAGCATTGATAATACTGCGGCAATGGAATGCTTCATTCAATATCATTTAAATAATGAATAATCGGCCTGATATTGAGCCCCAGGACTAAACAAAGAGGAAAGAATTCATCAGAACGGAAATGCAACTCAGTGACCAGGTTAGAATCAGAGAATCAGACAGCACAGGAGGAGGCCATTCAACCCATTGTGCCTGTGCCGGCTCTTTGAAAGAGCTCTCCAATTAGTCCCACTCGCTGCTCTTTCCCCACAGCCCTGTGAATGTTTTTTTTTCAAGTATTTCTCCAATTCCCTTTTGAAAGTTCCTATTGAATCTGCTTCCACCGCCCTTTCAGGCAGCGCATTCCAGGTCACAACAACTCGCTGTAAAAACATTCTCCTCATCTCCCCTCTGGTTCTTTTGCCAATTCCCTTCACTCTGTGTCCTCTGGTTACCGACCCTCCTGCCACTGGAAACAGTTTCTCCTTATTTACTCTCCTGTCAAAGCCCTTCATGATTTTGAACACCTCTATTAAGTCTCCCCTGAACCTTCTCTGCTCTAAGGAGAACAATCCCAGTTTCTCCAGTCTCTCCACATAACTGAAGTCCCTTATCCCTGGCACCATTCTAGTAAATCTCCTCTGCACCCTCTCCAAGGCATTGACATCCTTCCTAACGTGTGGTGCCCAGAATTGGAAAAGATAGGGAAGTAAAAAGGGAGGTGGGGTGGCAGTGCCGATTAAGGAAGACATTGTAGTGTTGGAAAGGGAGGATCTTCTTGAGGGGACAAGGACAGAATCCATTTGGTGAGAGCTGAGGAGAAGAAAGTGTATGATCATGTTATTTGGGATATTATATAGGCCTCCAAATAGTGAGAGGGAGGTAGAGGAGCAAATCTGCAGGGAAATCGCAGAGATATGCAAGAACTATAGAGCGGTGATATTGGGGAACTTTAATTACCCAAATATCGATTGGGATAATGCGAGGGTAAAGGGAAAGGAGGGGCAGGAATTTCTGAAATGTGTTCGGGAGAATTTCCTTGACCAATATGTTCTTGGCCCAACTGCGAAGGAGGCATTGCTGGATCTGGTGCTGGGGAATGAGGTGGGCCAGGTCGACCAAGTGTCTGTGAGAGAACACTTGGGTGCGGTGCCCAGAATTGGCCACAATACTCCAGCTGGGGTCTAACCAGGTTCCCCTGTTCCAGGCCTGTGATTGGAGAGTTTGAATCCAGAAGGGTTATTTAAAAAATATTGTCATTTTCTAAAGTGAAGCTTAAAGATCAAAATCCTTGCACTTGTCTTGGAATTTAAAAAGATAATTCAAATAATAAGAAAGAGCTTGAATTTATACAGCGCCTTTCACAGCCTCAGGATGGTGTGTGACTCGGGGGGAACTTGGAGGTGGTGGTGTTCCCATGCACCTGCTGCCCTGGTCCTTCTAGGTGGTGGAGGGAGTGGGTTTGGGAGGGGCTGGGGAAGAATCCTTGGCGAGTTGGTGCAGGGCCTCCTGTGGATGGTCCACACTGCAGACACGGTGCGCAGGGGGAGGAGGGAGTGGGTTTGGGAGGGGCTGGGGAAGAATCCTTGGCGAGTTGCTCCAGGGCCTCCTGTGGATGGTCCACACTGCAGACATGGTGCGCCGGGGGAGGAGGGAGTGGGTTTGGGAGGGGCTGGGGAAGAATCCTTGGCGAGTTGCTCCAGGGCCTCCTGTGGATGGTCCACACTGCAGACACGGTGCGCCGGGGGAGGAGGGAGTGGGTTTGGGAGGGGCTGGGGAAGAAGCCTTGGCGAGTTACTCCAGGGCCTCCTGTGGATGGTCCACACTGCAGACACGGTGCGCCGGGGGAGGAGGGAGTGGGTTTGGGAGGGGCTGGGGAAGAAGCCTTGGCGAGTTGGTGCAGGGCCTCCTGTGGATGGTCCACACTGCAGACACGGTGCGCCGGGGGAGGATGGAGTGGGTTTGGGAGGGGCTGGGGAAGAATCCTTGGCGAGTTGGTGCAGGGCCTCCTGTGGATGGTCCACACTGCAGACACGGTGCGCCGGGGGAGGAGGGAGTGGGTTTGGGAGGGGCTGGGGAAGAATCCTTGGTTAGTTACTCCAGGGCCTCCTGTGGATGGTCCACACTGCAGACACGGTGCGCCGGGGGAGGAGGGAGTGGGTTTGGGAGGGGCTGGGGAAGAATCCTTGGCGAGTTACTCCAGGGCCTCCTGTGGATGGTCCACACTGCAGACACGGTGTGCCGGGGGAGGAGGGAGTGGGTGTTTAAGGTGGTGGATGGGGTGTCGATCACACGGACTGCTTTGTCCTGGGGAAGAGATGGAATCATCTTGTGAACACGTGTAAACTCACTCCTTCAGAGCTGGATCCACCTTTTGGGCTTTGACTGATGACTGAGTCCCGTCAAACATTCCCGAACCTCACTCAACATTCCCCACAGTCAGTAATGGGACTTCCTCGGGAATCACATTCCCATCCTCCTGTGGGTCTGTTTGTCCTCCAGCTCAGTTTTGACAGAGAGAATCCATTCCCGGAGATAAAGGGTGAAGGTTGAAAGCCCAGCCTCCGTTGTGCGGTGATTTGCTGAATCTTATACTGGAGCTGATTGCGAGCTGATCTCTCTCGGTGAGGCAGGGCAGTGGTTCTTGATCAAAAATACAGACAGCTTGTGATCACAACACAAATATGTCAGAGCGCACTCTGTCAACTCATCACTGGGAAGCCTTTTAAATGGAAGGGAAGTTGGGCCTTCTCACTGTTTGAGACACGGACCGTATAGACGGCAAGTGGTTGTTGGGGCAGCTCAGAAACCGCCCAGACTTGTCAAAACGGTGTTACCCGGGCTGGAATCTCACTACAGAAACTCCCTGTCAAACTGTGTGGGATTTGTCGAGTGATCTCAGCCTCACTTCACTTGTCCAACATGTCAATCCATCGGAATCGCTCCCGGTTTAGAAAAACACAGGGAGCGCTGCACTGTTGGAAGGGCAGTACTGAGGGAGTGCTGCACTGTCGGAGGGGCAGTACTGAGGGAGTGCTGCACTGTCGGTGGAGCAGTACTGAGCGAGCGCTGCACTGTCAGAGGGGCAGTACTGAGGGAGCGCTGCACTGTCGGAGGAGCAGTACTGAGGGAGCGCTGCGCTGTCGTAGGGGCAGTACTGAGGGAGTGCTGCACTGTCAGAGGGGCAGTACTGAGGGAGTGCTGCACTGTCAGAGGGGCTGTACTGAGTGAGTGCTGCACTGTCGTGGGGCAGTACTGAGGGAGTGCTGCACTGTCGGAGGGTCAGTACTGAGGGAGCGCTGCGCTGTCGTAGGGGCAGTACTGAGGGAGTGCTGCACTGTCAGAGGGGCAGTACTGAGGGAGTGCTGCACTGTCAGAGGGGCAGTACTGAGGGAGCGCTGCACTGTCAGATGGGCAGTACTGAGGGAGCGCTGCACTGTCGGAGGAGCAGTACTGAGGGAGTGCTGCACAGTCAGAGGGGCAGCACTGAGGGAGTGCTGCACTGTCGGACGGACAGTACTGAGGGAGCGCTGCACTGACGGAGGGGCAGTTCTGAGGAAGCACTGCACTGCTGGAGGTGCCGTCTTTCGGAGGAGACATAAAACTGAGGTCCCGTCTGTAATGATATCAGCAAATAGAGATGGTATTTGCCTGTTCGATTATGATGCCTTACCAGCATGATTGCATGTATTGATTGCTTGTGCCTGACCAGCAGAGGGCATGAGACCGAGAGAAGCAAGGCAGTTTAGTTTTAGTTTCAGTTTCGTTCTAGATGCATCACAAGCATGGTGTCTCCTGAAATGCTGTATAAAGAGTTGAACAGACTTTAGATTAAAAGACATTCTGGCCTAGAAATTGGGTATAGCCCCGCCAGCTCGTTTGCGCCGTAAATTTTGCGCCCGCCGCGGAGCCAGTTGTGCCCGCCCCATATTCACTTTCAGCGCCCCAAAGCGGAACCGGGCGCTGTTCCAGGGTTTGGCCGCCCCGCTTGGGGCGCTGAAAGTGAATTTCAGCGCTGCCGGTCCCGCTGTGCCACCCGATGCAGTGCGGCAGGCTGCTGTACTGCAGGCCTCCCCCTTCTCTTAAGGGGGAGGTGCCTGCAACAGCCGGAGCCCCGATTGCAAGTGCCGGCAAAAGAGCCCGGCACAACGGAGAAGTGCCGGGCTCCACGGAAACCAGCCGGCAATGCCGCGGGGGGGGGGGTGGAGGAGGCCGGGGAAGGAGGTGCGGGCAGGCAGCCGCCGAAAAAGCGGCCGGCCGCACCTCCACCTTAAAGCGCCCCGCTAAGGCGGCTGTAAGGACCCGGTCTCCCGATGTTGTTAGCGGCCGCCACGGATGAGGCGGCCGCTACTGAAGATGGGGATCGGCGTGGTTTCGGGCGGTACCGGGGCACTGCGCACACCGATGATGTCATCGGTGCCGGCGCAGCGCTACCGGCTAACGCCGATGTTAGGGCCCACCTAATTTCGGGCGCGACGCAACCTCCGGCGCAACCCACTCTTTCGCCCCTAATTGGGCGCAAACGCAAGTGAATTTCTAGGCCTCTCTTTAATAAATGTCTCGTCATTGAACCCACAAAGAAATCAATGCATGGTGTCAGAAGTGATTGAAAGAGATGAAGAGAAAAAATCTGAAGTTAAATCAGCTCTCCACATATTAGCAAGCGAAAAGAGAACATCGTTGCTTACCATTGGAAAATAGCTAACGAAGTGAAAAAATGGAAGGATTACACCCACCGGCGAAGCTTCAGTTAACAGGTAATGTGGCTGAAAATTGGAGGAGATTCAAACAACGTGTGGGGTTGTATTTAGCGGCAATCGGAGCTGACGAGAAAAGTAATAAAAGGAAATCATCACTGTTCTTACATGTCGTGGGTGATGAAGCGCTGGAGGTGTATAATAACTTCACATTCGCTGTTGATGGAGACAAAATGAAGCTAGATAAAATAATGGAACAGTTTGAGGCTTACTGCATACCTAAACGTAACGTGACATTTGAGAGGCACAGATTTTTCACATGTGTACAGAAAACGGGAGAGACTATTGATCAGTATGTGACTGAACTGAGAAACCGAAGCAAAACATGTGAATTTGGGGGACTGACAGACTCGCTGATAAAAGACAGACTGGTGTGTGGTATTCCAGATAATGGTCTAAGGGAAAGACTGCTAAGAGAGCAAGATCTAGACCTGGGAAAAGCCATAGCACTGTGTAGGGCTACAGAGACTGTGAAGTTGCAGGCAAAGGAGCTGTTCAGTGACAATAGCTGCAACGTGGATGCAGTGAGTAAGAACGGACACAAACCGTTTAACAAAATAGCGCCAATGTGAAAAAAGAGGCGTGGCCAGCGAACGAAAATGAAAGGGACAATCGAAAGTCATGTAGTCGATGCGGTGCACAGCATCCACCAAAAGAGTGTCCAGCATATGGTAAAAAATGCAATAGTTGCAACAAAAACAACCATTATGCCCGTTGCTGTAAGAACCAAGTGCAACAAAGCAAGGTCCATGCAGTGGATGAAAGCGAGATAGAGGAGTTCAATGTAGATGTTGTGTCTGAAAACAAAAAAGAAGAAAGAGACTGGATGTTGACACTAAAAGTGAATGACATACATATTCCATTTAAATTGGATACTGGAGCACAAGTTAATGTGATATCAGAGACTGATTTTAAGAAAATTAGACCCAGACCAAAGATACATAGAATCAAAGTGAAAGTGACAGGATACTCAGGTACTGATATACCAGTGAAAGGAAGATGCATTGTCAAAGTAACACACAAGGACAGAGAGCACACGCTAGCATTAATCGTGGTGCCAAAGGATGTGCAAGCCATACTAGGTTTAAAAGCCTGTGAGAGACTGAACCTGGTAAAGAGAGTCCTCGTTGTGGAAAGCGAAGGAGAGACAGTCTATGATGAACTGAATGTTGCGTACACACCGGGTAAGCTGATGTATACAGCAGACACGTTGTCCAGAGCTGTTGACCCAGGAGAGCCCGCAAACACAGTGAAAAGACTGATGTACAAGGCAAAAGACAGTGGAACTGACTTCTACCAGAGCATGCTTGTATACCGCACAACGCCGCTCGAGTGTGGTAAGTCACCAGCCCAACTCCTGATGGGACGTCGGCTAAGGTCAAACCTACCCATCCCGGAGAACCTCCTGAAAACAAAAGAGGGGGAGAAAGTGAGGAAGTTCAAAGAACAACAGAAAGAAAAGCAAAAGTACTACTATGACAGAGGAACACAAAACCTACCTGAACTCCACACTGGTGACCAAGTAAGGTTCAAAGACAAAACAAACACATGGACTCAGAAGGGAACTGTCCTGAGTGAAGTTCAACCAAGATCATACACCATTCAGACAGATGAGGGTGCTGTTCTGAGAAGAAATCAACGAGATCTTCTCATGGGACCAGCCACAGCAGGTCAAGAGACTGATACTGTTGAACAACCTGATCACACAGCTGAGAAACAATCATCTGAGGCAACAACTCAGATTCAAGGACAATCAATCAGAAAATCCTCAAGACACGTGAAGCCTCCTGAGAGACACATTGAGAAAATTTAAGGACTATTGTTATAGAAGGAAGTAATGTTATCTTATTCTTTCTTCAAGTTCTAGTGTATTGACATATTTCATGTGAACACACAAAGCAAGGTTAAAAAACCTTGATCATGATAATGATAATGTAAGTTCATTAAGTGTTACAGTTAAAATGCAGATTAATACAAAGAAAACATGTTGTTAGTTAAAAGTAAAATACTTTTGTTTTAAGAAAAGGAGATGTAATGATATCAGCAAATAGAGATGGTATTTGCCTGTTCGATTATGATGCCTTACCAGCATGATTGCATGTATTGATTGCTTGTGCCTGACCAGCAGAGGGCATGTGACCGAGACAAGCAAGGCAGTTTAGTTTTAGTTTCAGTTTCGTTCTAGATGCATCACTAGCATGGTGTCTCCTGAAATGCTGTATAAAGAGTTGAACAGACTTTAGATTAAAAGTCATTCTCTTTCATAAATGTCTCGTCATTGAACTCACAAAGAAATCAATACACCGTCTTCCCTCTCAGGTGGACATAAAATATCCCATTGAACTATTTTGAGGTAGAGCAGCGAGTTCTCCCTGTTTTCCTGGCCATTATTTATCCTTCAACCAGAACCACTAAAGCAGATTATCTGCTCATTATCTCATTAATTTTTATGGGACCTTGCTTTACGCAAATTAACTGCTGTGTTTCCTAAATTACAACAGTGACTCCACTTCCTAAATACGTCATTGGCTGTAATGAGCATTGTGACGTGTTGAGGATGTGAAAGGTGCTATAGAAATGCAAGGTATTCATTCTAGTTTGAGGGCAATTAATTGCTCATTACAGTGAGGAGAATCTTTAATTACCAGACTCATTAAAGCAGCACTGACCTCGCCAGATTGGAGCTGGGCCAACACACACTGTGCCCGGCAGACAAACTCCCCTTAACCCATTCTCTGTGAAGCACAGAAACCAGTGAAATGCACAACATTCGAAAATCAAATCAAGTCTTCACTTCAGGGCAATGTCTGGAAATCAGACATCTCACTGGAGAAAATCTCTGCTGGTCCAACAAAGGCGACGGGTCTAATTATACATCGAGCGGATAATCAGAGTGTTGGCAGATTGTGAGCTCCTTCTATTCCTCTGGGTATTGAGGAATAATTAGTGGGACAGGCTCCAATCAGGAAGATTATAAGGATGTCACTGGCATCAGAATCTGAGCTAAACAGTGTGAGCTCAACAAGAAATTACTGGAGAATCAACATCTGTATCAAACTGGACTGGACCCACACTGTTCACACCCAGTGCATGGGCATCCCATAATACACAGGTAGAACATCACCATATCCCCCAGGTATAACATCACCATATTCCCCAGGTATAACATCACCATATTCCCCAGGTAGAACATCACCATATTCCCCAGGAATAACATCACCATATTCCCCAGGTAGAACATCACCATATTCCCCAGGTATAACATCACCATATTCCCCAGGTATAACATCACCATATTCCCCAAGAATAACATCACCATATTCCTCAGGTAGAACATCACCATATTCCCCAGGTATAACATCACCATATTCCCCAGGTATAACATCACCATATTCCCCAGGAATAACATCACCATATTCCCCGGGTATAACATCACCATATTCCCCAGGTAGAACATCACCATATTCCCCAGGAATAACATCACCATATTCCCCAGGAATAACATCACCATATACCCCAGGTATAACATCACAATATTCCCCAGGAATAACATCACCATATTCCCCAGGTAGAACATCACCATATTCCCCAGGAATAACATCACCATATTCCCCGGGAATTACATAACCATATTCCCCGGGTATGACATCACCATATTCCCCAGGAATAACATCACCATATTCCCTGGGTATAACATCACCATATTCCCCAGGAATAACATCACCATATTCCCCAGGTAGAACATCACCATATTCCCCAGGTAGAGCATCACCATATTCCCCAGGAATAACATCACCATATTCCCCAGGAATAACATCACCATATTCCCCAGGTAGAACATCACCATATTCCCCAGGTATAACATCATCATATTCCCCAGGAAAAACATCACCATATTCCCCAGGTATAACATCACCATATTCCCCAGGAATAACATCACCATATTCCCCAGGAATAACATCACCATATTCCCCAGGAATAACATCACCATATTCCCCAGGTATAACATAACCATATTCACCAGGTATAACATCACCATAATCCCCGGATATAACATCACCATATTCCCCAGAAATAACATCACCATATTCCCCAGGAATAACATCACCATAATCCCCATGTATAACATCACCATAATCCCCATGTATAACATCACCATATTCCCCAGGAATACAATGCATGTTTTGTGCTACCATTTAATAACAAGTGACTTTAACTCACACAGTTATTCAGTAATTTGACCAGTTAATTTCAATATAAATCAGGGTGTGCTGTTACATTTTAGCAGGAGGTTAAGAATGCCACGTATTGCTTGGAGGGGCAGCACTGATGGAAGGCCGCATTGTCTGAGGGGCAGTACTGAGGGAGCGATGCACTGTCGGAGGTGCAGCACTGAGGGAGCACGGCACTGTTGGAGGGCAGTACTGAGGGAGCGCTGCATTGTCGAAGGTGCAGTACTGAGGGAGCGCTGCACTATCGGAGGGAAAGTACTGAGGGAGCACCGCACTGTCGGAGGGGCAGTACTGAGGGAGCGCTGCAATGTCGGAGGGGCAGTACAGAGTGAGTGCTGCACTGTCAGAGGGGCAGTACTGAGGGAGTGCTGCACTGTCGGAAGGGCAGCACTGAGGGAGCGCTGCACTGTCAGAGGGGCAGTACTGAGGGAGCGCTGCACTGTCGGGGGGGCAGTACTGAGGGAGCGCTGCACTGTCGAGGAGCAGTACTCAGGGAGTGCTGCACTGTCGGAGGGGCAGCACTGAGGGAGCGCTGCACTGTTGGAGGGGCAGTACTGAGGGAGCGCTGCACTGTCGGAGGGGCAGTACTGAGTGTTGTGCTGCACTCTCAGAGGGGGCAGTACTGAGGGAGTGCTGCACTGTTGGAGGGGCAGTACTGAGGGAGCGCTGCACTGTCGGAGGGGCAGTTGCTCCAAGACTGGGATTGAGAAGGTGCAGAATAACTGCAATTTTGCTAATATCCCGTGTCTGCACCTTCTCCCAGTGAGGAGCAGGAATCAGCTCCGGGACATCTGCTCTAATTTATGGGGAGACAAACTTGGGGACTGGGCTGGTTTTTGCTTCAATTCCATCGACACAAAGCTCTTCCCAACTTGCTGGGAGCTGCTGTTTCCAGATGTGTTCCTGCGCTGTGCTGGGATGGTTTGTTTGTGGAGTATGACGGGAAGATGTCCCTCCTTGTCTGCTGTGTAACCAGGAAGGAAAGGTTCAGGAGCTTCCCCGGGGGCAGTCGGGGGATTTCAGGGGCCTTTTACTGAAATATTAAAGGGGAAGCAAACTTGGAACCTGCCCCGTGAGGGGATGGAGCGAGGGAGCGAGAGAAAGAGATGGGGAAGAGCTGAGGAGGGCAGGAGGGGGAGAGTGGGCAAAGGAAGATGTGAAGCGGAGTTTGTGAATTGCTTGCTGATCGAGGCAGGCGAGCGAGAGGAGTGAAGAAAATCTTGTTGAGGTGTGTGTGTTGTTGGGAGTAAAGTGCAAACCCATCAGTAACAGCAGGTTAGTCAGCAGGGAGCTGCTGTCAGAGGGAGATTGGAACACTGATGACCTTATATTGATGTTTCTGTCTGCTGGGCAGGAGATGGAGGAAGGGAAATGTTCCTCCTGCTCTTTTCACTCTCCCACAGTCCGCGGCCCACTAATTACTGGGAGGCTCGACACCCCAATGTGACGGGATTTGTATTTTGGAAATGTGGAGCCTGTCATCCTGCCCATGCCCTTTGAACTACGAACTCTTGGGACAGTTTCCGAGCTGCCCTGATTGCAGCTGGATATGGAAAGAATGTCGAACCATTTACTGTCTCCATACTGATCACTGGAGCCTCCCTGTATCTCATAGAGTCACAGAATCAGACAGCACAGGAGGAGGCCATTCGGCTCATCGTGCCTGTGTCGGCTCTTTGAAAGAGCTCTCCAATTAGTCCCGCTCCGTACTCTTTCCCCAGAGCCCTGCAAATTTTATTCCTTTTCAAGTATTTCTCCAATTCCCTTTTGAAAGTTCCTATTGAATCTGCTTCCTCCGCCCTTTCAGGCAGCGCATTCCAGATCACAACAACTCGCTGTAAAAACATTCTCCTCATCTCCCCTCTGGTTCTTTTGCCAATTCCCTTCACTCTGTGTCCTCTGGTTACCGACCCTCCTGCCACTGGAAACAGTTTCTCCTTATTTACTCATGATTTTCAGCACCTCTATTAAATCTCCGCTTAACCTTCTCTGCTCCAAGGAGAACAATCCCAGCTTCTCCAGTCTCTCCACGTAACTGAAGTCCCTCATCCCCGGCACCATTCAATAAATCTCCACTGCACCCCCTCCAAGGCCTTGACATCCTTTCTAACATGTGGTGCCCAGAAAGTTTTCTTCAGGATTGTAAATTTTAATTCACTTTCAGTATGTGGGCATTATGGGCAAGGTTGTCATTGGATGTAAAATGTTTAAGGAAATCCTGAGGTCATGAAAGGCGCTATAGAAATGGAAGTTCTTCCTTTTCTGTAGAATTTGTGGGAATAAAACAGGATTTATTTTGACATTCAGGACATGAGTTGATTTGTGAGATATTATCAGTGTTTGACACTGTGTAATGTTTCAGTCTGTCTTGTCTTTAACCTCGCTGAACCGTTATTACTCTGGGCAGATCCCAGCTCTAACTGGAATCTCCATCAGCTGTAGTGACAGCACAGTCCCAGACTGGGCAGGATTAATGTGATCCTCAATCTATCGATGTGATGCTGCTTCACGCTGTGAGGTTCTCCCAGTGACTGACCGGGGAGCTGGAAGGTCAGTGTCGATGTGTCCTTGTTGTCCCAGAACACCTGATTCACCTTCATCATCTGGACAATCTTCAGTTCATTGTCCCAGGGAACCTGATCCATCTTCACCATCTGGACAATCTTCAGTTCATTGTCCCAGGGCACCTGATCCATCTTCACCATCTGGACAATATTCAGTTCATTGTCCCAGGGCACCTGATCCAACTTCACAATCTGGACAATCTTCAGTTCATTGTCCCAGGACACCTGATCCATCTTCAACATCTGGAAAATCTTCAGTTCATTGTCCCAGGACACCTGATCCATCTTCACCATCTGGACAATCTTCAGTTCATTGTCCCAGGACACCTGATCCTTCTTCACCATCTGGACAATCTTCAGTTCATTGTCCCAGGGCACCTGATCCATCTTCTCCCTCTGGACAATTTTCAGTTCACTGTCCCAGGACATTTGATCCATCTTCACCATCTGGACAATCTTCAGTTCACTGTCCCAGGGCACCTGATCCATCATCACCATCTGGACAATCTTCAGTTCACTGTCCCAGGGCACCTGATCCATCTTCACCATCTGGACAATCTTCAGTTCACTGTCCCAGGACACCTGATCCATCTTCACCATCTGGACAATCTTCAGTTCATTGTCCCAGGGCACCTGATCCATCTTCACCATCTGGACAATCTTCAGCTCACTGTCCCAGGACACCTGATCCATCTTCACCATCTGGACAATCTTCAGTTCACTGTCCCAGGACACCTGATCCATCTTCACCATCTGGACAATCTTCAGTTCACTGTCCCAGGACAACTCATCCATCTTCACCATCTGGACAATCTTCAGTTCACTGTCCCAGGGCACCTGATCCATCTTCACCATCTGGACAATCTTCAGTTCACTGTCCCAGGGCACCTGATCCATCTTCACCATCTGGACAATCTTCAGTTCATTGTCCCAGGGCACCTGATCCATCTTCACCATCTGGACAATCTTCAGTTCACTGTCCCAGGACACCTGATCCATCTTCACCATCTGGACAATCTTCAGTTCACTGTCCCAGGGCACCTGATCCATCTTCACCATCTGGACAATCTTCAGTTCACTGTCCCAGGGCACCTGATCCATCTTCACCATCTGGACAATCTTCAGTTCATTGTCCCAGGACACCTGATCCATCTTCACCATCTGGACAATCTTCAGTTCATTGTCCCAGGGCACCTGATTCACCTTCATCATCTGGACAATCTTCAGTTCATTGTCCCAGGGAACCTGATCCATCTTCACCATCTGGACAATCTTCAGTTCATTGTCCCAGGACACCTGATCCATCTTCACCATCTGGACAATCTTCAGTTCATTGTCCCAGGGCACCTGATCCATCTTCACCATCTGGACAATATTCAGTTCATTGTCCCGGGACACCTGATCCATCTTCACCATCTGGACAATCTTCAGTTCATTGTCCCAGGGCACCTGATCCATCTTCACCATCTGGACAATATTCAGTTCATTGTCCCAGGGCACCTGATCCAACTTCACAATCTGGACAATCTTCAGTTCATTGTCCCAGGACA
This sequence comes from Somniosus microcephalus, assembly GCF_052327205.1. NCBI lineage: Eukaryota > Metazoa > Chordata > Chondrichthyes > Squaliformes > Somniosidae > Somniosus > Somniosus microcephalus. Next base: position 381,246,270 of record NC_140989.1, on the reverse strand, counting down.
CCTGATCCATCTTCACCATCTGGAAAATCTTCAGTTCATTGTCCCAGGACACCTGATCCATCTTCACCATCTGGACAATCTTCAGTTCATTGTCCCAGGACACCTGATCCTTCTTCACCATCTGGACAATCTTCAGTTCATTGTCCCAGGGCACCTGATCCATCTTCTCCCTCTGGACAATCTTCAGTTCACTGTCCCAGGACATTTGATCCATCTTCACCATCTGGACAATCTTCAGCTCACTCTCCCAGGGCACCTGATCCATCTTCACCATCTGGACAGTCTTCTGTTCACTGTCCCAGGGCACCTGATCCATCATCACCATCTGGACAATCTTCAGTTCACTGTCCCAGGGCACCTGATCCATCTTCACCATCTGGACAATCTTCAGTTCACTGTCCCAGGACACCTGATCCATCTTCACCATCTGGACAATCTTCAGTTCATTGTCCCAGGGCACCTGATCCATCTTCACCATCTGGACAATCTTCAGTTCACTGTCCCAGGACACCTGATCCATCTTCACCATCTGGACAATCTTCAGTTCACTGTCCCAGGACACCTGATCCATCTTCACCATCTGGACAATCTTCAGTTCACTGTCCCAGGACAACTCATCCATCTTCACCATCTGGACAATCTTCAGTTCACTGTCCCAGGGCACCTGATCCATCTTCACCATCTGGACAATCTTCAGTTCACTGTCCCAGGGCACCTGATCCATCTTCACCATCTGGACAATCTTCAGTTCATTGTCCCAGGGCACCTGATCCATCTTCACCATCTGGACAATCTTCAGTTCACTGTCCCAGGACACCTGATCCATCTTTACCATCTGGACAATCTTCAGTTCACTGTCCCAGGGCACCTGATCCATCTTCACCATCTGGACAATCTTCAGTTCACTGTCCCAGGGCACCTGATCCATCTTCACCATCTGGACAATCTTCAGTTCATTGTCCCAGGACACCTGATCCATCTTCACCATCTGGACAATCTTCAGTTCATTGTCCCAGGGCACCTGATCTATCTTCACCATCTGGAAAATCTTCAGTTCATTGTCCCAGGACACCAGATCCATCTTCACCATCTGGTCAATCTTCAGTTCATTGTCCCAGGACACGTGATCCATCTTCACCATCTGGACAATCTTCAGTTCACTGTCCCAGGACACCTGATCCATCTTCACCATCTGGACAATCTTCAGTTCACTGTCCCAGGGCACCTGATCCATCTTCACCATCTGGACAATCTTCAGTTCATTGTCCCAGGGCACCTGATCCATCTTCACCATCTGGACAATCTTCAGTTCATTGTCCCAGGGCACCTGATCCATCTTCACCATCTGGACAATATTCAGTTCATTGTCCCAGGGCACCTGATCCATCTTCACAATCTGGACAATCTTCAGTTCATTGTCACAGGACACCTGATCCATCTTCACCATCTGGACAATTTTCAGTTCATTGTCCCAGGACACCTGATCCTTCTTCACCATCTGGACAATCTTCAGTTCATTGTCCCAGGGCACCTGATCCATCTTCTCCCTCTGGACAATCTTCAGTTCACTGTCCCAGGACATTTGATCCAGCTTCACCATCTGGACAATCTTCAGTTCACTGTCCCAGGGCACCTGATCCATCTTCACCATCTGGACAATCTTCAGTTCACTGTCCCAGGACACCTGATCCATCATCACCATATGGACAATCTTCAGTTCACTGTCCCAGGTCACCTGATCCATCTTCACCATCTGGACAATATTCAGTTCACTGCCCCAGGACACCTGATCCATCTTCACCATCTGGACAATCCTCAGTTCATTGTCCCAGGGCACCTGATCCATCTTCACCATCTGGACAATCTTCAGTTCACTGTCCCAGGACACCTGATCCATCTTCACCATCTGGACAATCTTCAGTTCACTCTCCCAGGACACGTGATCCATCTTCACCATCTGGACAATCTTCAGTTCACTGTCCCAGGACACCTGATCCATCTTCACCATCTGGACAATCTTCAGTTCACTGTCGCAGGGCACCTGATCCATCTTCACCATCTGGACAATCTTCAGTTCATTGTCCCAGGGCACCTGATCCATCTTCACCATCTGGACAATATTCAGTTCATTGTCCCAGGGCACCTGATCCAACTTCACAATCTGGACAATCTTCAGTTCATTGTCCCAGGACACCTGATCCATCTTCACCATCTGGAAAATCTTCAGTTCATTGTCCCAGGACACCTGATCCATCTTCACCATCTGGAAAATCTTCAGTTCATTGTCCCAGGACACCTGATCCTTCTTCACCATCTGGATAATCTTCAGTTCATTGTCCCAGGGCACCTGATCCATCTTCTCCCTCTGGACAATCTTCAGTTCACTGTCCCAGGACATTTGATCCATCTTCACCATCTGGACAATCTTCAGTTCACTGTCCCAGGGAACCTGATCCATCATCACCATCTGGACAATCTTCAGTTCACTGTCCCAGGGCACCTGATCCATCTTCACCATCTGGACAATCTTCAGTTCATTGTCCCAGGGCACCTGATCCATCTTCACCATCTGGACAATCTTCAGTTCACTGTCCCAGGACACCTGATCCATCTTCACCATCTGGACAATCTTCAGTTCACTGTCCCAGGGCACCTGATCCATCTTCACCATCTGGACAATCTTCAGTTCACTGTCCCAGGGCACCTGATCCATCTTCACCATCTGGACAATCTTCAGTTCATTGTCCCAGGACACCTGATCCATCTTCACCATCTGGACAATCTTCAGTTCATTGTCCCAGGACACCTGATCCATCTTCACCATCTGGTCAATCTTCAGTTCATTGTCCCAGGACACGTGATCCATCTTCACCATCTGGACAATCTTCAGTTCACTGTCCCAGGACACCTGATCCATCTTCACCATCTGGACAATGTTCAGTTCACTGTCCCAGGGCACCTGATCCATCTTCACCATCTGGACAATCTTCAGTTCATTGTCCCAGGGCACCTGATCCATCTTCACCATTTGGACAATATTCAGTTCATTGACCCAGGGCACCTGATCCACCTTCACAATCTGGACAATCTTCAGTTCATTGTCCCAGGACACCTGATCCATCTTCACCATCTGGAAAATTTTCAGTTCATTGTCCCAGGGCACCTGATCCATCTTCACAATCTGGACAATCTTCAGTTCATTGTCACAGGACACCTGATCCATCTTCACCATCTGGAAAATCTTCAGTTCATTGTCCCTGGACACCTGATCCATCTTCACCATCTGGACTATCTTCAGTTCATTGTCCCAGGACACCTGATCCTTCTTCACCATCTGGACAATCTTCAGTTCATTGTCCCAGGGCACCTGATCCATCTTCTCCCTCTGGACAATCTTCAGTTCACTGTCCCAGGACATTTGATCCATCTTCACCATCTGGACAATCTTCAGTTCACTGTCCCAGGGCACCTAATCCATCTTCACCATCTGGACAATCTTCAGTTCACTGTCCCAGGACACCTGATCCATCATCACCATCTGGACAATCTTCAGTTCACTGTCCCAGGGCACCTGATCCATCTTCACCATCTGGACAATATTCAGTTCACTGTCCCAGGACACCTGATCCATCTTCACCATCTGGACAATCCTCAGTTCATTGTCCCAGGGCACCTGATCCATCTTCACCATCTGGACAATCTTCAGTTCACTGTCCCAGGACACCTGATCCATCGTCACCATCTGGACAATCTTCAGTTCACTGTCCCAGGACACCTGATCCATCTTCACCATCTGGACAATCTTCAGCTCACTGTCCCAGGACACGTGATCCATCTTCACCATCTGGACAATCTTCAGTTCACTGTCCCAGGACACCTGATCCATCTTCACCATCTGGACAATCTTCAGTTCATTGTCCCAGGGCACCTGATCCATCTTCACCATCTGGACAATATTCAGTTCATTGTCCCAGGGCACCTGATCCAACTTCACAATCTGGACAATCTTCAGTTCATTGTCCCAGGACACCTGATCCATCTTCACCATCTGGAAAATCTTCAGTTCATTGTCCCAGGACACCTGATCCATCTTCACCATCTGGACAATCTTCAGTTCATTGTCCCAGGACACCTGATCCTTCTTCACCATCTGGATAATCTTCAGTTCATTGTCCCAGGGCACCTGATCCATCTTCTCCCTCTGGACAATCTTCAGTTCACTGTCCCAGGACATTTGATCCATCTTCACCATCTGGACAATCTTCAGTTCACTGTCCCAGGGAACCTGATCCATCATCACCATCTGGACAATCTTCAGTTCACTGTCCCAGGGCACCTGATCCATCTTCACCATCTGGACAATCTTCAGTTCACTGTCCCAGGACACCTGTTCCATCTTCACCATTTGGACAATCTTCAGTTCATTGTCCCAGGGCACCTGATCCATCTTCACCATCTGGACAATCTTCAGTTCACTGTCCCAGGACACCTGATCCATCTTCACCATCTGGTCAATCTTCAGTTCACTGTCCCAGGACACCTGATCCATCTTCACCATCTGGACAATCTTCAGTTCACTGTCCCAGGACAACTCATCCATCTTCACCATCTGGACAATCTTCAGTTCACTGTCCCAGGGCACCTGATCCATCTTCACCATCTGGACAATCTTCAGTTCACTGTTCCAGGGCACCTGATCCATCTTCACCATCTGGACAATCTTCAGTTCATTGTCCCAGGGCACCTGATCCATCTTCACCATCTGGACAATCTTCAGTTCACTGTCCCAGGACACCTGATCCATCTTCACCATCTGGACAATCTTCAGTTCACTGTCCCAGGGCACCTGATCCATCTTCACCATCTGGACAATCTTCAGTTCACTGTCCCAGGGCACCTGATCCATCTTCACCATCTGGACAATCTTCAGTTCATTGTCCCAGGGCACCTGATCCATCTTCACCATCTGGACAATCTTCAGTTCACTGTCCCAGGGCACCTGATCCATCTTCACCATCTGGAAAATTTTCAGTTCATTGTCCCAGGACACCTGATCCATCTTCACCATCTGGACAATCTTCAGTTCATTGTCCCAGGACACCTGATCCTTCTTCACCATCTGGACAATCTTCAGTTCATTGTCCCAGGGCACCTGATCCATCTTCTCCCTCTGGACAATCTTCAGTTCACTGTCCCAGGACATTTGATCCATCTTCACCATCTGGACAATCTTCAGCTCACTGTCCCAGGGCACCTGATCCATCTTCACCATCTGGACAATCTTCAGTTCACTGTCCCAGGACACCTGATCCATCATCACCATCTGGACAATCTTCAGTTCACTGTCCCAGGGCACCTGATCCATCTTCACCATCTGGACAATCTTCAGTACATTGTCCCAGGGCACCTGATCCATCTTCACCATCTGGACAATCTTCAGTTCATTGTCACAGGACACCTGATCCATCTTCACCATCTGGAAAATCTTCAGTTCATTGTCCCAGGACACCTGATCCATCTTCACCATCTGGACAATCTTCAGTTCATTGTCCCAGGACACCTGATCCTTCTTCACCATCTGGACAATCTTCAGTTCATTGTCCCAGGGCACCTGATCCATCTTCTCCCTCTGGACAATCTTCAGTTCACTGTCCCAGGACATTTGATCCATCTTCACCATCTGGACAATCTTCAGTTCACTGTCCCAGGGCACCTGATCCATCTTCACCATCTGGACAATCTTCAGTTCACTGTCCCAGGACACCTGATCCATCATCACCATCTGGACAATCTTCAGTTCACTGTCCCAGGGCACCTGGTCCATCTTCACCATCTGGACAATATTCAGTTCACTGTCCCAGGACACTTGATCCATCTTCACCATCTGGACAATCCTCAGTTCATTGTCCCAGGGCACCTGATCCATCTTCACCATCTGGACAATCTTCAGTTCACTGTCCCAGGACACATGATCCATCATCACCATCTGGACAATCTTCAGTTCACTGTCCCAGGACACCTGATCCATCTTCACCATCTGGACAATCTTCAGTTTACTGTCCCAGGACACGTGATCCATCTTCACCATCTGGACAATCTTCAGTTCACTGTCCCAGGACACCTGATCCATCTTCACCATCTGGACAATCCTCAGTTCATTGTCCCAGGACAACTCATCCATCTTCACCATCTGGACAATCTTCAGTACACTGTCCCAGGGCACCTGATCCATCTTCACCATCTGGACAATCTTCAGTTCATTGTCCCAGGGCACCTGATCCATCTTCACCATCTGGACAATCTTCAGTTCATTGTCCCAGGGCACCTGATCCAACTTCACAATCTGGACAATCTTCAGTTCATTGTCCCAGGAAACCTGATCCATCTTCACCATCTGGAAAATCTTCAGTTCATTGTCCCAGGACACCTGATCCATCTTCACCATCTGGACAATCTTCAGTTCATTGTCCCAGGACACCTGATCCTTCTTCACCATCTGGACAATCTTCAGTTCATTGTCCCAGGGCACCTGATCCATCTTCTCCCTCTGGACAATCTTCAGTTCACTGTCCCAGGACATTTGATCCATCTTCACCATCTGGACAATCTTCAGCTCACTGTCCCAGGGAACCTGATCCATCATCATCATCTGGACAATCTTCAGTTCACTGTCCCAGGGCACCTGATCCATCTTCACCATCTGGACAATCTTCAGTTCACTGTCCCAGGACACCTGATCCATCTTCACCATCTGGACAATCTTCAGTTCATTGTCCCAGGGCACCTGATCCATCTTCGCCATCTGGACAATCTTCAGTTCACTGTCCCAGGACACCTGATCCATCTTCACCATCTGGACAATCTTCAGTTCACTGTCCCAGGACACCTGATCCATCTTCACCATCTGGACAATCTTCAGTTCACTGTCCCAGGACAAATCATCCATCTTCACCATCTGGACAATCTTCAGTTCATTGTCCCAGGGCACCTGATCCATCTTCACCATCTGGACAATCTTCAGTTCACTGTCCCAGGACACCTGATCCATCTTCACCATCTGGACAATCTTCAGTTTACTGTCCAGGCACCTGATCCATCTTCACCATCTGGACAATCTTCAGTTCACTGTCCCAGGGCACCTGATCCATCTTCACCATCTGGACAATCTTCAGTTCATTGTCCCAGGACACCTGATCTATCTTCACCATCTGGACAATCTTCAGTTCATTGTCCCAGGGCACCTGATCCATCTTCACCATCTGGACAATCTTCAGTTCATTGTCCCAGGACACCTGATCCATCTTCACCATCTGGACAATCTTCAGTTCATTGCCCCAGGACACGTGATCCATCTTCACCATCTGGACAATCTTCAGTTCACTGTCCCAGGACACCTGATCCATCTTCACCATCTGGACAATCTTCAGTTCACTGTCCCAGGGCACCTGATCCATCTTCACCATCTGGACAATCTTCAGTTCATTGTCCCAGGGCAACTGATCCATCTTCACCATTTGGACAATATTCAGTTCATTGACCCAGGGCACCTGATCCATCTTCACAATCTGGACAATCTTCAGTTCATTCTCCCAGGACACCTGATCCATCTTCACCATCTGGAAAATTTTCAGTTCGTTGTCCCAGGACACCTGATCCATCTTCACCATCTGGACAATCTTCAGTTCATTGTCCCAGGACACCTGATCCTTCTTCACCATCTGGACAATCTTCAGTTCATTGTCCCAGGGTACCTGATCCATCTTCTCCCTCTGGACAATCTTCAGTTCACTGTCCCAGGACATTTGATCCATCTTCACCATCTGGACAATCTTCAGCTGACTGTCCCAGGGCACCTGATCCATCTTCACCATCTGGACAATCTTCAGTTCACTGTCCCAGGACACCTCATCCATCATCACCATCTGGACAATCTTCAGTTCACTGTCCCAATGCACCTGATCCACCTTCACCATCTGGACAATCTTCAGTTCACTGTCCCAGGGCACCTGATACATCTTCACCATCTGGACAATCTTCAGCTCATTGTCCCAGGGCATCTGATCCATCTTGACCATCTGGACAATCTTCAATTCATTGTCCCAGGACACGTGATCCATCTTCACAATCTGGACAATCTTCAGTTCACTGTCCCAGGACACCTGATCCATCTTCACCATCTGGACAATCTTCAGTTCACTGTCCCAGGGCACCTGATCCATCTTCACCATCTGGAAAATCTTCAGTTCATTGTCCCAGGGCACCTGATCCATCTTCACCATCTGGACAATCTTCAGTTCATTGTCCCAGGACACCTGATCCATCTTCACCATCTGGAAAATCTTCAGTTCATTGTCCCAGGACACCTGATCCATCTTCACCATCTGGACAATCTTCAGTTCATTGTCCCAGGACACCTGATCCTTCTTCACCATCTGGACAATCTTCAGTTCATTGTCCCAGGGCACCTGATCCATCTTCTCCCTCTGGACAATCTTCAGTTCACTGTCCCAGGACATTTGATCCATCTTCACCATCTGGACACTCTTCAATTCACTGTCCCAGGGCACCTGATCCATCTTCACCATCTGGACAATCTTCAGTTCACTGTCCCAGGACACCTGATCCATCATCACCATCTGGACAATCTTCAGTTCACTGTCCCAGGGCACCTGATCCATCTTCACCATCTGGACAATATTCAGTTCACTGTCCCAGGACACCTGATCCATCTTCACCATCTGGACAATCCTCAGTTCATTGTCCCAGGGCAGCTGATCCATCTTCACCATCTGGACAATCTTCAGTTCACTGTCCCAGGACACCTGATCCATCTTCACCATCTGGACAATCTTCAGTTCAATGTCCCAGGACACCTGATCCATCTTCACCATCTGGACAATCTTCAGTTCACTGTCCCAGGACACCTCATCCATCTTCACCATCTGGACAATCTTCAGTTCACTGTCCCAGGGCACCTGATCCATCTTCACCATCTGGACAATCTTCAGTTCTTTGTCCCAGGACACCTGATCCATCTTCACCATCTGGACAATTTTCAGTTCATTGTCCCAGGGCACCTGATCCATCTTCACCATCTGGACAATCTTCAGTTCATTGTCCCAGGACACCTGATCCATCTTCACCATCTGGACAATCTTCAGTTCACTGTCCCAGGACACCTGATCCATCTTCACCATCTGGACAATCTTCAGTTCATTGTCGCAGGACACCTGATCCATCTTCACCATCTGGACAATCTTCAGTTCACTGTCCCAGGACACCTGATCCATCTTCACCATCTGGACAATCTTCAGTTCACTGTCCCAGGGCACCTGATCCATCTTCACCATCTGGACAATCTTCAGTTCACTGTCCCAGGGCACCTTATCCATCTTCACCATCTGGACAATGTTGAGTTCACTGTCCCAGGGCAGCTGATCCATCTTCACCATCTGGACAATCTTCAGTTCATTGTCCCAGGGCACCTGATCCATCTTCACCATCTGGACAATCTTCAGTTCACTGTCCCAGGGCACCTGATCCATCTTCACCATCTGGACAATCTTCAGTTCAGTGTCCCAGGGCACCTGATCCATCTTCACCATCTGGACAATCTTCAGTTCACTGTCCCAGGGCACCTGATCCATCTTCACCATCTGGACAATCTTCTGTTCATTGTCCCAGGGCACCTGATCCATCTTCACCATCTGGACAATTTTCAGTTCATTGCCCCAGGGCACCTGATCCATCTTCACCATCTGGACAATGTTCAGTTCATTGCCGCAGCTCCTTCAGTTTGGAAATACAGCTTTTCCAATCTTCAGTCTTCCTCCTCACGAAATTAATTCTTGTTTATTCCCGAGTTAATCCATGTTTGATCCGGAGTTAATCTGCGTTTGCTCATTTATTTTGCTTTTGTTTGTGGGATCTTGCTGTGCTCAAATTGACTGCTGCGTTTCCTACACAACAACAGAGACTACACTTCAAGAAAGTACTTTATTGGCTGTGATGCTTTGGGACGTCCTGAGGGGGTGAAAGGCGCTTTCGTTCTTTCTTTCCTTTCGGGTTGTTGACCAATCACAGCGATCGATCTCGATCAATGAGTCTACAACAGACCCAGACATGAGGTGAGCTGAACCCCAGTGGGGGAGAGCTTTGGGAACCAGAGGTCCAAACTCACCTGTTCCTCCCGAGCTCGCTGCACTCACCACACCTCATGTCTCCAATTACTAAGATACTGGAGCACAAAAAGGTTATTTTCTGGGGGAAATCGATCCTAAATCTAGAGTTTGGGAGAAATGATTAACATGTTCAGCTCAGAAACAAGGACCTTGTATTTCTATAGCGCCTTTCACCACCTCAGGACAGCCCAAAGCGCCTCACAGACAATGAAATGTAGTCACTGTTGGAATGTAGGAAAAGCGGAAACCCTTTTGTGCACAGCAAGCTCCCACAAACACCAACATGATATTGACCAGATAATCTGTTTTTTAGAGATATTGGTTGAGGGATAAATATTAGCCCAGAACACTGGGGAGAACTCCCTGCCCATCTTCCAAATAGTGCCTTGGGATCTTTTACATCCACCTGAGAGGGCAGACGGGGTCTTGTTTTAATGTCTCATCTGAAAGACGGCATCTCCGACAGTGCAGCACTCCCTCGTAGGAAGATAGGAACAGGAGGAGGCCATTCAGCCCCTCGAGCCGGCTCTGCCTTTCAATGAGATCATGGCTGATCTGTATCCTAACTCCATTTACCTGCCTTGGCTCCATATCCCTTAATACCCTTGGCTAGCAAACATCTATCGACCTCAGAGTTAACACCATTAATTGAGCTAGAATCTACTGCTTTTAGTGGGAGAGAGTTCCACACTTCTACCACCCTTTGTGTGAAGAAGTGATTCCTAACTTCTCTCCTGAATGGCCTGGCTCTGACTCAGTATTGCACTGGGAGTGTCGGCCTGGAATAGGGGCTCAATAAAAATCTGGGATCAGTCAAAGTGACCATGAAGCTGTCGGATTGTCTAAAAACCCAACTGGTTCACTGATGTCCTTTAGGGAAGGAGACCTGCCGTCCTTACCCGGTCTGGGCCTATAGGTGACTCCAGTCCCACACCAACCTGGTTGACTCTGAACTGCCCTCTGAAGTGGCCGAGCGAGACCCTCAGTTTGTATCAAACCCACTCCCAGCGGTTCAAGAAGAAGGCCCACCCCCACCTTCTCAGGGCAACTGGGGATGGGCAATAAATGCCGGCCATGCCAGCGAGGCCCACCTCCCCAGAGTGAATGAAAGAAATGGAACCCACTCCCAGGAGCTCTTTGTGTCTGTCTGATGGGCCCATTGATCAGTAAACCTGCTCCCGCACACCTGCCATTGGGAAACGCGGCAATTTGGGATTACGGAGAATAGCGACTCTTATTAGCAAAAGTAAAAGTGTATTTACGTTTAATGAGCATCAAAAATGATCAGAAATGGAATAGAATAACATTTAAACCCTGTTAGATAAAATCCTATTGGTGAAACTGAAACGCTTCATGAATTCAAGTAACGATTTTAATTCTGATTCACTGAGGTTTAAGTTGACTAATTTATACAATAATGTCTTCAGGGGCAGAATCTGTTATCCTGAGCTTTTTATAGATCGCACTGAAATCCATAAGCTACATTATCCCCTCGTCGAATTCCTGTAATTATTTCAACCTGATCATTATTCTTGGAGAAGCAACTGAATTATTAATGACAGTGATCTATTCATGGGCCGTCCCACTCCTGAATCAACAGGTGGAACCAAACTCCTTCCAAGGCTGATTTCCAGTTCACTCGACTGATTGATGGATACTGAGGGAGTGCTGCACTGTCGGAGGGTCAGGACTGAGGGAGCACTGCACTATCAGAGGGGCAGTGTGAAACATTGGGTGAGTGTGGGAGTGTGAAACATTGGGTGAGTGTGGGAGTGAGAAACATTGGGTGAGTGTGGGAGTGTGAATCATTGGGTGAGTGTGGGAGTGTGAAACATTGGGTGAGTGTGAGAGTGTGAAACATTGGGTGAGTGTGGGAGTGTGAAACATTGGGTGAGTGTGGGAGTGTGAAACATTGGGTGAGTGTGGGAGTGGGAAACATTGGGTGAGTGTGGGAGTGTGAAACATTGGGTGAGTGTGGGAGTGTGAAGCATTGGGTGAGTGTGGGAGTGTGAAACATTGGGTGAGTGTGGGAGTGTGAAACATTGGGTGAGTGTGAGAGTGTGAAACATTGGGTGAGTGTGAGAGTGTGAAACATTGGGTGAGTGTGGGAGTGTGAAACATTGGGTGAGTGTGGGAGTGCGAAACATTGGGTGAGTGTGGGAGTGCGAAACATTGGGTGAGTGTGGGAGTGCAAAACATTGGGTGAGTGTGGGAGTGCGAAACATTGGGTGAGTGTGGGAGTGTGAAACATTGGGTGAGTGTGGGAGTGTGAAACATTGGGTGAGTGTGGGAGTGTGAAACATTGGGTGAGTGTGGGAGTGTGAAACATTGGGTGAGTGTGGGAGTGTGAAACATTGGGTGAGTGTGCTAGTGTGAAACATTGGGGGAGTGTGGGAGTGTGAAACATTGGGTGAGTGTAGGTGTGTGAAACATTGGGTGAGTGTGGGAGTATGAAACATTGGGTGAGTGTGGGAGTGTGAAACATTGGGTGAGTGTGGGAGTGTGAAACATTGGGCGAGTGTGGGAGTGAGAAACATTGGGTGAATGTGGGAGTGTGAAACATTGGGTGAGTGTGGGAGTGTGAAACATTGGGTGAGTGTGGGAGTGTGAAACATTGGGTGAGTGTGGGAGTGTGAAACATTGGGCGAGTGTGGGAGTGTGAAACATTGGGTGAGTGAGGGAGTGTGAAACATTGGGTGAGTGTGGGAGTGTGAAACATTGGGTGAGTGTTGGAGTGTGAATCATTGGGTGAGTGTGGAAGTGTGAAACATTGGGTGAGTGTGGGAGTGTGAAACATTGGGTGAGTGTGGGAGTGTGAAGCATTGGGTGAGTGTGGGAGTGTGAAACATTGGGTGAGTGTGGGAGTGTGAAACATTGGGTGAGTGTGGGAGTGTGAAACATTGGGTGAGTGTGAGAGTGTGAAACATTGGGTGAGTGTGGGAGTGTGAAACATTGGGTGAGTGTGGGAGTATGAAACATTGGGTGAGTGTGGGAGTGTGAAACATTGGGTGAGTGAGGGAGTGTGAAACATTGGGTGAGTGTGGGAGTGTGAAACATTGGGTGAGTGAGGGAGTGTGAAACATTGGGTGAGTGTGGGAGTGTGAATCATTGGGTGAGTGTGCGAGTGTGAAACATTGGGTGAGTGTGGGAGTGTGAAACATTGGCTGAGTGTGTGTGTGTGAAACATTGGGTGAGTGTGGGAGTGTGAAACATTGGGTGAGTGTGGGAGTGTGAGACATTGGGTGAGTGTGGGAGTGTGAAACATTGGGTGAGTGTGGGAGTGTGAAACATTGGGTGAGTGTGGGAGTGTGAAACATTGGGAGAGTGTGGGAGTGTGAAACATTGGGTGAGTGTGGGAGTGTGAAACATTGGGTGAGTGTGGGAGTGTGAAACATTGGGTGAGTATGGGAGTGTGAATCATTGGGGGAGTGTGAAATATTGGGTGAGTGTGGGAGTGTGAAACATTGGGTGAGTGTGGGTGTGTGAAACATTGGGTGAGTGTGGGTGTGTGAAACATTAGGTGAGTGTGGGAGTGTGAAACATTGGGTGAGTTTCGGAGTGTGAAACATTTGGTGAGTGTGGGAGTGTGAAACACTGGGCGAGTGAGGGAGTGTGAAACATTGGGCGAGTGTGGGAGTGTGAAACATTGGGTGAGGGTGGGAGTGAGAAACATTGGGTGAGTTTGGGAGTGTGAAACATTGGGCGAGTGTGGGAGTGTGAAACATTGGGTGAGTGTGGGAGTGTGAAACATTGGGCGAGTGTGGGAGTGTGAAACATTGGGTGAGTGAGGGAGTGTGAATCATTGGGTGAGTGTGGAAGTGTGAAACATTGGGTGAGTGTGGGAGTGTGAAACATTGGGTGAGTGTGGGAGTGTGAAACATTGTGTGAGTGTGGGAGTGTGAAACATTGGGTGAGTGTGCGAGTGTGAAACATTGGGGGAGTGGGGGAGTGTGAAACATTGGGTGAGTGTGGGTGTGTGAAACATTGCGTGAGTGTGAGAGTGTGAAACATTGGGCAAGTGTGAGAGTGTGAAACATTGGGTGAGTGTGGGAGTGTGAAACATTGGGTGAGTGTGGGAGTGTGAACCATTGGGTGATTGAGGGAGTGTGAAACATTGGGTGAGTGTGGGAGTGTGAAACATTGGGTGAGCGTGGGAGTGTGAAACATTGTGTGGGTGTGGGAGTGTGAAACTTTGGGCGAGTGTGGGAGTGTGAAACATTGGGTGAGTGAGAGTGTGAAACATTGTGTGAGTGTTGGAGTGTGAAACATTGGTTGAGTGTGGGAGTGTGAAACATTGGGTGAGTGTGGGAGTGTGAAACATTGGGTGAGTGTGGGAGTGTGAAACATTGGGTGAGTGTGGGAGTGTGAAACATTGGGTGAGTGTGGGAGTGTGAAACATTGGGTGAGTGTCGGAGTGTGAAACATTGGGTGAGTGTGGGAGTGTGAAACATTGGGTGAGTGTGGGAGTGTGAAACATTGTGTGAGTGTCAGAGTGTGAAACATTGGGTGAGTGTGGGAGTGTGAAACATTGGGCGGGAGTGGGAGTGTGAAACATTGGGTGAGTGTGGGAGTGTGAAACATTGGGTGAGTGTTGGAGTGTGAAACATTGGTTGAGTGTGGGAGTGTGAAACATTGGGTGAGTGTGGGAGTGTGAAACATTGGGTGAGTGTCGGAGTGTGAAACATTGGGTGAGTGTGGGAGTGTGAAACATTGGGTGAGTGTGGGAGTGTGAAACATTGTGTGAGTGTCAGAGTGTGAAACATTGGGTGAGTGTGGGAGTGTGAAACATTGGGCGGGAGTGGGAGTGTGAAACATTGGGTGAGTGTGGGAGTGTGAAACATTGGGTGAGTGTGGGAGTGTGAAACATTGGGTGAGTGAGGGAGTGTGAAACATTGGGTGAGTGTGGGAGTGTGAAACATTGGGTGAGTGTGGGAGTGTGAAACATTGGGTGAGTGTGGGAGTGTTAAAAATTGGGTGAGTGAGGGAATGTGAAACATTGGGTGAGTGTGGGAGTGTGAAACATTGGGTGAGTGAGGGAGTGTGAAACATTGGGTGAGTGTGGGAGTGTGAATCATTGGGACAGTGTGGGAGTGTGAAACATTGGGTGATTGTGGGAGTGTGAAACATTGTGTGAGTGTGGGAGTGTGAAACATTGCGTGAGTGTGAGAGTGTGAAACATTGGGTGAGTGTGGGAGTGTGAAACATTGGGTGAGTGTGGGAGTGTGAAACATTGGGTGAGTGTGGGAGTGCGAAACATTGGGTGAGTGTGGGAGTGCGAAACATTGGGTGAGTGTGGGAGTGTGAAACATTGGGTGAGTGTGGGAGTGTGAAACATTGGGTGAGTGTGGGAGTGTGAAACATTGGGTGAGTGTGGGAGTGTGAAACATTGGGTGAGTGTGGGAGTGTGAAACATTGGGTGAGTGTGGGAGTGTGAACCATTGGGTGATTGAGGGAGTGTGAAACATTGGGTGAGTGTGGGAGTGTGAAACATTGGGTGAGCGTGGGAGTGTGAAACATTGGGTGAGTGTGGGAGTGTGAAACATTGGGTGAGTGTGCGAGTGTGAAACATTGGGGGAGTGTGTGAGTGTGAAACATTGGGTGAGTGTGGGAGTGTGAAACATTGAGTGAGTGTGGGAGTGTGAAACATTGGGTGAGTGTAGGTGTGTGAAACATTGGGTGACTGTGGGAGTATGAAACATTGGGTGAGTGTGGGAGTGTGAAACATTGGGTGAGTGTGGGAGTGTGAAACATTGGGCGAGTGTGGGAGTGTGAAACATTGGGTGAATGTGGGAGTGTGAAACATTGGGTGAGTGCGGGAGTGTGAAACATTGGGCGAGTGTGGGAGTGTGAAACATTGTGTGAGTGTGGGAGTGTGAAACATTGGGCGAGTGTGGGAGTGTGAAACATTGGGTGAGTGAGGGAGTGTGAAACATTGGGTGAGTGTGGGAGTGTGAAACATTGGGTGAGTGTGGGAGTGTGAATCATTGGGTGAGTGTGGGAGTGTGAAACATTGGGTGAGTGTGGGAGTGTGAAACATTGGGTGAGTGTGGGATTGTGAAGCATTGGGTGAGTGTGGGAGTGTGAAACATTGGGTGAGTGTGGGAGTGTGAAACATTGGGTGAGTGTGGGAGTGTGAAACATTGGGTGAGTGTGGGAGTGTGAAACATTGGGTGAGTGTGAGATTGTGAAACATTGGGTGAGTGTGGGAGTGTGAAAGATTGGGTGAGTGTGGGAGTGTGAAACATTGGGTGAGTGTGCGAGTGTGAAACATTGGGGGAGTGTGAAACATTGGGTGAGTGTGAGAGTGTGAAACATTGGGTGAGTGTGGGAGTGTGAAACATTGGGTGAGTGTGGGAGTGTGAAACATTGGGTGAGTGTGGGAGTGTGAAACATTGGGTGAGTGAGGGAGTGTGAAACATTGGGTGAGTGTGGGAGTGTGAAACATTGGGTGAGTGTGGGAGTGTGAATCATTGGGTGAGTGTGAGAGTGTGAAACATTGGGTGAGTGTGGGAGTGTGAAGCATTGGGTGAGTGTGGGAGTGTGAAACATTGGGTGAGTGTGGGAGTGTGAAACATTGGGTGAGTGTGGGAGTGTGAAACATTGGGTGAGTGTGGGAGTGTGAAACATTGGGTGAGTGTGAGAGTGTGAAACATTGGGTGAGTGTGGGAGTGTGAAACATTGGGTGAGTGTGGGAGTGTGAAACATTGGGTGAGTGTGGCAGTGTGAAACATTGGGTGAGTGAGGGAGTGTGAAACATTGGGTGCGTGTGGGAGTGTGAAACATTGGGTGAGTGAGGGAGTGTGAAACATTGGGTGAGTGTGGGAGTGTGAATCATTGGGTGAGTGTGAGAGTGTGAAACATTGGGTGAGTGTGGGTGTGTGAAACATTGGCTGAGTGTGGGTGTGTGAAACATTGGGTGAGTGTGGGAGTGTGAAACATTGGGTGAGTGTGGGAGTGTGAGACATTGGGTGAGTGTGGGAGTGTGAAACATTGTGTGAGTGTGGGAGTGTGAAACATTGGGTGAGTGTGGGAGTGTGAAACATTGGGAGAGTGTGGGAGTGTGAAACATTGCGTGAGTGTGGGAGTGTGAAACATTGGGTGAGTGTGGGAGTGTGAAACATTGGGTGAGTATGGGAGTGTGAATCATTGGGGGAGTGTGAAATATTGGGTGAGTGTGGGTGTGTGAAACATTGGGTGAGTGTGGGTGTGTGAAACATTGGGTGAATGTGGGTGTTTGAAACATTAGGTGAGTGTGGGAGTGTGAAACATTGGGCGAGTTTCGGAGTGTGAAACATTTGGTGAGTGTGGGAGTGTGAAACATTGGGCGAGTGTGCGAGTGTGAAACATTGGGCGAGTGTGGGAGTGTGAAACATTGGGTGAGTTTGGGAGTGTGAAACATTGGGTGAGTGTGGGAGTGTGAAACATTGGGCGAGTGTGGGAGTGTGAAACTTTGGGTGAGTGTGGGAGTGTGAAACATTGGGCGAGTGTGGGAGTGTGAAACATTGGGTGAGTGAGGGAGTGTGAATCATTGGGTGAGTGTGGGAGTGTGAAACATCGGGTGAGTGTGGAAGTGTGAAACATTGGGTGAGTGTGGGAGTGTGAAACATTGGGTGAGTGTGGGAGTGTGAAACATTGTGTGAGTGTGGGAGTGTGAAACATTGGGTGAGTGTGCGAGTGTGAAACATTGGGGGAGTGAGGGAGTGTGAAACATTAGGTGAGTGTGGGTGTGTGAATCATTGCGTGAGTGTGAGAGTGTGAAACATTGGGCAAGTGTGAGAGTGTGAAACATTGGGTGAGTGTGGGTGTGTGAAACATTGGGTGGGTGTGGGAGTGTGAAACTTTGGGTGAGTGTGGGAGTGTGAAACATTGGTTGAGTGTGGGAGTGTGAAACATTGGGTGAGTGTCGGAGTGTGAAACATTGGGTGAGTGTGGGAGTGTGAAACATTGGGCGGGAGTGGGAGTGTGAAACATTGGGTGAGTGTGGGAGTGTGAAACATTGGGTGAGTGTGGGAGTGTGAATCATCGGGTGAGTGTTGGAGTGTGAAACATTGGGTGAGTTTGGGAGTGTGAAGCATTGGGTGAGTGTGGGAGTGTGAAACATTGGGTGAGTGTGGGAGTGTGAAACATTGGGTGAGTGTGGAAGTGTGAAACATTGGGTGAGTGTGGGAGTGTGAAACATTGGGTGAGTGTGGGAGTGTGAAACATTGGGTGAGTGAACGAGTGTGAAACATTGGGTGAGTGTGGGAGTGTGAAACATTGGGAGCGTGTGGGATTGGGAAACATTGTGTGAGTGTGGGAGTGTGAAACATTGGGCGAGTGTGGGAGTGTGAAGCATTGGGTGAGTGTGGGAGTGTGAAACATTGGGTGAGTGTGGGAGTGTGAAACATTGGGTGAGTGTGGGAGTGTGAAACATTGGGTGAGTGTGGGAGTGTGAAACATTGGGTGAGTGAGGGAGTGTGAAACATTGGGTGAGTGTGGGAGTGTGAAACATTGGGTGAGTGTGGGAGTGTGAAACATTGGGTGAGTGTGGGAGTGTGAAACATTGGGTGAGTGAGGGAATGTGAAACATTGGGTGAGTGTGGGAGTGTGAAACATTGGGTGAGTGAGGGAGTGTGAAACATTGGGTGAGTGTGGGAGTGTGAATCATTGGGACAGTGTGGGAGTGTGAAACATTGGGTGAGTGTGGGAGTGTGAAACATTGGGTGAGTGTGGGAGTGTGAAACATTGGGTGAGTGTGAGAGTGTGAAACATTGGGTGAGTGTGGGAGTGTGAAACATTGGGTGAGTGTGGGAGTGTGAAACATTGGGTGAGTGTGGGAGTGCGAAACATTGAGTGAGTGTGGGAGTGCGAAACATTGGGTGAGTGTGGGAGTGTGAAACATTGGGTGAGTGTGGGAGTGTGAAACATTGGGTGAGTGTGGGAGTGTGAAACATTGGGTGAGTGTGGGAGTGTGAAACATTGGGTGAGTGTGGGAGTGTGAAACATTGGGTGAGTGTGGGAGTGTGAAACATTGGGTGATTGAGGGAGTGTGAAACATTGGGTGAGTGTGGGAGTGTGAAACATTGGGTGAGCGTGGGAGTGTGAAACATTGGGTGAGTGTGGGAGTGTGAAACATTGGGTGAGTGTGCGAGTGTGAAACATTGGGGGAGTGTGTGAGTGTGAATCATTGGGTGAGTGTGGAAGTGTGAAACATTGGGTGAGTGTGGGAGTGTGAAACATTGAGTGAGTGTGGGAGTGTGAAACATTGGGTGAGTGTAGGTGTGTGAAACATTGGGTGAGTGTGGGAGTATGAAACATTGGGTGAGTGTGGGAGTGTGAAACATTGGGTGAGTGTGGGAGTGTGAAACATTGGGCGAGTGTGGGAGTGTGAAACATTGGGTGAATGTGGGAGTGTGAAACATTGGGTGAGTGCGGGAGTGTGAAACATTGGGCGAGTGTGGGAGTGTGAAACATTGTGTGAGTGTGGGAGTGTGAAACATTGGGCGAGTGTGGGAGTGTGAAACATTGGGTGAGTGAGGGAGTGTGAAACATTGGGTGAGTGTGGGAGTGTGAAACATTGGGTGAGTGTGGGAGTGTGAATCATTGGGTGAGTGTGGGAGTGTGAAACATTGGGTGAGTGTGGGAGTGTGAAGCATTGGTTGAGTGTGGGATTGTGAAGCATTGGGTGAGTGTGGGAGTGTGAAACATTGGGTGAGTGTGGGAGTGTGAAACATTGGGTGAGTGTGCGAGTGTGAAACATTGGGGGAGTGGGGGAGTGTGAAACATTGGGTGAGTGTGAGAGTGTGAAACATTGGGTGAGTGTGGGAGTGTGAAACATTGCGTGAGTGTGGGAGTGTGAAGCATTGGGTGAGTGTGGGAGTGTGAAACATTGGGTGAGTGAGGGAGTGTGAAACATTGGGTGAGTGTGGGAGTGTGAAACATTGGGTGAGTGTGGGAGTGTGAAACATTGGGTGAGTGTGGAAGTGTGAAACATTGGGTGAGTGTGGGAGTGTGAAACATTGGGTGAGTGTGGGAGTGTGAAACATTGGGTGAGTGAACGAGTGTGAAACATTGGGTGAGTGTGGGAGTGTGAAACATTGGGAGCGTGTGGGATTGGGAAACATTGTGTGAGTGTGGGAGTGTGAAACATTGGGCGAGTGTGGGAGTGTGAAGCATTGGGTGAGTGTGGGAGTGTGAAACATTGGGTGAGTGTGGGAGTGTGAAACATTGGGTGAGTGTGGGAGTGTGAAACATTGGGTGAGTGTGGGAGTGTGAAACATTGGGTGAGTGAGGGAGTGTGAAACATTGGGTGAGTGTGGGAGTGTGAAACATTGGGTGAGTGTGGGAGTGTGAAACATTGGGTGAGTGTGGGAGTGTGAAACATTGGGTGAGTGAGGGAATGTGAAACATTGGGTGAGTGTGGGAGTGTGAAACATTGGGTGAGTGAGGGAGTGTGAAACATTGGGTGAGTGTGGGAGTGTGAATCATTGGGACAGTGTGGGAGTGTGAAACATTGGGTGAGTGTGGGAGTGTGAAACATTGGGTGAGTGTGGGAGTGTGAAACATTGGGTGAGTGTGAGAGTGTGAAACATTGGGTGAGTGTGGGAGTGTGAAACATTGGGTGAGTGTGGGAGTGTGAAACATTGGGTGAGTGTGGGAGTGCGAAACATTGAGTGAGTGTGGGAGTGCGAAACATTGGGTGAGTGTGGGAGTGTGAAACATTGGGTGAGTGTGGGAGTGTGAAACATTGGGTGAGTGTGGGAGTGTGAAACATTGGGTGAGTGTGGGAGTGTGAAACATTGGGTGAGTGTGGGAGTGTGAAACATTGGGTGAGTGTGGGAGTGTGAAACATTGGGTGATTGAGGGTGTGTGAAACATTGGGTGAGTGTGGGAGTGTGAAACATTGGGTGAGCGTGGGAGTGTGAAACATTGGGTGAGTGTGGGAGTGTGAAACATTGGGTGAGTGTGCGAGTGTGAAACATTGGGGGAGTGTGTGAGTGTGAATCATTGGGTGAGTGTGGAAGTGTGAAACATTGGGTGAGTGTGGGAGTGTGAAACATTGAGTGAGTGTGGGAGTGTGAAACATTGGGTGAGTGTAGGTGTGTGAAACATTGGGTGAGTGTGGGAGTATGAAACATTGGGTGAGTGTGGGAGTGTGAAACATTGGGTGAGTGTGGGAGTGTGAAACATTGGGCGAGTGTGGGAGTGTGAAACATTGGGTGAATGTGGGAGTGTGAAACATTGGGTGAGTGCGGGAGTGTGAAACATTGGGCGAGTGTGGGAGTGTGAAACATTGTGTGAGTGTGGGAGTGTGAAACATTGGGCGAGTGTGGGAGTGTGAAACATTGGGTGAGTGAGGGAGTGTGAAACATTGGGTGAGTGTGGGAGTGTGAAACATTGGGTGAGTGTGGGAGTGTGAATCATTGGGTGAGTGTGGGAGTGTGAAACATTGGGTGAGTGTGGGAGTGTGAAGCATTGGTTGAGTGTGGGATTGTGAAGCATTGGGTGAGTGTGGGAGTGTGAAACATTGGGTGAGTGTGGGAGTGTGAAACATTGGGTGAGTGTGCGAGTGTGAAACATTGGGGGAGTGGGGGAGTGTGAAACATTGGGTGAGTGTGAGAGTGTGAAACATTGGGTGAGTGTGGGAGTGTGAAACATTGCGTGAGTGTGGGAGTGTGAAGCATTGGGTGAGTGTGGGAGTGTGAAACATTGGGTGAGTGAGGGAGTGTGAAACATTGGGTGAGTGTGGGAGTGTGAAACATTGGGTGAGTGTGGGAGTGTGAAACATTGGGTGAGTGTGGGAGTGTGAAACTTTGGGTGAGTGAGGGAGTGTGAAACATTGGGTGAGTGTGGGTGTGTGAAACATTGGGTGAGTGTGGGAGTGTGAAACATTGGGTGAGTGAGGGAGTGTGAAACATTGGGTGAGTGTGGGAGTGTGAATCATTGGGTGAGTGTGAGAGTGTGAAACATTGGGTGAGTGTGGGAGTGTGAAACATTGGCTGAGTGTGGGTGTGTGAAACATTGGGTGAGTGTGGGAGTGTGAAACATTGGGTGAGTGTGGGAGTGTGAAACATTGGGTGAGTGTGGGAGTGTGAAACATTGGGTGAGTGTGGGAGTGTGAAACATTGGGTGAGTGTGGGAGTGTGAAACATTCGGTGAGTGTGCTAGTGTGAAACATTGGGGGAGTGTGAAACATTGGGTGAGTGTGGGAGTGTGAAACATTGGGTGAGTGTGGGAGTGTGAAACATTGGGTGAGTGTAGGTGTGTGAAACATTGGGTGAGTGTGGGAGTGTGAAACATTGGGTGAGTGTGGGAGTGTGAAACATTGGGTGAGTGTGGGAGTGTGAAACATTGGGTGAGTGTGGGAGTGTGAAACATTGGGTGAGTGTGGGAGTGTGAAACATTGGGTGAGTGTGGTAGTGTGAAACATTGGGCGAGTGTGGGAGTGTGAAACATTGGGTGAGTGTGGGAGTGTGAAACATTGGGCGAGTGTGGGAGTGTGAAACATTGGGTGAGTGAGGGAGTGTGAAACATTGGGTGAGTGTGGGAGTGTGAAACATTGTGTGAGTGTGGGAGTGTGAATCATTGGGTGAGTGTGGGAGTGTGAAACATTGGGCGAGTGTGGGAGTGTGAAACATTGGGTGAGTGTGGGAGTGTGAAGCATTGGGTGAGTGTGGGAGTGTGAAACATTGGGTGAGTGTGCGAGTGTGAAACATTGGGGGAGTGGGGGAGTGTGAAACATTGGGTGAGTGTGAGAGTGTGAAACAAAGGGTGAGTGTGGGAGTGTGAAACATTGGGTGAGTGTGGGAGTGTGAAACATTGGGTGAGTGTGGGAGTGTGAAACATTGGGTGAGTGAGGGAGTGTGAAACATTGGGTGAGTGTGGGAGTGTGAAACATTGGGTGAGTGTGGGAGTGTGAAACATTGGGTGAGTGTGGGAGTGTGAAACTTTGGGTGAGTGAGGGAGTGTGAAACATTGGGTGAGTGTGGGTGTGTGAAACATTGGGTGAGTGTGGGAGTGTGAAACATTGGGTGAGTGAGGGAGTGTGAAACATTGGGTGAGTGTGGGAGTGTGAATCATTGGGTGAGTGTGAGAGTGTGAAACATTGGGTGAGTGTGGGAGTGTGAAACATTGGCTGAGTGTGGGTGTGTGAAACATTGGGTGAGTGTGGGAGTGTGAAACATTGGGTGAGTGTGGGAGTGTGAAACATTGGGTGAGTGTGGGAGTGTGAAACATTGGGTGAGTGTGGGAGTGTGAAACATTGGGTGAGTGTGGGAGTGTGAAACATTGGGTGAGTGTGCTAGTGTGAAACATTGGGGGAGTGTGGGAGTGTGAAACATTGGGTGAGTGTGGGAGTGTGAAACATTGGGTGAGTGTGGGAGTGTGAAACATTGGGTGAGTGTAGGTGTGTGAAACATTGGGTGTGTGTGGGAGTATGAAACATTGGGTGAGTGTGGGAGTGTGAAACATTGGGTGAGTGTGGTAGTGTGAAACATTGGGCGATTGTGGGAGTGTGAAACATTGGGTGAATGTGGGAGTGTGAAACATTGGGTGAGTGTGGGAGTGTGAAACATTGGGCGAGTGTGGGAGTGTGAAACATTGGGTGAGTGTGGGAGTGTGAAACATTGGGCGAGTGTGGGAGAGTGAAACACTGGGTGAGTGAGGGAGTGTGAAACATTGGGTGAGTGTGAAACATTGTGTGAGTGTGGGAGTGTGAATCATTGGGTGAGTGTGGGAGTGTGAAACATTGGGTGAGTGTGGGAGTGTGAAACATTGGGTGAGTGTGGGAGTGTGAAGCATTGGGTGAGTGTGGGAGTGTGAAACATTGGGTGAGTGTGGGAGTGTGAAACATTGGGTGAGTGTGGGAGTGTGAAACATTGGGCGAGTGTGGGAGTGTGAAACATTGGGTGAGTGTGGGAGTGTGAAACATTGGGCGAGTGTGGGAGTGTGAAACATTGGGTGAGTGAGGGAGTGTGAAACATTGGGTGAGTGTGGGAGTGTGAAACATTGGGTGAGTGTGGGAGTGTGAATCATTGGGTGAGTGTGGGAGTGTGAAACATTGGGCGAGTGTGGGAGTGTGAAACATTGGGTGAGTGTGGGAGTGTGAAACATTGGGTGAGTGTGAGATTGTGAAACATTGGGTGAGCGTGGGAGTGTGAAACATTGGGTGAGTGTGGGAGTGTGAAACATTGGGTGAGTGTGCGAGTGTGAAACATTGGGGGAGTGTGTGAGTGTGAATCATTGGGTGAGTGTGGAAGTGTGAAACATTGGGTGAGTGTGGGAGTGTGAAACATTGAGTGAGTGTGGGAGTGTGAAACATTGGGTGAGTGTAGGTGTGTGAAACATTGGGTGAGTGTGGGAGTATGAAACATTGGGTGAGTGTGGGAGTGTGAAACATTGGGTGAGTGTGGGAGTGTGAAACATTGGGCGAGTGTGGGAGTGTGAAACATTGGGTGAATGTGGGAGTGTGAAACATTGGGTGAGTGCGGGAGTGTGAAACATTGGGCGAGTGTGGGAGTGTGAAACATTGTGTGAGTGTGGGAGTGTGAAACATTGGGCGAGTGTGGGAGTGTGAAACATTGGGTGAGTGAGGGAGTGTGAAACATTGGGTGAGTGTGGGAGTGTGAAACATTGGGTGAGTGTGGGAGTGTGAATCATTGGGTGAGTGTGGGAGTGTGAAACATTGGGTGAGTGTGGGAGTGTGAAGCATTGGTTGAGTGTGGGATTGTGAAGCATTGGGTGAGTGTGGGAGTGTGAAACATTGGGTGAGTGTGGGAGTGTGAAACATTGGGTGAGTGTGCGAGTGTGAAACATTGGGGGAGTGGGGGAGTGTGAAACATTGGGTGAGTGTGAGAGTGTGAAACATTGGGTGAGTGTGGGAGTGTGAAACATTGCGTGAGTGTGGGAGTGTGAAGCATTGGGTGAGTGTGGGAGTGTGAAACATTGGGTGAGTGAGGGAGTGTGAAACATTGGGTGAGTGTGGGAGTGTGAAACATTGGGTGAGTGTGGGAGTGTGAAACATTGGGTGAGTGTGGGAGTGTGAAACTTTGGGTGAGTGAGGGAGTGTGAAACATTGGGTGAGTGTTGGTGTGTGAAACATTGGGTGAGTGTGGGAGTGTGAAACATTGGGTGAGTGAGGGAGTGTGAAACATTGGGTGAGTGTGGGAGTGTGAATCATTGGGTGAGTGTGAGAGTGTGAAACATTGGGTGAGTGTGGGAGTGTGAAACATTGGCTGAGTGTGGGTGTGTGAAACATTGGGTGAGTGTGGGAGTGTGAAACATTGGGTGAGTGTGGGAGTGTGAAACATTGGGTGAGTGTGGGAGTGTGAAACATTGGGTGAGTGTGGGAGTGTGAAACATTGGGTGAGTGTGGGAGTGTGAAACATTCGGTGAGTGTGCTAGTGTGAAACATTGGGGGAGTGTGGGAGTGTGAAACATTGGGTGAGTGTGGGAGTGTGAAACATTGGGTGAGTGTGGGAGTGTGAAACATTGGGTGAGTGTAGGTGTGTGAAACATTGGGTGAGTGTGGGAGTATGAAACATTGGGTGAGTGTGGGAGTGTGAAACATTGGGTGAGTGTGGTAGTGTGAAACATTGGGCGAGTGTGGGAGTGTGAAACATTGGGTGAATGTGGGAGTGTGAAACATTGGGTGAGTGTGGGAGTGTGAAACATTGGGCGAATGTGGGAGTGTGAAACATTGGGTGAGTGTGGGAGTGTGAAACATTGGGCGAGTGTGGGAGTGTGAAACATTGGGTGAGTGAGGGAGTGTGAAACATTGGGTGAGTGTGGGAGTGTGAAACATTGTGTGAGTGTGGGAGTGTGAATCATTGGGTGAGTGTGGGAGTGTGAAACATTGGGCGAGTGTGGGAGTGTGAAACATTGGGTGAGTGTGGGAGTGTGAAGCATTGGGTGAGTGTGGGAGTGTGAAACATTGGGTGAGTGTGCGAGTGTGAAACATTGGGGGAGTGGGGGAGTGTGAAACATTGGGTGAGTGTGAGAGTGTGAAACATTGGGTGAGTGTGGGAGTGTGAAACATTGGGTGAGTGTGGGAGTGTGAAACATTGGGTGAGTGTGGGAGTGTGAAACATTGGGTGAGTGAGGGAGTGTGAAACATTGGGTGAGTGTGGGAGTGTGAAACATTGGGTGAGTGTGGGAGTGTGAAACATTGGGTGAGTGTGGGAGTGTGAAACTTTGGGTGAGTGAGGGAGTGTGAAACATTGGGTGAGTGTGGGTGTGTGAAACATTGGGTGAGTGTGGGAGTGTGAAACATTGGGTGAGTGAGGGAGTGTGAAACATTGGGTGAGTGTGGGAGTGTGAATCATTGGGTGAGTGTGAGAGTGTGAAACATTGGGTGAGTGTGGGAGTGTGAAACATTGGCTGAGTGTGGGTGTGTGAAACATTGGGTGAGTGTGGGAGTGTGAAACATTGGGTGAGTGTGGGAGTGTGAAACATTGGGTGAGTGTGGGAGTGTGAAACATTGGGTGAGTGTGGGAGTGTGAAACATTGGGTGAGTGTGGGAGTGTGAAACATTGGGTGAGTGTGCTAGTGTGAAACATTGGGGGAGTGTGGGAGTGTGAAACATTGGGTGAGTGTGGGAGTGTGAAACATTGGGTGAGTGTGGGAGTGTGAAACATTGGGTGAGTGTAGGTGTGTGAAACATTGGGTGAGTGTGGGAGTGTGAAACATTGGGTGAGTGTGGTAGTGTGAAACATTGGGCGATTGTGGGAGTGTGAAACATTGGGTGAATGTGGGAGTGTGAAACATTGGGTGAGTGTGGGAGTGTGAAACATTGGGCGAGTGTGGGAGTGTGAAACATTGGGTGAGTGTGGGAGTGTGAAACATTGGGCGAGTGTGGGAGAGTGAAACACTGGGTGAGTGAGGGAGTGTGAAACATTGGGTGAGTGTGAAACATTGTGTGAGTGTGGGAGTGTGAATCATTGGGTGAGTGTGGGAGTGTGAAACATTGGGTGAGTGTGGGAGTGTGAAACATTGGGTGAGTGTGGGAGTGTGAAGCATTGGGTGAGTGTGGGAGTGTGAAACATTGGGTGAGTGTGGGAGTGTGAAACATTGGGTGAGTGTGGGAGTGTGAAACATTGGGCGAGAGTGGGAGTGTGAAACATTGGGTGAGTGTGGGAGTGTGAAACATTGGGCGAGTGTGGGAGTGTGAAACATTGGGTGAGTGAGGGAGTGTGAAACATTGGGTGAGTGTGGGAGTGTGAAACATTGGGTGAGTGTGGGAGTGTGAATCATTGGGTGAGTGTGGGAGTGTGAAACATTGGGTGAGTGTGGGAGTGTGTAACATTGGGTGAGTGTGGGATTGTGAAGCATTGGGTGAGTGTGGGAGTGTGAAACATTGGGTGAGTGTGGGAGTGTGAAACATTGGGTGAGTGTGGGAGTGTGAAACATTGGGTGAGTGTGGGAGTGTGCAACATTGGGTGAGTGTGAGAGTGTGAAACATTGGGTGAGTGTGGGAGTGTGAAACATTGGGTGAGTGTGGGAGTGTGAAACATTGGGTGAGTGTGGGAGTGTGAAACATTGGGTGAGTGTGAGATTGTGAAACATTGGGTGAGTGTGGGAGTGTGAAACATTGGGTGAGTGTGGGAGTGTGAAACATTGGGTGAGTGTGCGAGTGTGAAACATTGGGGGAGTGGGGGAGTGTGAAACATTGGGTGAGTGTGAGAGTGTGAAACATTGGGTGAGTGTGGGAGTGTGAAACATTGGGTGAGTGTGGGGGTGTGAAACATTGGGTGAGTGTGGGAGTGTGAAACATTGGGTGAGTGAGGGAGTGTGAAACATTGGGTGAGTGTGGGAGTGTGAAACATTGGGTGAGTGTGGGAGTGTGAAACATTGGGTGAGTGTGGGAGTGTGAAACTTTGGGTGAGTGAGGGAGTGTGAAACATTGGGTGAGTGTGGGTGTGTGAAACATTGGGTGAGTGTGGGAGTGTGAAACATTGGGTGAGTGTGGGAGTGTGAAACATTGGGCGAGTGTGGGAGTGTGAAACATTGGGCGAGTGTGGGAGTGTGAAACATTGGGTGAGTGAGGGAGTGTGAAACATTGTGTGAGTGTGGGAGTGTGAATCATTGGGTGTGTGTGGGAGTGTGAAACATTGGGTGAGTGTGGGAGTGTGAAACATTGGGTGAGTGTGGGAGTGTGAATCATTGGGTGAGTGTGGGAGTGTGAAACATTGGGTGAGTGTGGGAGTGTGTAACATTGGGTGAGTGTGGGATTGTGAAGCATTGGGTGAGTGTGGGAGTGTGAAACATTGGGTGAGTGTGGGAGTGTGAAACATTGGGCGAGTGTGGGAGTGTGAAACATTGGGTGAGTGTGGGAGTGTGAAACATTGGGTGAGTGTGAGATTGTGAAACATTGGGTGAGCGTGGGAGTGTGAAACATTGGGTGAGTGTGGGAGTGTGAAACATTGGGTGAGTGTGCGAGTGTGAAACATTGGGGGAGTGTGTGAGTGTGAATCATTGGGTGAGTGTGGAAGTGTGAAACATTGGGTGAGTGTGGGAGTGTGAAACATTGAGTGAGTGTGGGAGTGTGAAACATTGGGTGAGTGTAGGTGTGTGAAACATTGGGTGAGTGTGGGAGTATGAAACATTGGGTGAGTGTGGGAGTGTGAAACATTGGGTGAGTGTGGGAGTGTGAAACATTGGGCGAGTGTGGGAGTGTGAAACATTGGGTGAATGTGGGAGTGTGAAACATTGGGTGAGTGCGGGAGTGTGAAACATTGGGCGAGTGTGGGAGTGTGAAACATTGTGTGAGTGTGGGAGTGTGAAACATTGGGCTCGTGTGGGAGTGTGAAACATTGGGTGAGTGAGGGAGTGTGAAACATTGGGTGAGTGTGGGAGTGTGAAACATTGGGTGAGTGTGGGAGTGTGAATCATTGGGTGAGTGTGGGAGTGTGAAACATTGGGTGAGTGTGGGAGTGTGAAGCATTGGTTGAGTGTGGGATTGTGAAGCATTGGGTGAGTGTGGGAGTGTGAAACATTGGGTGAGTGTGGGAGTGTGAAACATTGGGTGAGTGTGCGAGTGTGAAACATTGGGGGAGTGGGGGAGTGTGAAACATTGGGTGAGTGTGAGAGTGTGAAACATTGGGTGAGTGTGGGAGTGTGAAACATTGCGTGAGTGTGGGAGTGTGAAGCATTGGGTGAGTGTGGGAGTGTGAAACATTGGGTGAGTGAGGGAGTGTGAAACATTGGGTGAGTGTGGGAGTGTGAAACATTGGGTGAGTGTGGGAGTGTGAAACATTGGGTGAGTGTGGGAGTGTGAAACTTTGGGTGAGTGAGGGAGTGTGAAACATTGGGTGAGTGTTGGTGTGTGAAACATTGGGTGAGTGTGGGAGTGTGAAACATTGGGTGAGTGAGGGAGTGTGAAACATTGGGTGAGTGTGGGAGTGTGAATCATTGGGTGAGTGTGAGAGTGTGAAACATTGGGTGAGTGTGGGAGTGTGAAACATTGGCTGAGTGTGGGTGTGTGAAACATTGGGTGAGTGTGGGAGTGTGAAACATTGGGTGAGTGTGGGAGTGTGAAACATTGGGTGAGTGTGGGAGTGTGAAACATTGGGTGAGTGTGGGAGTGTGAAACATTGGGTGAGTGTGGGAGTGTGAAACATTCGGTGAGTGTGCTAGTGTGAAACATTGGGGGAGTGTGGGAGTGTGAAACATTGGGTGAGTGTGGGAGTGTGAAACATTGGGTGAGTGTGGGAGTGTGAAACATTGGGTGAGTGTAGGTGTGTGAAACATTGGGTGAGTGTGGGAGTATGAAACATTGGGTGAGTGTGGGAGTGTGAAACATTGGGTGAGTGTGGTAGTGTGAAACATTGGGCGAGTGTGGGAGTGTGAAACATTGGGTGAATGTGGGAGTGTGAAACATTGGGTGAGTGTGGGAGTGTGAAACATTGGGCGAATGTGGGAGTGTGAAACATTGGGTGAGTGTGGGAGTGTGAAACATTGGGCGAGTGTGGGAGTGTGAAACATTGGGTGAGTGAGGGAGTGTGAAACATTGGGTGAGTGTGGGAGTGTGAAACATTGTGTGAGTGTGGGAGTGTGAATCATTGGGTGAGTGTGGGAGTGTGAAACATTGGGCGAGTGTGGGAGTGTGAAACATTGGGTGAGTGTGGGAGTGTGAAGCATTGGGTGAGTGTGGGAGTGTGAAACATTGGGTGAGTGTGCGAGTGTGAAACATTGGGGGAGTGGGGGAGTGTGAAACATTGGGTGAGTGTGAGAGTGTGAAACATTGGGTGAGTGTGGGAGTGTGAAACATTGGGTGAGTGTGGGAGTGTGAAACATTGGGTGAGTGTGGGAGTGTGAAACATTGGGTGAGTGAGGGAGTGTGAAACATTGGGTGAGTGTGGGAGTGTGAAACATTGGGTGAGTGTGGGAGTGTGAAACATTGGGTGAGTGTGGGAGTGTGAAACTTTGGGTGAGTGAGGGAGTGTGAAACATTGGGTGAGTGTGGGTGTGTGAAACATTGGGTGAGTGTGGGAGTGTGAAACATTGGGTGAGTGAGGGAGTGTGAAACATTGGGTGAGTGTGGGAGTGTGAATCATTGGGTGAGTGTGAGAGTGTGAAACATTGGGTGAGTGTGGGAGTGTGAAACATTGGCTGAGTGTGGGTGTGTGAAACATTGGGTGAGTGTGGGAGTGTGAAACATTGGGTGAGTGTGGGAGTGTGAAACATTGGGTGAGTGTGGGAGTGTGAAACATTGGGTGAGTGTGGGAGTGTGAAACATTGGGTGAGTGTGGGAGTGTGAAACATTGGGTGAGTGTGCTAGTGTGAAACATTGGGGGAGTGTGGGAGTGTGAAACATTGGGTGAGTGTGGGAGTGTGAAACATTGGGTGAGTGTGGGAGTGTGAAACATTGGGTGAGTGTAGGTGTGTGAAACATTGGGTGAGTGTGGGAGTGTGAAACATTGGGTGAGTGTGGTAGTGTGAAACATTGGGCGATTGTGGGAGTGTGAAACATTGGGTGAATGTGGGAGTGTGAAACATTGGGTGAGTGTGGGAGTGTGAAACATTGGGCGAGTGTGGGAGTGTGAAACATTGGGTGAGTGTGGGAGTGTGAAACATTGGGCGAGTGTGGGAGAGTGAAACACTGGGTGAGTGAGGGAGTGTGAAACATTGGGTGAGTGTGAAACATTGTGTGAGTGTGGGAGTGTGAATCATTGGGTGAGTGTGGGAGTGTGAAACATTGGGTGAGTGTGGGAGTGTGAAACATTGTGTGAGTGTGGGAGTGTGAAGCATTGGGTGAGTGTGGGAGTGTGAAACATTGGGTGAGTGTGGGAGTGTGAAACATTGGGTGAGTGTGGGAGTGTGAAACATTGGGCGAGTGTGGGAGTGTGAAACATTGGGTGAGTGTGGGAGTGTGAAACATTGGGCGAGTGTGGGAGTGTGAAACATTGGGTGAGTGAGGGAGTGTGAATCATTGGGTGAGTGTGGGAGTGTGAAACATTGGGTGAGTGTGGGAGTGTGAATCATTGGGTGAGTGTGGGAGTGTGAAACATTGGGTGAGTGTGGGAGTGTGTAACATTGGGTGAGTGTGGGATTGTGAAGCATTGGGTGAGTGTGGGAGTGTGAAACATTGGGTGAGTGTGGGAGTGTGAAACATTGGGTGAGTGTGGGAGTGTGAAACATTGGGTGAGTGTGGGAGTGTGCAACATTGGGTGAGTGTGAGAGTGTGAAACATTGGGTGAGTGTGGGAGTGTGAAACATTGGGTGAGTGTGGGAGTGTGAAACATTGGGTGAGTGTGGGAGTGTGAAACATTGGGTGAGTGTGAGATTGTGAAACATTGGGTGAGTGTGGGAGTGTGAAACATTGGGTGAGTGTGGGAGTGTGAAACATTGGGTGAGTGTGCGAGTGTGAAACATTGGGGGAGTGGGGGAGTGTGAAACATTGGGTGAGTGTGAGAGTGTGAAACATTGGGTGAGTGTGGGAGTGTGAAACATTGGGTGAGTGTGGGGGTGTGAAACATTGGGTGAGTGTGGGAGTGTGAAACATTGGGTGAGTGAGGGAGTGTGAAACATTGGGTGAGTGTGGGAGTGTGAAACATTGGGTGAGTGTGGGAGTGTGAAACATTGGGTGAGTGTGGGAGTGTGAAACTTTGGGTGAGTGAGGGAGTGTGAAACATTGGGTGAGTGTGGGTGTGTGAAACATTGGGTGAGTGTGGGAGTGTGAAACATTGGGTGAGTGTGGGAGTGTGAAACATTGGGCGAGTGTGGGAGTGTGAAACATTGGGCGAGTGTGGGAGTGTGAAACATTGGGTGAGTGAGGGAGTGTGAAACATTGTGTGAGTGTGGGAGTGTGAATCATTGGGTGTGTGTGGGAGTGTGAAACATTGGGTGAGTGTGGGAGTGTGAAACATTGGGTGAGTGTGGGAGTGTGAATCATTGGGTGAGTGTGGGAGTGTGAAACATTGGGTGAGTGTGGGAGTGTGTAACATTGGGTGAGTGTGGGATTGTGAAGCATTGGGTGAGTGTGGGAGTGTGAAACATTGGGTGAGTGTGGGAGTGTGAAACATTGGGTGAGTGTGGGAGTGTGAAACATTGGGTGAGTGTGGGAGTGTGCAACATTGGGTGAGTGTGAGAGTGTGAAACATTGGGTGAGTGTGGGGGTGTGAAACATTGGGTGAGTGTGGGAGTGTGAAACATTGGGTGAGTGTGGGAGTGTGAAACATTGGGTGAGTGTGAGATTGTGAAACATTGGGTGAGTGTGGGAGTGTGAAACATTGGGTGAGTGTGGGAGTGTGAAACATTGGGTGAGTGTGCGAGTGTGAAACATTGGGGGAGTGGGGGAGTGTGAAACATTGGGTGAGTGTGAGAGTGTGAAACATTGGGTGAGTGTGGGAGTGTGAAACATTGGGTGAGTGTGGGGGTGTGAAACATTGGGTGAGTGTGGGAGTGTGAAACATTGGGTGAGTGAGGGAGTGTGAAACATTGGGTGAGTGTGGGAGTGTGAAACATTGGGTGAGTGTGGGAGTGTGAAACATTGGGTGAGTGTGGGAGTGTGAAACTTTGGGTGAGTGAGGGAGTGTGAAACATTGGGTGAGTGTGGGTGTGTGAAACATTGGGTGAGTGTGGGAGTGTGAAACATTGGGTGAGTGTGGGAGTGTGAAACATTGGGCGAGTGTGGGAGTGTGAAACATTGGGCGAGTGTGGGAGTGTGAAACATTGGGTGAGTGAGGGAGTGTGAAACATTGTGTGAGTGTGGGAGTGTGAATCATTGGGTGTGTGTGGGAGTGTGAAACATTGGGTGAGTGTGGGAGTGTGAAACATTGGGTGAGTGTGGGAGTGTGAAGCATTGGGTGAGTGTGGGAGTGTGAAACATTGGGTGAGTGTGGGAGTGTGAAACATTGGGTGAGTGTGGGAGTGTGAAACATTGGGCGAGTGTGGGAGTGTGAAACATTGGGTGAGTGTGGGAGTGTGAAACGTTGGGCGAGTGTGGGAGTGTGAAACATTGGGTGAGTGAGGGAGTGTGAAACATTGGGTGAGTGTGGGAGTGTGAAACATTGGGTGAGTGTGGGAGTGTGAATCATTGGGTGAGTGTGGGAGTGTGAAACATTGGGTGAGTGTGGGAGTGTGAAACATTGGGTGAGTGTGGGATTGTGAAGCATTGGGTGAGTGTGGGAGTGTGAAACATTGGGTGAGTGTGGGAGTGTGAAACATTGGGTGAGTGTGGGAGTGTGAAACATTGGGTGAGTGTGGGAGTGTGAAACATTGGGTGAGTGTGGGAGTGTGAAACATTGGGTGAGTGTGGGAGTGTGAAACATTGGGTGAGTGTGGGAGTGTGAAACATTGGGTGAGTGTGAGATTGTGAAACATTGGGTGAGTGTGGGAGTGTGAAACATTGGGTGAGTGTGGGAGTGTGAAACATTGGGTGAGTGTGGGAGTGTGAAATATTGGGTGAGTGTGGGAGTGTGAAACATTGGGTGAGTGTGTGATTGTGAAACATTGGGTGAGTGTGGGAGTGTGAAACATTGGGTGAGTGTGGGAGTGTGAAACATTGGGTGAGTGTGCGAGTGTGAAACATTGGGGGAGTGGGGGAGTGTGAAACATTGGGTGAGTGTGAGAGTGTGAAACATTGGGTGAGTGTGGGAGTGTGAAACATTGGGTGAGTGTGGGAGTGTGAAACATTGGGTGAGTGTGAGAGTGTGAAACATTGGGTGAGTGTGGGAGTGTGAAACATTGGGTGAGTGTGGGAGTGTGAAACATTGGGTGAGTGTGGGAGTGTGAAACATTGGGTGAGTGTGAGATTGTGAAACATTGGGTGAGTGTGGGAGTGTGAAACATTGGGTGAGTGTGGGAGTGTGAAACATTGGGTGAGTGAGCGAGTGTGAAACATTGGGGGAGTGCGGGAGTGTGAAACATTGGGTGAGTGTGAGAGTGTGAAACATTGGGTGAGTGTGGGAGTGTGAAACATTGGGTGAGTGTGGGAGTGTGAAACATTGGGTGATTGTGGGAGTGTGAAACATTGGGTGAGTGAGGGAGTGTGAAACATTGGGTGAGTGTGGGAGTGTGAAACATTGGGTGAGTGTGGGAGTGTGAATCATTGGGTGAGTGTGGGAGTGTGAAACATTGGGTGAGTGTGGGAGTGTGAAACATTGGGTGAGTGTGGGATTGTGAAGCATTGGGTGAGTGTGGGAGTGTGAAACATTGGGTGAGTGTGGGAGTGTGAAACATTGGGTGAGTGTGGGAGTGTGAAACATTGGGTGAGTGTGGGATTGTGAAGCATTGGGTGAGTGTGGGAGTGTGAAACATTGGGTGAGTGTGGGAGTGTGAAACATTGGGTGAGTGTGGGAGTGTGAAACATTGGGTGAGTGTGGGATTGTGAAGCATTGGGTGAGTGTGGGAGTGTGAAACATTGGGTGAGTGTGGGAGTGTGAAACATTGGGTGAGTGTGGGAGTGTGAAACATTGGGTGAGTGTGGGAGTGTGAAACATTGGGTGAGTGTGGGAGTGTGAAACATTGGGTGAGTGTGGGAGTGTGAAACATTGGGTGAGTGTGGGAGTGTGAAACATTGGGTGAGTGTGAGATTGTGAAACATTGGGTGAGTGTGGGAGTGTGAAACATTGGGTGAGTGTGGGAGTGTGAAACATTGGGTGAGTGTGGGAGTGTGAAACATTGGGTGAGTGTGGGAGTGTGAAACATTGGGTGAGTGTGTGATTGTGAAACATTGGGTGAGTGTGGGAGTGTGAAACATTGGGTGAGTGTGGGAGTGTGAAACATTGGGTGAGTGTGCG
The DNA here is from genome assembly GCF_052327205.1 of Somniosus microcephalus. Lineage (NCBI taxonomy): Eukaryota > Metazoa > Chordata > Chondrichthyes > Squaliformes > Somniosidae > Somniosus > Somniosus microcephalus. The sequence goes on along the minus strand of NC_140989.1, from coordinate 381,210,872 downwards.
AGTGTGAAACATTGGGGGAGTGGGGGAGTGTGAAACATTGGGTGAGTGTGAGAGTGTGAAACATTGGGTGAGTGTGGGAGTGTGAAACATTGGGTGAGTGTGGGAGTGTGAAACATTGGGTGAGTGTGAGAGTGTGAAACATTGGGTGAGTGTGGGAGTGTGAAACATTGGGTGAGTGTGGGAGTGTGAAACATTGGGTGAGTGTGGGAGTGTGAAACATTGGGTGAGTGTGAGATTGTGAAACATTGGGTGAGTGTGGGAGTGTGAAACATTGGGTGAGTGTGGGAGTGTGAAACATTGGGTGAGTGTGCGAGTGTGAAACATTGGGGGAGTGGGGGAGTGTGAAACATTGGGTGAGTGTGAGAGTGTGAAACATTGGGTGAGTGTGGGAGTGTGAAACATTGGGTGAGTGTGGGAGTGTGAAACATTGGGTGATTGTGGGAGTGTGAAACATTGGGTGAGTGAGGGAGTGTGAAACATTGGGTGAGTGTGGGAGTGTGAAACATTGGGTGAGTGTGGGAGTGTGAATCATTGGGTGAGTGTGGGAGTGTGAAACATTGGGTGAGTGTGGGAGTGTGAAACATTGGGTGAGTGTGGGATTGTGAAGCATTGGGTGAGTGTGGGAGTGTGAAACATTGGGTGAGTGTGGGAGTGTGAAACATTGGGTGAGTGTGGGAGTGTGAAACATTGGGTGAGTGTGGGAGTGTGAAACATTGGGTGAGTGTGGGAGTGTGAAACATTGGGTGAGTGTGGGAGTGTGAAACATTGGGTGAGTGTGGGAGTGTGAAACATTGGGTGAGTGTGAGATTGTGAAACATTGGGTGAGTGTGGGAGTGTGAAACATTGGGTGAGTGTGGGAGTGTGAAACATTGGGTGAGTGTGGGAGTGTGAAACATTGGGTGAGTGTGGGAGTGTGAAACATTGGGTGAGTGTGTGATTGTGAAACATTGGGTGAGTGTGGGAGTGTGAAACATTGGGTGAGTGTGGGAGTGTGAAACATTGGGTGAGTGTGCGAGTGTGAAACATTGGGGGAGTGGGGGAGTGTGAAACATTGGGTGAGTGTGAGAGTGTGAAACATTGGGTGAGTGTGGGAGTGTGAAACATTGGGTGAGTGTGGGAGTGTGAAACATTGGGTGAGTGTGAGAGTGTGAAACATTGGGTGAGTGTGGGAGTGTGAAACATTGGGTGAGTGTGGGAGTGTGAAACATTGGGTGAGTGTGGGAGTGTGAAACATTGGGTGAGTGTGAGATTGTGAAACATTGGGTGAGTGTGGGAGTGTGAAACATTGGGTGAGTGTGGGAGTGTGAAACATTGGGTGAGTGTGCGAGTGTGAAACATTGGGGGAGTGGGGGAGTGTGAAACATTGGGTGAGTGTGAGAGTGTGAAACATTGGGTGAGTGTGGGAGTGTGAAACATTGGGTGAGCGTGGGAGTGTGAAACATTGGGTGATTGTGGGAGTGTGAAACATTGGGTGAGTGAGGGAGTGTGAAACATTGGGTGAGTGTGGGAGTGTGAAACATTGGGTGAGTGTGGGAGTGTGAAACATTGGGTGAGTGTGGGAGTGTGAAACTTTGGGTGAGTGAGCGAGTGTGAAACATTGGGTGAGTGTGGGTGTGTGAAACATTGGGTGAGTGTGGGAGTGTGAAACATTGGGTGAGTGTGGGAGTGTGAAACATTGGGTGAGTGTGGGAGTGTGAATCATTGGGTGAGTGTGAGAGTGTGAAACATTGGGTGAGTGTGGGAGTGTGAAACATTGGGTGAGTGTGGGAGTGTGAAGCATTGGGTGAGTGTGGGAGTGTGAAACATTGGGTGAGTGTGGGAGTGTGAAACATTGGGTGAGTGTGGGAGTGTGAAACATTGGGTGAGTGTGGGAGTGTGAAACATTGGGTGAGTGTGAGAGTGTGAAACATTGGGTGAGTGTGGGAGTGTGAAACATTGGGTGAGTGTGGGAGTGTGAAACATTGGGTGAGTGTGGGAGTGTGAAACATTGGGTGAGTGAGGGAGTGTGAAACATTGGGTGAGTGTGGGAGTGTGAAACATTGGGTGAGTGAGGGAGTGTGAAACATTGGGTAATTGTGGGAGTGTGAATCATTGGGTGAGTGTGAGAGTGTGAAACATTGGGTGAGTGTGGGAGTGTGAAACATTGGCTGAGTGTGGGTGTGTGAAACATTGGGTGAGTGTGGGAGTGTGAAACATTGGGTGAGTGTGGGAGTGTGAGACATTGGGTGAGTGTGGGAGTGTGAAACATTGGGTGAGTGTGGGAGTGTGAAACATTGGGTGAGTGTGGGAGTGTGAAACATTGGGAGAGTGTGGGAGTGTGAAACATTGGGTGAGTGTGGGAGTGCGAAACATTGGGTGAGTGTGGGAGTGTGAAACATTGGGTGAGTATGGGAGTGTGAATCATTGGGGGAGTGTGAAATATTGGGTGAGTGTGGGAGTGTGAAACATTGGGTGAGTGTGGGTGTGTGAAACATTGGGTGAGTGTGGGAGTGTGAAAGATTGGGTGAGTTTCGGAGTGTGAAACATTAGGTGAGTGTGGGAGTGTGAAAGATTGGGTGAGTTTCGGAGTGTGAAACATTTGGTGAGTGTGGGAGTGTGAAACATTGGGCGAGTGTGGGAGTGTGAAACATTGGGCGAGTGTGGGATTGTGAAACATTGGGTGAGTGTGGGAGTGTGAAATATTGGGTGAGTGTGGGAGTGTGAAACATTGGGCGAGTGCGGGAGTGTGAAACATTGGGTGAGTGTGGGAGTGTGAAACATTGGGCGAGTGTGGGAGTGTGAAACATTGGGTGAGTGAGGGAGTGTGAATCATTGGGTGAGTGTGGGAGTGTGAAACATCGGGTGAGTGTGGAAGTGTGAAACATTGGGTGAGTGTGGGAGTGTGAAACATTGGGTGAGTGTGGGAGTGTGAAACATTGTGTGAGTGTGGGAGTGTGAAACATTGGGTGAGTGTGCGAGTGTGAAACATTGGGGGAGTGGGGGAGTGTGAAACATTGGGTGAGTGCGGGTGTGTGAAACATTGCGTGAGTGTGAGAGTGTGAAACATTGGGCAAGTGTGAGAGTGTGAAACATTGGGTGAGTGTGGGTGTGTAAAACATTGGGTGGGTGTGGGAGTGTGAAACTTTGGGCGAGTGTGGGAGTGTGAAACATTGGGTGAGTGAGAGTGTGAAACATTGTGTGAGTGTCAGAGTGTGAAACATTGGGTGAGTGTTGGAGTGTGAAACATTGGTTGAGTGTGGGAGTGTGAAACATTGGGTGAGTGTGGGAGTGTGAAACATTGGGTGAGTGTGGGAGTGTGAAACATTGGGTGAGTGTCGGAGTGTGAAACATTGGGTGAGTGTGGGAGTGTGAAACATTGGGTGAGTGTGGGAGTGTGAAACATTGTGTGAGTGTCAGAGTGTGAAACATTGGGTGAGTGTGGGAGTGTGAAACATTGGGCGGGAGTGGGAGTGTGAAACATTGGGTGAGTGTGGGAGTGTGAAACATTGGGTGAGTGTGGGAGTGTGAAACTTTGGGTGAGTGAGGGAGTGTGAAACATTGGGTGAGTGTGGGTGTGTGAAACATTTGGTGAGTGTGGGAGTGTGAAACATTGGGTGAGTGTGGGAGTGTGAAACATTGGGTGAGTGTGGGAGTGTGAATCATTGGGTGAGTGTGAGAGTGTGAAACATTGGGTGAGTGTGGGAGTGTGAAACATTGGGTGAGTGTGGGAGTGTGAAGCATTGGGTGAGTGTGGGAGTGTGAAACATTGGGTGAGTGTGGGAGAGTGAAACATTGGGTGAGTGTGGGAGTATGAAACATTGGGTGAGTGTGGGAGTGTGAAACATTGGGTGAGTGTGAGAGTGTGAAACATTGGGTGAGTGTGGGAGTGTGAAACATTGGGTGAGTGTGGGAGTGTGAAACATTGGGTGAGTGTGAGATTGTGAAACATTGGGTGAGTGTGGGAGTGTGAAACATTGGGTGAGTGTGGGAGTGTGAAACATTGGGTGAGTGTGCGAGTGTGAAACATTGGGGGAGTGCGGGAGTGTGAAACATTGGGTGAGTGTGAGAGTGTGAAACATTGGGTGAGTGTGGGAGTGTGAAACATTGGGTGAGTGTGGGAGTGTGAAACATTGGGTGATTGTGGGAGTGTGAAACATTGGGTGAGTGAGGGAGTGTGAAACATTGGGTGAGTGTGGGAGTGTGAAACATTGGGTGAGTGTGGGAGTGTGAATCATTGGGTGAGTGTGGGAGTGTGAAACATTGGGTGAGTGTGGGAGTGTGAAACATTGGGTGAGTGTGGGATTGTGAAGCATTGGGTGAGTGTGGGAGTGTGAAACATTGGGTGAGTGTGGGAGTGTGAAACATTGGGTGAGTGTGGGAGTGTGAAGCATTGGGTGAGTGTGGGAGTGTGAAACATTGGGTGAGTGTGGGAGTGTGAAACATTGGGTGAGTGTGGGAGTGTGAAACATTGGGTGAGTGTGGGAGTGTGAAACATTGGGTGAGTGTGGGAGTGTGAAACATTGGGTGAGTGTGGGAGTGTGAAACATTGGGTGAGTGTGGGAGTGTGAAACATTGGGTGAGTGTGAGATTGTGAAACATTGGGTGAGTGTGGGAGTGTGAAACATTGGGTGAGTGTGGGAGTGTGAAACATTGGGTGAGTGTGGGAGTGTGAAACATTGGGTGAGTGTGGGAGTGTGAAACATTGGGTGAGTGTGTGATTGTGAAACATTGGGTGAGTGTGGGAGTGTGAAACATTGGGTGAGTGTGGGAGTGTGAAACATTGGGTGAGTGTGCGAGTGTGAAACATTGGGGGAGTGGGGGAGTGTGAAACATTGGGTGAGTGTGAGAGTGTGAAACATTGGGTGAGTGTGGGAGTGTGAAACATTGGGTGAGTGTGAGAGTGTGAAACATTGGGTGAGTGTGGGAGTGTGAAACATTGGGTGAGTGTGGGAGTGTGAAACATTGGGTGAGTGTGGGAGTGTGAAACATTGGGTGAGTGAGGGAGTGTGAAACATTGGGTGAGTGTGGGAGTGTGAAACATTGGGTGAGTGAGGGAGTGTGAAACATTGGGTAAGTGTGGGAGTGTGAATCATTGGGTGAGTGTGAGAGTGTGAAACATTGGGTGAGTGTGGGAGTGTGAAACATTGGCTGAGTGTGGGTGTGTGAAACATTGGGTGAGTGTGGGAGTGTGAAACATTGGGTGAGTGTGGGAGTGTGAGACATTGGGTGAGTGTGGGAGTGTGAAACATTGGGTGAGTGTGGGAGTGTGAAACATTGGGTGAGTGTGGGAGTGTGAAACATTGGGAGAGTGTGGGAGTGTGAAACATTGGGTGAGTGTGGGAGTGCGAAACATTGGGTGAGTGTGGGAGTGTGAAACATTGGGTGAGTATGGGAGTGTGAATCATTGGGGGAGTGTGAAATATTGGGTGAGTGTGGGAGTGTGAAACATTGGCTGAGTGTGGGTGTGTGAAACATTGGGTGAGTGTGGGTGTTTGAAACATTAGGTGAGTGTGGGAGTGTGAAAGATTGGGTGAGTTTCGGAGTGTGAAACATTTGGTGAGTGTGGGAGTGTGAAACATTGGGCGAGTGTGGGAGTGTGAAACATTGGGCGAGTGTGGGATTGTGAAACATTGGGTGAGTGTGGGAGTGTGAAATATTGGGTGAGTGTGGGAGTGTGAAACATTGGGCGAGTGTGGGAGTGTGAAACATTGGGTGAGTGTGGGAGTGTGAAACATTGGGCGAGTGTGGGAGTGTGAAACATTGGGTGAGTGAGGGAGTGTGAATCATTGGGTGAGTGTGGGAGTGTGAAACATCGGGTGAGTGTGGAAGTGTGAAACATTGGGTGAGTGTGGGAGTGTGAAACATTGGGTGAGTGTGGGAGTGTGAAACATTGTGTGAGTGTGGGAGTGTGAAACATTGGGTGAGTGTGCGAGTGTGAAACATTGGGGGAGTGGGGGAGCGTGAAACATTGGGTGAGTGCGGGTGTGTGAAACATTGCGTGAGTGTGAGAGTGTGAAACATTGGGCAAGTGTGAGAGTGTGAAACATTGGGTGAGTGTGGGTGTGTGAAACATTGGGTGGGTGTGGGAGTGTGAAACTTTGGGCGAGTGTGGGAGTGTGAAACATTGGGTGAGTGAGAGTGTGAAACATTGTGTGAGTGTCAGAGTGTGAAACATTGGGTGAGTGTTGGAGTGTGAAACATTGGTTGAGTGTGGGAGTGTGAAACATTGGGTGAGTGTGGGAGTGTGAAACATTGGGTGAGTGTGGGAGTGTGAAACATTGGGTGAGTGTCGGAGTGTGAAACATTGGGTGAGTGTGGGAGTGTGAAACATTGGGTGAGTGTGGGAGTGTGAAACATTGTGTGAGTGTCAGAGTGTGAAACATTGGGTGAGTGTGGGAGTGTGAAACATTGGGCGGGAGTGGGAGTGTGAAACATTGGGTGAGTGTGGGAGTGTGAAACATTGGGTGAGTGTGGGAGTGTGAATCATCGGGTGAGTGTTGGAGTGCGAAACATTGTGTGAGTTTGGGAGTGTGAAGCATTGGGTGAGTGTGGGAGTGTGAAAAATTGGGTGAGTGTGGGAGTGTGAAACATTGGGTGAGTGTGGGAGTGTGAAACATTGGGTGAGTGTGGGAGTGTGAAACATTGGGTGAGTGTGGGAGTGTGAAACATTGGGTGAGTGAACGAGTGTGAAACATTGGGTGAGTGTGAGAGTGTGAAACATTGGGAGCGTGTGGGAGTGGGAAACATTGTGTGAGTGTGGGAGTGTGAAACATTGGGCGAGTGTGGGAGTGTGAAACATTGGGTGAGTGTGGGAGTGTGAAACATTGGGTGAGTGTGGGAGTGTGAAACATTGGGTGAGTGTGGGAGTGTGAAACATTGGGTGAGTGTGGGAGTGTGAAACATTGGGTGAGTGAGGGAGTGTGAAACATTGGGTGAGTGTGGGAGTGTGAAACATTGGGTGAGTGTGGGAGTGTGAAACATTGGGTGAGTGTGGGAGTGTGAAACATTGGGTGAGTGAGGGAATGTGAAACATTGGGTGAGTGTGGGAGTGTGAAACATTGGGTGAGTGAGGGAGTGTGAAACATTGGGTGAGTGTGGGAGTGTGAATCATTGGGACAGTGTGGGAGTGTGAAACATTGGGTGAGTGTGGGAGTGTGAAACATTGGGTGAGTGTGGGAGTGTGAAACATTGGGTGAGTGTGAGAGTGTGAAACATTGGGTGAGTGTGGGAGTGTGAAACATTGGGTGAGTGTGGGAGTGTGAAACATTGGGTGAGTGTGGGAGTGCAAAACATTGGGTGAGTGTGGGAGTGCGAAACATTGGGTGAGTGTGGGAGTGTGAAACATTGGGTGAGTGTGGGAGTGTGAAACATTGGGTGAGTGTGGGAGTGTGAAACATTGGGTGAGTGTGGGAGTGTGAAACATTGGGTGAGTGTGGGAGTGTGAAACATTGGGTGAGTGTGGGAGTGTGAAACATTGGGTGATTGAGGGAGTGTGAAACATTGGGTGAGTGTGGGAGTGTGAAACATTGGGTGAGCGTGGGAGTGTGAAACATTGGGTGAGTGTGGGAGTGTGAAACATTGGGTGAGTGTGCGAGTGTGAAACATTGGGGGAGTGTGTGAGTGTGAAACATTGGGTGAGTGTGGGAGTGTGAAACATTGAGTGAGTGTGGGAGTGTGAAACATTGGGTGAGTGTAGGTTTGTGAAACATTGGGTGAGTGTGGGAGTATGAAACATTGGGTGAGTGTGGGAGTGTGAAACATTGGGTGAGTGTGGGAGTGTGAAACATTGGGCGAGTGTGGGAGTGTGAAACATTGGGTGAGTGTGGGAGTGTGAAACATTGGGTGAGTGTGGGAGTGTGAAACATTGGGTGAGTGTGGGAGTGTGAAACATTGGGCGAGTGTGGGAGTGTGAAACATTGGGTGAGTGTGGGAGTGTGAAACATTGGGTGAGTGTGGGAGTGTGAAACATTGTGTGAGTGTGGGAGTGTGAAACATTGGGTGAGTGTGCGAGTGTGAAACATTGGGGGAGTGGGGGAGCGTGAAACATTGGGTGAGTGCGGGTGTGTGAAACATTGCGTGAGTGTGAGAGTGTGAAACATTGGGCAAGTGTGAGAGTGTGAAACATTGGGTGAGTGTGGGTGTGTGAAACATTGGGTGGGTGTGGGAGTGTGAAACTTTGGGCGAGTGTGGGAGTGTGAAACATTGGGTGAGTGAGAGTGTGAAACATTGTGTGAGTGTCAGAGTGTGAAACATTGGGTGAGTGTTGGAGTGTGAAACATTGGTTGAGTGTGGGAGTGTGAAACATTGGGTGAGTGTGGGAGTGTGAAACATTGGGTGAGTGTGGGAGTGTGAAACATTGGGTGAGTGTCGGAGTGTGAAACATTGGGTGAGTGTGGGAGTGTGAAACATTGGGTGAGTGTGGGAGTGTGAAACATTGTGTGAGTGTCAGAGTGTGAAACATTGGGTGAGTGTGGGAGTGTGAAACATTGGGCGGGAGTGGGAGTGTGAAACATTGGGTGAGTGTGGGAGTGTGAAACATTGGGTGAGTGTGGGAGTGTGAATCATCGGGTGAGTGTTGGAGTGCGAAACATTGTGTGAGTTTGGGAGTGTGAAGCATTGGGTGAGTGTGGGAGTGTGAAAAATTGGGTGAGTGTGGGAGTGTGAAACATTGGGTGAGTGTGGGAGTGTGAAACATTGGGTGAGTGTGGGAGTGTGAAACATTGGGTGAGTGTGGGAGTGTGAAACATTGGGTGAGTGAACGAGTGTGAAACATTGGGTGAGTGTGAGAGTGTGAAACATTGGGAGCGTGTGGGAGTGGGAAACATTGTGTGAGTGTGGGAGTGTGAAACATTGGGCGAGTGTGGGAGTGTGAAACATTGGGTGAGTGTGGGAGTGTGAAACATTGGGTGAGTGTGGGAGTGTGAAACATTGGGTGAGTGTGGGAGTGTGAAACATTGGGTGAGTGTGGGAGTGTGAAACATTGGGTGAGTGAGGGAGTGTGAAACATTGGGTGAGTGTGGGAGTGTGAAACATTGGGTGAGTGTGGGAGTGTGAAACATTGGGTGAGTGTGGGAGTGTGAAACATTGGGTGAGTGAGGGAATGTGAAACATTGGGTGAGTGTGGGAGTGTGAAACATTGGGTGAGTGAGGGAGTGTGAAACATTGGGTGAGTGTGGGAGTGTGAATCATTGGGACAGTGTGGGAGTGTGAAACATTGGGTGAGTGTGGGAGTGTGAAACATTGGGTGAGTGTGGGAGTGTGAAACATTGGGTGAGTGTGAGAGTGTGAAACATTGGGTGAGTGTGGGAGTGTGAAACATTGGGTGAGTGTGGGAGTGTGAAACATTGGGTGAGTGTGGGAGTGCGAAACATTGGGTGAGTGTGGGAGTGCGAAACATTGGGTGAGTGTGGGAGTGTGAAACATTGGGTGAGTGTGGGAGTGTGAAACATTGGGTGAGTGTGGGAGTGTGAAACATTGGGTGAGTGTGGGAGTGTGAAACATTGGGTGAGTGTGGGAGTGTGAAACATTGGGTGAGTGTGGGAGTGTGAAACATTGGGTGATTGAGGGAGTGTGAAACATTGGGTGAGTGTGGGAGTGTGAAACATTGGGTGAGCGTGGGAGTGTGAAACATTGGGTGAGTGTGGGAGTGTGAAACATTGGGTGAGTGTGCGAGTGTGAAACATTGGGGGAGTGTGTGAGTGTGAAACATTGGGTGAGTGTGGGAGTGTGAAACATTGAGTGAGTGTGGGAGTGTGAAACATTGGGTGAGTGTAGGTTTGTGAAACATTGGGTGAGTGTGGGAGTATGAAACATTGGGTGAGTGTGGGAGTGTGAAACATTGGGTGAGTGTGGGAGTGTGAAACATTGGGCGAGTGTGGGAGTGTGAAACATTGGGTGAATGTGGGAGTGTGAAACATTGGGTGAGTGCGGGAGTGTGAAACATTGGGCGAGTGTGGGAGTGTGAAACATTGTGTGAGTGTGGGAGTGTGAAACATTGGGCGAGTGTGGGTGTGTGAAACATTGGGTGAGTGAGGGAGTGTGAAACATTGGGTGAGTGTGGGAGTGTGAAACATTGGGTGAGTGTGGGAGTGTGAATCATTGGGTGAGTGTGGGAGTGTGAAACATTGGGTGAGTGTGGGAGTGTGAAACATTGGGTGAGTGTGGGATTGTGAAGCATTGGGTGAGTGTGGGAGTGTGAAACATTGGGTGAGTGTGGGAGTGTGAAACATTGGGTGAGTGTGGGAGTGTGAAACATTGGGAGAGTGTGGGAGTGTGAAACATTGGGTGAGTGTGAGATTGTGAAACATTGGGTGAGTGTGGGAGTGTGAAACATTGGGTGAGTGTGGGAGTGTGAAACATTGGGTGAGTGTGCGAGTGTGAAACATTGGGGGAGTGGGGGAGTGTGAAACATTGGGTGAGTGTGAGAGTGTGAAACATTGGGTGAGTGTGGGAGAGTGAAACATTGGGTGAGTGTGGGAGTGTGAAACATTGGGTGAGTGTGGGAGTGTGAAGCATTGGGTGAGTGTGGGAGTGTGAAACATTGGGTGAGTGTGGGAGTGTGAAACATTGGGTGAGTGTGGGAGTGTGAAACATTGGGCGAGTGTGGGAGTGTGAAACATTGGGTGAGTGTGGGAGTGTGAAACATTGGGTGAGTGAGGGAGTGTGAAACATTGGGTGAGTGTGGGAGTGTGAAACATTGGGTGAGTGTGGGAGTGTGAATCATTGGGTGAGTGTGGGAGTGTGAAACATTGGGTGAGTGTGGGAGTGTGAAGCATTGGGTGAGTGTGGGAGTGTGAAAAATTGGGTGAGTGTGGGAGTGTGAAACATTGGGTGAGTGTGGGAGTGTGAAACATTGGGTGAGTGTGGGAGTGTGAAACATTGGGTGAGTGTGGGAGTGTGAAACATTGGGTGAGTGAACGAGTGTGAAACATTGGGTGAGTGTGAGAGTGTGAAACATTGGGAGCGTGTGGGAGTGGGAAACATTGTGTGAGTGTGGGAGTGTGAAACATTGTGCGAGTGTGGGAGTGTGAAACATTGGGTGAGTGTGGGAGTGTGAAACATTGGGTGAGTGTGGGAGTGTGAAACATTGGGTGAGTGTGGGAGTGTGAAACATTGGGTGAGTGTGGGAGTGTGAAACATTGGGTGAGTGAGGGAGTGTGAAACATTGGGTGAGTGTGGGAGTGTGAAACATTGGGTGAGTGTGGGAGTGTGAAACATTGGGTGAGTGTGGGAGTGTGAAACATTGGGTGAGTGAGGGAATGTGAAACATTGGGTGAGTGTGGGAGTGTGAAACATTGGGTGAGTGAGGGAGTGTGAAACATTGGGTGAGTGTGGGAGTGTGAATCATTGGGACAGTGTGGGAGTGTGAAACATTGGGTGAGTGTGGGAGTGTGAAACATTGGGTGAGTGTGGGAGTGTGAAACATTGGGTGAGTGTGAGAGTGTGAAACATTGGGTGAGTGTGGGAGTGTGAAACATTGGGTGAGTGTGGGAGTGCGAAACATTGGGTGAGTGTGGGAGTGCGAAACATTGGGTGAGTGTGGGAGTGCGAAACATTGGGTGAGTGTGGGAGTGTGAAACATTGGGTGAGTGTGGGAGTGTGAAACATTGGGTGAGTGTGGGAGTGTGAAACATTGGGTGAGTGTGGGAGTGTGAAACATTGGGTGAGTGTGGGAGTGTGAAGCATTGGGTGAGTGTGGGAGTGTGAAACATTGGGTGAGTGTGGGAGTGTGAAACATTGGGTGAGTGTGGGAGTGTGAAACATTGGGCGAGTGTGGGAGTGTGAAACATTGGGTGAGTGTGGGAGTGTGAAACATTGGGTGAGTGAGGGAGTGTGAAACATTGGGTGAGTGTGGGAGTGTGAAACATTGGGTGAGTGTGGGAGTGTGAATCATTGGGTGAGTGTGGGAGTGTGAAACATTGGGTGAGTGTGGGAGTGTGAAGCATTGGGTGAGTGTGGGAGTGTGAAAAATTGGGTGAGTGTGGGAGTGTGAAACATTGGGTGAGTGAGGGAATGTGAAACATTGGGTGAGTGTGGGAGTGTGAAACATTGGGTGAGTGAGGGAGTGTGAAACATTGGGTGAGTGTGGGAGTGTGAATCATTGGGACAGTGTGGGAGTGTGAAACATTGGGTGAGTGTGGGAGTGTGAAACATTGGGTGAGTGTGGGAGTGTGAAACATTGGGTGAGTGTGAGAGTGTGAAACATTGGGTGAGTGTGGGAGTGTGAAACATTGGGTGAGTGTGGGAGTGTGAAACATTGGGTGAGTGTGGGAGTGCGAAACATTGGGTGAGTGTGGGAGTGCGAAACATTGGGTGAGTGTGGGAGTGTGAAACATTGGGTGAGTGTGGGAGTGTGAAACATTGGGTGAGTGTGGGAGTGTGAAACATTGGGTGAGTGTGGGAGTGTGAAACATTGGGTGAGTGTGGGAGTGTGAAACATTGGGTGAGTGTGGGAGTGTGAAACATTGGGTGATTGAGGGAGTGTGAAACATTGGGTGAGTGTGGGAGTGTGAAACATTGGGTGAGCGTGGGAGTGTGAAACATTGGGTGAGTGTGGGAGTGTGAAACATTGGGTGAGTGTGCGAGTGTGAAACATTGGGGGAGTGTGTGAGTGTGAAACATTGGGTGAGTGTGGGAGTGTGAAACATTGAGTGAGTGTGGGAGTGTGAAACATTGGGTGAGTGTAGGTTTGTGAAACATTGGGTGAGTGTGGGAGTATGAAACATTGGGTGAGTGTGGGAGTGTGAAACATTGGGTGAGTGTGGGAGTGTGAAACATTGGGCGAGTGTGGGAGTGTGAAACATTGGGTGAATGTGGGAGTGTGAAACATTGGGTGAGTGCGGGGGTGTGAAACATTGGGCGAGTGTGGGAGTGTGAAACATTGTGTGAGTGTGGGAGTGTGAAACATTGGGCGAGTGTGGGAGTGTGAAACATTGGGTGAGTGAGGGAGTGTGAAACATTGGGTGAGTGTGGGAGTGTGAAACATTGGGTGAGTGTGGGAGTGTGAATCATTGGGTGAGTGTGGGAGTGTGAAACATTGGGTGAGTGTGGGAGTGTGAAACATTGGGTGAGTGTGGGATTGTGAAGCATTGGGTGAGTGTGGGAGTGTGAAACATTGGGTGAGTGTGGGAGTGTGAAACATTGGGTGAGTGTGGGAGTGTGAAACATTGGGAGAGTGTGGGAGTGTGAAACATTGGGTGAGTGTGAGATTGTGAAACATTGGGTGAGTGTGGGAGTGTGAAACATTGGGTGAGTGTGGGAGTGTGAAACATTGGGTGAGTGTGCGAGTGTGAAACATTGGGGGAGTGGGGGAGTGTGAAACATTGGGTGAGTGTGAGAGTGTGAAACATTGGGTGAGTGTGGGAGAGTGAAACATTGGGTGAGTGTGGGAGTGTGAAACATTGGGTGAGTGTGGGAGTGTGAAGCATTGGGTGAGTGTGGGAGTGTGAAACATTGGGTGAGTGTGGGAGTGTGAAACATTGGGTGAGTGTGGGAGTGTGAAACATTGGGCGAGTGTGGGAGTGTGAAACATTGGGTGAGTGTGGGAGTGTGAAACATTGGGTGAGTGAGGGAGTGTGAAACATTGGGTGAGTGTGGGAGTGTGAAACATTGGGTGAGTGTGGGAGTGTGAATCATTGGGTGAGTGTGGGAGTGTGAAACATTGGGTGAGTGTGGGAGTGTGAAGCATTGGGTGAGTGTGGGAGTGTGAAAAATTGGGTGAGTGTGGGAGTGTGAAACATTGGGTGAGTGTGGGAGTGTGAAACATTGGGTGAGTGTGGGAGTGTGAAACATTGGGTGAGTGTGGGAGTGTGAAACATTGGGTGAGTGAACGAGTGTGAAACATTGGGTGAGTGTGAGAGTGTGAAACATTGGGAGCGTGTGGGAGTGGGAAACATTGTGTGAGTGTGGGAGTGTGAAACATTGTGCGAGTGTGGGAGTGTGAAACATTGGGTGAGTGTGGGAGTGTGAAACATTGGGTGAGTGTGGGAGTGTGAAACATTGGGTGAGTGTGGGAGTGTGAAACATTGGGTGAGTGTGGGAGTGTGAAACATTGGGTGAGTGAGGGAGTGTGAAACATTGGGTGAGTGTGGGAGTGTGAAACATTGGGTGAGTGTGGGAGTGTGAAACATTGGGTGAGTGTGGGAGTGTGAAACATTGGGTGAGTGAGGGAATGTGAAACATTGGGTGAGTGTGGGAGTGTGAAACATTGGGTGAGTGAGGGAGTGTGAAACATTGGGTGAGTGTGGGAGTGTGAATCATTGGGACAGTGTGGGAGTGTGAAACATTGGGTGAGTGTGGGAGTGTGAAACATTGGGTGAGTGTGGGAGTGTGAAACATTGGGTGAGTGTGAGAGTGTGAAACATTGGGTGAGTGTGGGAGTGTGAAACATTGGGTGAGTGTGGGAGTGCGAAACATTGGGTGAGTGTGGGAGTGCGAAACATTGGGTGAGTGTGGGAGTGCGAAACATTGGGTGAGTGTGGGAGTGTGAAACATTGGGTGAGTGTGGGAGTGTGAAACATTGGGTGAGTGTGGGAGTGTGAAACATTGGGTGAGTGTGGGAGTGTGAAACATTGGGTGAGTGTGGGAGTGTGAAGCATTGGGTGAGTGTGGGAGTGTGAAACATTGGGTGAGTGTGGGAGTGTGAAACATTGGGTGAGTGTGGGAGTGTGAAACATTGGGCGAGTGTGGGAGTGTGAAACATTGGGTGAGTGTGGGAGTGTGAAACATTGGGTGAGTGAGGGAGTGTGAAACATTGGGTGAGTGTGGGAGTGTGAAACATTGGGTGAGTGTGGGAGTGTGAATCATTGGGTGAGTGTGGGAGTGTGAAACATTGGGTGAGTGTGGGAGTGTGAAGCATTGGGTGAGAGTGGGAGTGTGAAAAATTGGGTGAGTGTGGGAGTGTGAAACATTGGGTGAGTGTGGGAGTGTGAAACATTGGGTGAGTGTGGGAGTGTGAAACATTGGGTGAGTGTGGGAGTGTGAAACATTGGGTGAGTGAACGAGTGTGAAACATTGGGTGAGTGTGAGAGTGTGAAACATTGGGAGCGTGTGGGAGTGGGAAACATTGTGTGAGTGTGGGAGTGTGAAACATTGGGCGAGTGTGGGAGTGTGAAACATTGGGTGAGTGTGGGAGTGTGAAACATTGGGTGAGTGTGGGAGTGTGAAACATTGGGTGAGTGTGGGAGTGTGAAACATTGGGTGAGTGTGGGAGTGTGAAACATTGGGTGAGTGAGGGAGTGTGAAACATTGGGTGAGTGTGGGAGTGTGAAACATTGGGTGAGTGTGGGAGTGTGAAACATTGGGTGAGTGTGGGAGTGTGAAACATTGGGTGAGTGAGGGAATGTGAAACATTGGGTGAGTGTGGGAGTGTGAAACATTGGGTGAGTGAGGGAGTGTGAAACATTGGGTGAGTGTGGGAGTGTGAATCATTGGGACAGTGTGGGAGTGTGAAACATTGGGTGAGTGTGGGAGTGTGAAACATTGGGTGAGTGTGGGAGTGTGAAACATTGGGTGAGTGTGAGAGTGTGAAACATTGGGTGAGTGTGGGAGTGTGAAACATTGGGTGAGTGTGGGAGTGCGAAACATTGGGTGAGTGTGGGAGTGCGAAACATTGGGTGAGTGTGGGAGTGCGAAACATTGGGTGAGTGTGGGAGTGTGAAACATTGGGTGAGTGTGGGAGTGTGAAACATTGGGTGAGTGTGGGAGTGTGAAACATTGGGTGAGTGTGGGAGTGTGAAACATTGGGTGAGTGTGGGAGTGTGAAACATTGGGTGAGTGTGGGAGTGTGAAACATTGGGTGATTGAGGGAGTGTGAAACATTGGGTGAGTGTGGGAGTGTGAAATATTGGGTGAGCGTGGGAGTGTGAAACATTGGGTGAGTGTGGGAGTGTGAAACATTGGGTGAGTGTGCGAGTGTGAAACATTGGGGGAGTGTGTGAGTGTGAAACATTGGGTGAGTGTGGGAGTGTGAAACATTGAGTGAGTGTGGGAGTGTGAAACATTGGGTGAGTGTAGGTGTGTGAAACATTGGGTGAGTGTGGGAGTATGAAACATTGGGTGAGTGTGGGAGTGTGAACCATTGGGTGAGTGTGGGAGTGTGAAACATTGGGCGAGTGTGGGAGTGTGAAACATTGGGTGAATGTGGGAGTGTGAAACATTGGGTGAGTGCGGGAGTGTGAAACATTGGGCGAGTGTGGGAGTGTGAAACATTGTGTGAGTGTGGGAGTGTGAAACATTGGGCGAGTGGGGGAGTGTGAAACATTGGGTGAGTGAGGGAGTGTGAAACATTGGGTGAGTGTGGGAGTGTGAAACATTGGGTGAGTGTGGGAGTGTGAATCATTGGGTGAGTGTGGGAGTGTGAAACATTGGGTGAGTGTGGGAGTGTGAAACATTGGGTGAGTGTGGGATTGTGAAGCATTGGGTGAGTGTGGGAGTGTGAAACATTGGGTGAGTGTGGGAGTGTGAAACATTGGGTGAGTGTGGGAGTGTGAAACATTGGGTGAGTGTGGGAGTGTGAAACATTGGGTGAGTGTGAGATTGTGAAACATTGGGTGAGTGTGGGAGTGTGAAACATTGGGTGAGTGTGGGAGTGTGAAACATTGGGTGAGTGTGCGAGTGTGAAACATTGGGGGAGTGGGGGAGTGTGAAACATTGGGTGAGTGTGAGAGTGTGAAACATTGGGTGAGTGTGGGAGTGTGAAACATTGGGTGAGTGTGGGAGTGTGAAACATTGGGTGAGTGTGGGAGTGTGAAACATTGGGTGAGTGAGGGAGTGTGAAACATTGGGTGAGTGTGGGAGTGTGAAACATTGGGTGAGTGTGGGAGTGTGAAACATTGGGTGAGTGTGGGAGTGTGAAACTTTGGATGAGTGAGGGAATGTGTAACATTGGGTGAGTGTGGGTGTGTGAAACATTGGGTGAGTGTGGGAGTGTGAAACATTGGGTGAGTGTGGGAGTGTGAAACATTGGGCGAGTGTGGGAGTGTGAAACATTGGGCGAGTGTGGGAGTGTGAAACATTGGGTGAGTGAGGGAGTGTGAAACATTGGGTGAGTGTGGGAGTGTGAAACATTGTGTGAGTGTGGGAGTGTGAATCATTGGGTGAGTGTGGGAGTGTGAAACATTGGGTGAGTGTGGGAGTGTGAAACATTGGGTGAGTGTGGGAGTGTGTAACTTTGGGTGAGTGAGGGAGTGTGAAACATTGGGTGAGTGTGGGTGTGTGAAACATTGGGTGAGTGTGGGAGTGTGAAACATTGGGTGAGTGAGGGAGTGTGAAACATTGGGTGAGTGTGGGAGTGTGAATCATTGGGTGAGTGTGAGAGTGTGAAAAATTGGGTGAGTGTGGGAGTGTGAAACATTGGCTGAGTGTGGGTGTGTGAAACATTGGGTGAGTGTGGGAGTGTGAAACATTGGGTGAGTGTGGGAGTGTGAAACATTGGGTGAGTGTGGGAGTGTGAAACATTGGGTGAGTGTGGGAGTGTGAAACATTGGGTGCGTGTGGGAGTGTGAAACATTGGGTGAGTGTGCTAGTGTGAAACATTGGGGGAGTGTGGGAGTGTGAAACATTGGGTGAGTGTGGGAGTGTGAAACATTGGGTGAGTGTGGGAGTGTGAAACATTGGGTGAGTGTAGGTGTGTGAAACATTGGGTGAGTGTGGGAATATGAAACATTGGGTGAGTGTGGGAGTGTGAAACATTGGGTGAGTGTGGTAGTGTGAAACATTGGGCGAGTGTGGGAGTGTGAAACATTGGGTGAATGTGGGAGTGTGAAACATTGGGTGAGTGTGGGAGTGTGAAACATTGGGCGAGTGTGGGAGTGTGAAACATTGGGTGAGTGTGGGAGTGTGAAACATTGGGCGAGTGTGGGAGTGTGAAACATTGGGTGAGTGAGGGAGTGTGAAACATTGGGTGAGTGTGGGAGTGTGAAACATTGTGTGAGTGTGGGAGTGTGAATCATTGGGTGAGTGTGGGAGTGTGAAACATTGGGTGAGTGTGGGAGTGTGAAACATTGGGTGAGTGTGGGAGTGTGAAGCATTGGGTGAGTGTGGGAGTGTGAAACATTGGGTGAGTGTGGGAGTGTGAAACATTGGGTGAGTGTGGGAGTGTGAAACATTGGGCGAGTGTGGGAGTGTGAAACATTGGGTGAGTGTGGGAATGTGAAACATTGGGCGAGTGTGGGAGTGTGAAACATTGGGTGAGTGAGGGAGTGTGAAACATTGGGTGAGTGTGGGAGTGTGAAACATTGGGTGAGTGTGGGAGTGTGAATCATTGGGTGAGTGTGGGAGTGTGAAACATTGGGTGAGTGTGGGAGTGTGAAACATTGGGTGAGTGTGGGATTGTGAAGCATTGGGTGAGTGTGGGAGTGTGAAACATTGGGTGAGTGTGGGTGTGTGAAACATTGGGTGAGTGTGGGTGTTTGAAACATTAGGTGAGTGTGGGAGTGTGAAACATTGGGTGAGTTTCGGAGTGTGAAACATTTGGTGAGTGTGGGAGTGTGAAACATTGGGCGAGTGTGGGAGTGTGAAACATTGGGCGAGTGTGGGAGTGTGAAACATTGGGTGAGTGTGGGAGTGTGAAACATTGGGTGAGTGTGGGAGTGTGAAACATTGGGCGAGTGTGGGAGTGTGAAACATTGGGTGAGTGTGGGAGTGTGAAACATTGGGCGAGTGTGGGAGTGTGAAACATTGGGTGAGTGAGGGAGTGTGAAACATTGGGTGAGTGTGGGAGTGTGAAACATTGGGTGAGTGTGGGAGTGTGAAACATTGGGTGAGTGTGGGAGTGTGAAACATTGGGTGAGTGTGGGAGTGTGAAACATTGGGTGAGTGTGGGAGTGTGAAACATTGTGTGAGTGTGGGAGTGTGAAACATTGTGTGAGTGTGCGAGTGTGAAACATTGGGGGAGTGGGGGAGTGTGAAACATTGTGTGAGTGTGGGTGTGTGAAACATTGCGTGAGTGTGAGAGTGTGAAACATTGGGCAAGTGTGAGAGTGTGAAACATTGGGTGAGTGTGGTTGTGTGAAACATTGGGTGGGTGTGGGAGTGTGAAACTTTGGGCGAGTGTGGGAGTGTGAAACATTGGGTGAGTGTGGGAGTGTGAGACATTGGGCGAGTGTGGGAGTGTGAAACATTGGGTGAGTGTGGGATTGTGAAGCATTGGGTGAGTGTGGGATTGTGAAACATTGGGTGAGTGTGGGAGTGTGAAACATTGTGTGAGTGTCAGAGTGTGAAACATTGGGTGAGTGCGGGAGTGTGAAACATTGGGCGGGAGTGGGAGTGTGAAACATTGGGTGAGTGTGGGAGTGTGAAACATTGGGTGAGTGTGGGAGTGTGAATCATCGGGTGAGTGTTGGAGTGTGAAACATTGGGTGAGTTTGGGAGTGTGAAGCATTGGGTGAGTGTGGGAGTGTGAAACATTGGGTGAGTGTGGGAGTGTGAAACATTGGGTGAGTGTGGGAGTGTGAAACATTGGGTGAGTGTGGGAGTGTGAAACATTGGGTGAGTGTGGGAGTGTGAAACATTGGGTGAGTGAACGAGTGTGAAACATTGGGTGAGTGTGGGAGTGTGAAACATTGGGAGCGTGTGGGAGTGGGAAACATTGTGTGAGTGTGGGAGTGTGAAACATTGGGCGAGTATGGGAGTGTGAAACATTGGGTGAGTGTGGGAGTGTGAAACATTGGGTGAGTGTGGGAGTGTGAAACATTGGGTGAGTGTGGGAGTGTGAAACATTGGGTGAGTGTGGGAGTGTGAAACATTGGGTGAGTGAGGGAGTGTGAAACATTGGGTGAGTGTGGGAGTGTGAAACATTGGGTGAGTGTGGGAGTGTGAAACATTGGGTGAGTGTGGGAGTGTGAAACATTGTGTGAGTGAGGGAATGTGAAACATTGGGTGTGTGTGGGAGTGTGAAACATTGGGTGAGTGAGGGAGTGTGAAACATTGGGTGAGTGTGGGAGTGTGAATCATTGGGACAGTGTGGGAGTGTGAAACATTGGGTGAGTGTGGGAGTGTGAAACATTGGGTGAGTGTGGGAGTGTGAAAAATTGGGTGAGTGTGAGAGTGTGAAACATTGGGTGAGTGTGGGAGTGTGAAACATTGGGTGAGTGTGGGAGTGTGAAACATTGGGTGAGTGTGGGAGTGCGAAACATTGGGTGAGTGTGGGAGTGCGAAACATTGGGTGAGTGTGGGAGTGTGAAACATTGGGTGAGTGTGGGAGTGTGAAACATTGGGTGAGTGTGGGAGTGTGAAACATTGGGTGTGTGTGGGAGTGTGAAACATTGGGTGAGTGTGGGAGTGTGAAACATTGGGTGAGTGTGGGTGTGTGAAACATTGGGTGATGGAGGGAGTGTGAAACATTGGGTGAGTGTGGGAGTGTGAAACATTGTGTGAGCGTGGGAGTGTGAAACATTGGGTGAGTGTGGGAGTGTGAAACATTGGGGGAGTGTGTGAGTGTGAAACATTGGGTGAGTTTGGGAGTGTGAAACATTGAGTGAGTGTGGGAGTGTGAAATATTGGGTGAGTGTAGGTGTGTGAAACATTGGGTGAGTGTGGGAGTGTGAAACATTGGGTGAGTGAGTGAGTGTGAAACATTGGGTGAGTGTGGGAGTGTGAATCATTGAGTGAGTGTGGGAGTGTGAAACATTGGGTGAGTGTAGGTGTGTGAAACATTGGGTGAGTGTGGGAGTGTGAAACATTGGGCGAGTGTGGGAGTGTGAAACATTGGGTGAGTGAGGGAGTGTGAAACATTGGGTGAGTGTGGGAGTGTGAAACATTGGGTGAGTGTGGGAGTGTGAATCATTGGGTGAGTGTGGGAGTGTGAAACATTGGGTGAGTGTGGGAGTGTGAAACATTGGGTGAGTGTTGGATTGTGAAGCATTGGGTGAGTGTGGGAGTGTGAAACATTGGGTGAGTGTGGGTGTGTGAAACATTGGGTGAGTGTGGGTGTTTGAAACATTAGGTGAGTGTGGGAGTGTGAAACATTGGGTGAGTTTCGGAGTGTGAAACATTTGGTGAGTGTGGGAGTGTGAAACATTGGGCGAGTGTGGGAGTGTGAAACATTGGGCGAGTGTGGGAGTGTGAAACATTGGGTGAGTGTGGGAGTGTGAAACATTGGGTGAGT
This sequence comes from Somniosus microcephalus, assembly GCF_052327205.1. NCBI lineage: Eukaryota > Metazoa > Chordata > Chondrichthyes > Squaliformes > Somniosidae > Somniosus > Somniosus microcephalus. The sequence goes on along the minus strand of NC_140989.1, from coordinate 381,189,787 downwards.
GTGGGAGTGTGAAACATTGGGCGAGTGTGGGAGTGTGAAACATTGGGTGAGTGTGGGAATGTGAAACATTGGGCGAGTGTGGGAGTGTGAAACATTGGGTGAGTGAGGGAGTGTGAATCATTGGGTGAGTGTGGGAGTGTGAAACATCGGGTGAGTGTGGGAGTGTGAAACATTGGGTGAGTGTGGGAGTGTGAAACATTGTGTGAGTGTGGGAGTGTGAAACATTGGGTGAGTGTGCGAGTGTGAAACATTGGGGGAGTGGGGGAGTGTGAAACATTGGGTGAGTGTGGGTGTGTGAAACATTGCGTGAGTGTGAGAGTGTGAAACATTGGGCAAGTGTGAGAGTGTGAAACATTGGGTGAGTGTGGGTGTGTGAAACATTGGGTGGGTGTGGGAGTGTGAAACTTTGGGCGAGTGTGGGAGTGTGAAACATTGGGTGAGTGAGAGTGTGAAACATTGTGTGAGTGCCAGAGTGTGTAACATTGGGTGAGTGTTGGAGTGTGAAACATTGGCTGAGTGTGGGTGTGTGAAACATTGGGTGAGTGTGGGAGTGTGAAACATTGGGTGAGTGTGAGAGTGTGAAACATTGGGTGAGTGTGGGAGTGTGAAACATTGGGTGAGTGTGGGAGTGTGAAACATTGGGTGAGTGCGGGAGTGTGAAACATTGGGTGAGTGTGAGAGTGTGAAACATTGGGTGAGTGTGGGAGTGTGAAACATTGGGTGAGTGCGGGAGTGTGAAACATTGGGTGAGTGTGAGAGTGTGAAACATTGGGTGAGTGTGGGAGTGTGAAACATTGGGTGAGTGTGGGAGTGTGAAACATTGGGTGAGTGTGGGAGTGTGAAACATTGGGCGAGTGTGGGAGTTTGAAACATTGGGTGAGTGTGGGATTGTGAAACATTGGGTGAGTGTGGGAGTGTGAAACATTGGGTGAGTGTGGGAGTGTGAAACATTGTGTGAGTGTCAGAGTGTGAAACATTGGGTGAGTGTGGGAGTGTGAAACATTGGGTGAGTGTGGGAGTGTGAAACATTGGGTGAGTGTGGGAGTGTGAAACATTGGGTGAGTGAACGAGTGTGAAACATTGGGTGAGTGTGGGAGTGTGAAACATTGGGAGCGTGTGGGAGTGGGAAACATTGTGTGAGTGTGGGAGTGTGAAACATTGGGCGAGTATGGGAGTGTGAAACATTGGGTGAGTGTGGGAGTGTGAAACATTGGGTGAGTGTGGGAGTGTGAAACATTGGGTGAGTGTGGGAGTGTGAAACATTGGGTGAGTGTGGGAGTGTGAAACATTGGGTGAGTGAGGGAGTGTGAAACATTGGGTGAGTGTGGGAGTGTGAAACATTGGGTGAGTGTGGGAGTGTGAAACATTGGGTGAGTGTGGGAGTGTGAAACATTGTGTGAGTGAGGGAATGTGAAACATTGGGTGTGTGTGGGAGTGTGAATCATTGGGACAGTGTGGGAGTGCGAAACATTGGGTGAGTGTGGGAGTGCGAAACATTGGGTGAGTGTGGGAGTGTGAAACATTGGGTGAGTGTGGGAGTGTGAAACATTGGGTGAGTGTGGGAGTGTGAAACATTGGGTGTGTGTGGGAGTGTGAAACATTGGGTGAGTGTGGGAGTGTGAAACATTGGGTGAGTGTGGGTGTGTGAAACATTGGGTGATGGAGGGAGTGTGAAACATTGGGTGAGTGTGGGAGTGTGAAACATTGTGTGAGCGTGGGAGTGTGAAACATTGGGTGAGTGTGGGAGTGTGAAACATTGGGTGAGTGTGCGAGTGTGAAACATTGGGGGAGTGTGTGAGTGTGAAACATTGGGTGAGTTTGGGAGTGTGAAACATTGAGTGAGTGTGGGAGTGTGAAATATTGGGTGAGTGTAGGTGTGTGAAACATTGGGTGAGTGTGGGAGTGTGAAACATTGGGTGAGTGAGTGAGTGTGAAACATTGGGTGAGTGTGGGAGTGTGAATCATTGAGTGAGTGTGGGAGTGTGAAACATTGGGTGAGTGTAGGTGTGTGAAACATTGGGTGAGTGTGGGAGTGTGAAACATTGGGCGAGTGTGGGAGTGTGAAACATTGGGTGAGTGAGGGAGTGTGAAACATTGGGTGAGTGTGGGAGTGTGAAACATTGGGTGAGTGTGGGAGTGTGAATCATTGGGTGAGTGTGGGAGTGTGAAACATTGGGTAAGTGTGGGAGTGTGAAACATTGTGTGAGTGTGGGAGTGTGAAACATTGGGTGAGTGTGGGATTGTGAAGCATTGGGTGAGTGTGGGAGTGTGAAACATTGGGTGAGTGTGGGTGTGTGAAACATTGGGTGAGTGTGGGTGTTTGAAACATTAGGTGAGTGTGGGAGTGTGAAACATTGGGTGAGTTTCGGAGTGTGAAACATTTGGTGAGTGTGGGAGTGTGAAACATTGGGCGAGTGTGGGAGTGTGAAACATTGGGCGAGTGTGGGAGTGTGAAACATTGGGTGAGTGTGGGAGTGTGAAACATTGGGTGAGTGTGGGAGTGTGAAACATTGGGCGAGTGTGGGAGTGTGAAACATTGGGCGAGTGTGGGAGTGTGAAACATTGGGTGAGTGTGGGAGAGTGAAACATTGGGTGAGTGTGGGAGTGTGAAACATTGGGCGAGTGTGGGAGTGTGAAACATTGGGTGAGTGTGGGAATGTGAAACATTGGGCGAGTGTGGGAGTGTGAAACATTGGGTGAGTGAGGGAGTGTGAATCATTGGGTGAGTGTGGGAGTGTGAAACATCGGGTGAGTGTGGGAGTGTGAAACATTGGGTGAGTATGGGAGTGTGAAACATTGTGTGAGTGTGGGAGTGTGAAACATTGGGTGAGTGTGCGAGTGTGAAACATTGGGGGAGTGGGGGAGTGTGAAACATTGGGTGAGTGTGGGTGTGTGAAACATTGCGTGAGTGTGAGAGTGTGAAACATTGGGCAAGTGTGAGAGTGTGAAACATTGGGTGAGTGTGGGTGTGTGAAACATTGGGTGGGTGTGGGAGTGTGAAACTTTGGGCGAGTGTGGGAGTGTGAAACATTGGGTGAGTGAGAGTGTGAAACATTGTGTGAGTGCCAGAGTGTGTAACATTGGGTGAGTGTTGGAGTGTGAAACATTGGCTGAGTGTGGGTGTGTGAAACATTGGGTGAGTGTGGGAGTGTGAAACATTGGGTGAGTGTGAGAGTGTGAAACATTGGGTGAGTGTGGGAGTGTGAAACATTGGGTGAGTGTGGGAGTGTGAAACATTGGGTGAGTGCGGGAGTGTGAAACATTGGGTGAGTGTGAGAGTGTGAAACATTGGGTGAGTGTGGGAGTGTGAAACATTGGGTGAGTGCGGGAGTGTGAAACATTGGGTGAGTGTGAGAGTGTGAAACATTGGGTGAGTGTGGGAGTGTGAAACATTGGGTGAGTGTGGGAGTGTGAAACATTGGGCGAGTGTGGGAGTGTGAAACATTGGGTGAGTGTGGGATTGTGAAACATTGGGTGAGTGTGGGAGTGTGAAACATTGGGTGAGTGTGGGAGTGTGAAACATTGTGTGAGTGTCAGAGTGTGAAACATTGGGTGAGTGTGGGAGTGTGAAACATTGGGCGGGAGTGGGAGTGTGAAACATTGGGTGAGTGTGGGAGTGTGAAACATTGGGTGAGTGTGGGAGTGTGAATCATCGGGTGAGTGTTGGAGTGTGAAACATTGGGTGAGTTTGGGAGGGTGAAGCATTGGGTGAGTGTGGGAGTGTGAAACATTGGGTGAGTGTGGGAGTGTGAAACATTGGGTGAGTGTGGGAGTGTGAAACATTGGGTGAGTGTGGGAGTGTGAAACATTGGGTGAGTGTGGGAGTGTGAAACATTGGGTGAGTGTGGGAGTGTGAAACATTGGGTGAGTGTGGGAGTGTGAAACATTGGGCGAGTGTGGGAGTGTGAAACATTGGATGAGTGAGGGAGTGTGAAACATTGGGTGATTGAGGGAGTGTGAAACATTGGCTGAGTGTGGGAGTGTGAAACATTGGGTGAGCGTGGGAGTGTGAAACATTGGGTGAGTGTGGGAGTGTGAAACATTGGGTGAGTGTGCGAGTGTGAAACATTGGGCGAGTGTGGGATTGTGAAACATTGGGTGAGTGTGGGAGTGTGAAACATTGGGTGAGTGTGGGAGTGTGAAACATTGGGTGAGTGTGGGAGTGTGAAACATTGGGTGAGTGAACGAGTGTGAAACATTGGGTGAGTGTGGGAGTGTGAAACATTGGGAGCGTGTGGGAGTGGGAAACATTGTGTGAGTGTGGGAGTGTGAAACATTGGGCGAGTATGGGAGTGTGAAACATTGGGTGAGTGTGGGAGTGTGAAACATTGGGTGAGTGTGGGAGTGTGAAACATTGGGTGAGTGTGGGAGTGTGAAACATTGGGTGAGTGTGGGAGTGTGAAACATTGGGTGAGTGAGGGAGTGTGAAACATTGGGTGAGTGTGGGAGTGTGAAACATTGGGTGAGTGTGGGAGTGTGAAACATTGGGTGAGTGTGGGAGTGTGAAACATTGTGTGAGTGAGGGAATGTGAAACATTGGGTGTGTGTGGGAGTGTGAAACATTGGGTGAGTGAGGGAGTGTGAAACATTGGGTGAGTGTGGGAGTGTGAATCATTGGGACAGTGTGGGAGTGTGAAACATTGGGTGAGTGTGGGAGTGTGAAACATTGGGTGAGTGTGGGAGTGTGAAAAATTGGGTGAGTGTGAGAGTGTGAAACATTGGGTGAGTGTGGGAGTGTGAAACATTGGGTGAGTGTGGGAGTGTGAAACATTGGGTGAGTGTGGGAGTGCGAAACATTGGGTGAGTGTGGGAGTGCGAAACATTGGGTGAGTGTGGGAGTGTGAAACATTGGGTGAGTGTGGGAGTGTGAAACATTGGGTGAGTGTGGGAGTGTGAAACATTGGGTGTGTGTGGGAGTGTGAAACATTGGGTGAGTGTGGGAGTGTGAAACATTGGGTGAGTGTGGGTGTGTGAAACATTGGGTGATGGAGGGAGTGTGAAACATTGGGTGAGTGTGGGAGTGTGAAACATTGTGTGAGCGTGGGAGTGTGAAACATTGGGTGAGTGTGGGAGTGTGAAACATTGGGTGAGTGTGCGAGTGTGAAACATTGGGGGACTGTGTGAGTGTGAAACATTGGGTGAGTTTGGGAGTGTGAAACATTGAGTGAGTGTGGGAGTGTGAAATATTGCGTGAGTGTAGGAGTGTGAAACATTGGGTGAGTGTGGGAGTGTGAAACATTGGGTGAGTGAGTGAGTGTGAAACATTGGGTGAGTGTGGGAGTGTGAATCATTGAGTGAGTGTGGGAGTGTGAAACATTGGGTGAGTGTAGGTGTGTGAAACATTGGGTGAGTGTGGGAGTGTGAAACATTGGGCGAGTGTGGGAGTGTGAAACATTGGGTGAGTGAGGGAGTGTGAAACATTGGGTGAGTGTGGGAGTGTGAAACATTGGGTGAGTGTGGGAGTGTGAATCATTGGGTGAGTGTGGGAGTGTGAAACATTGGGTGAGTGTGGGAGTGTGAAACATTGGGTGAGTGTGAGAGTGTGAAACATTGGGTGAGTGTGGGAGTGTGAAACATTGGGTGAGTGTGGGAGTGTGAAACATTGGGTGAGTGTGGGAGTGTGAAACATTGTGTGAGTGTGGGAGTGTGAAACATTGGGCGAGTGTGGGAGTGTGAAACATTGGGTGAGTGGGGGATTGTGAAGCATTGGGTGAGTGTGGGAGTGTGAAACATTGGGTGAGTGTGGGTGTTTGAAACATTAGGTGAGTGTGGGAGTGTGAAACATTGGGTGAGTTTCGGAGTGTGAAACATTTGGTGAGTGTGGGAGTGTGAAACATTGGGCGAGTGTGGGAGTGTGAAACATTGGGCGAGTGTGGGAGTGTGAAACATTGGGTGAGTGTGGGAATGTGAAACATTGGGCGAGTGTGGGAGTGTGAAACATTGGGTGAGTGAGGGAGTGTGAATCATTGGGTGAGTGTGGGAGTGTGAAACATCGGGTGAGTGTGGGAGTGTGAAACATTGGGTGAGTGTGGGAGTGTGAAACATTGTGTGAGTGTGGGAGTGTGAAACATTGGGTGAGTGTGGGAGTGTGAAACATTGGGGGAGTGGGGGAGTGTGAAACATTGGGTGAGTGTGGGTGTGTGAAACATTGCGTGAGTGTGAGAGTGTGAAACATTGGGCAAGTGTGAGAGTGTGAAACATTGGGTGAGTGTGGGTGTGTGAAACATTGGGTGGGTGTGGGAGTGTGAAACTTTGGGCGAGTGTGGGAGTGTGAAACATTGGGTGAGTGAGAGTGTGAAACATTGTGTGAGTGCCAGAGTGTGTAACATTGGGTGAGTGTTGGAGTGTGAAACATTGGCTGAGTGTGGGTGTGTGAAACATTGGGTGAGTGTGGGAGTGTGAAACATTGGGTGAGTGTGAGAGTGTGAAACATTGGGTGAGTGTGGGAGTGTGAAACATTGGGTGAGTGTGGGAGTGTGAAACATTGGGTGAGTGCGGGAGTGTGAAACATTGGGTGAGTGTGAGAGTGTGAAACATTGGGTGAGTGTGGGAGTGTGAAACATTGGGTGAGTGCGGGAGTGTGAAACATTGGGTGAGTGTGAGAGTGTGAAACATTGGGTGAGTGTGGGAGTGTGAAACATTGGGTGAGTGTGGGAGTGTGAAACATTGGGTGAGTGTGGGAGTGTGAAACATTGGGCGAGTGTGGGAGTGTGAAACATTGGGTGAGTGTGGGATTGTGAAACATTGGGTGAGTGTGGGAGTGTGAAACATTGTGTGAGTGTCAGAGTGTGAAACATTGGGTGAGTGTGGGAGTGTGAAACATTGGGCGGGAGTGGGAGTGTGAAACATTGGGTGAGTGTGGGAGTGTGAAACATTGGGTGAGTGTGGGAGTGTGAATCATCGGGTGAGTGTTGGAGTGTGAAACATTGGGTGAGTTTGGGAGGGTGAAGCATTGGGTGAGTGTGGGAGTGTGAAACATTGGGTGAGTGTGGGAGTGTGAAACATTGGGTGAGTGTGGGAGTGTGAAACATTGGGTGAGTGTGGGAGTGTGAAACATTGGGTGAGTGTGGGAGTGTGAAACATTGGGTGAGTGTGGGAGTGTGAAACATTGGGTGAGTGTGGGAGTGTGAAACATTGGGCGAGTGTGGGAGTGTGAAACATTGGATGAGTGAGGGAGTGTGAAACATTGGGTGATTGAGGGAGTGTGAAACATTGGGTGGGTGTGGGAGTGTGAAACATTGGGTGAGCATGGGAGTGTGAAACATTGGGTGAGTGTGGGAGTGTGAAACATTGGGTGAGTGTGCGAGTGTGAAACATTGGGGGAGTGTGGGAGTGTGAAACATTAGGTGAGTTTGGGAGTGTGAAACATTGAGTGAGTGTGGGAGTGTGAAATATTGGGTGAGTGTAGGTGTGTGAAACATTGGGTGAGTGAGGGAGTGTGAAACATTGGGTGAGTGTGGGTGTGTGAAACATTGGGTGAGTGTGGGAGTGTGAAACATTGGGTGAGTGAGTGAGTGTGAAACATTGGGTGAGTGTGGGAGTGTGAATCATTGAGTGAGTGTGGGAGTGTGAAACATTGGGTGAGTGTAGGTGTGTGAAACATTGGGTGAGTGTGGGAGTGTGAAACATTGGGCGAGTGTGGGAGTGTGAAACATTGGGTGAGTGAGGGAGTGTGAAACATTGGGTGAGTGTGGGAGTGTGAAACATTGGGTGAGTGTGGGAGTGTGAATCATTGGGTGAGTGTGGGAGTGTGAAACATTGTGTGAGTGTGGGAGTGTGATACATTGGGTGAGTGTGGGATTGTGAAGCATTGGGTGAGTGTGGGAGTGTGAAACATTGGGTGAGTGTGGGTGTGTGAAACATTGGGTGAGTGTGGGTGTTTGAAACATTAGGTGAGTGTGGGAGTGTGAAACATTGGGTGAGTTTCGGAGTGTGAAACATTTGGTGAGTGTGGGAGTGTGAAACATTGGGCGAGTGTGGGAGTGTGAAACATTGGGCGAGTGTGGGAGTGTGAAACATTGGGTGAGTGTGGGAGTGTGAAACATTGGGTGAGTGTGGGAGTGTGAAACATTGGGCGAGTGTGGGAGTGTGAAACATTGGGTGAGTGTGGGAATGTGAAACATTGGGCGAGTGTGGGAGTGTGAAACATTGGGTGAGTGAGGGAGTGTGAATCATTGGGTGAGTGTGGGAGTGTGAAACATCGGGTGAGTGTGGGAGTGTGAAACATTGGGTGAGTGTGGGAGTGTGAAACATTGTGTGAGTGTGGGAGTGTGAAACATTGGGCAAGTGTGAGAGTGTGAAACATTGGGTGAGTGTGGGTGTGTGAAACATTGCGTGAGTGTGAGAGTGTGAAACATTGGGCAAGTGTGAGAGTGTGAAACATTGGGTGAGTGTGGGTGTGTGAAACATTGGGTGGGTGTGGGAGTGTGAAACTTTGGGCGAGTGTGGGAGTGTGAAACATTGGGTGAGTGAGAGTGTGAAACATTGTGTGAGTGTCAGAGTGTGAAACATTGGGTGAGTGTTGGAGTGTGAAACATTGGCTGAGTGTGGGTGTATGAAACATTGGGTGAGTGTGGGAGTGTGAAACATTGGGGGAGTGTGGGAGTGTGAAACATTGGGCGAGTGTGGGAGTGTGAAACATTGGGTGAGTGTGGGATTGTGAAACATTGGGTGAGTGTGGGAGTGTGAAACATTGGGTGAGTGTGGGAGTGTGAAACATTGTGTGAGTGTCAGAGTGTGAAACATTGGGTGAGTGTGGGAGTGTGAAACATTGGGCGAGTGTGGGAGTGTGAAACATTGGGTGAGTGTGGGAGTGTGAAACATTGGGCGGGAGTGGGAGTGTGAAACATTGGGTGAGTGTGGGAGTGTGAAACATTGGGTGAGTGTGGGAGTGTGAATCATCGGGTGAGTGTTGGAGTGTGAAACATTGGGTGAGTTTGGGAGTGTGAAGCATTGGGTGAGTGTGGGAGTGTGAAACATTGGGTGAGTGTGGGAGTGTGAAACATTGGGTGAGTGTGGGAGTGTGAAACATTGGGTGAGTGTGGGAGTGTGAAACATTGGGTGAGTGTGGGAGCGTGAAACATTGGGTGAGTGAACGAGTGTGAAACATTGGGTGAGTGAGGGAGTGTGAAACATTGGGTGAGTGTGGGAGTGTGAAACATTGGGTGAGTGTGGGAGTGTGAAACATTGGGTGAGTGTGGGAGTGTGAAACATTGGATGAGTGAGGGAATGTGAAACATTGGGTGAGTGTGGGAGTGTGAAACATTGGGTGAGTGAGGGAGTGTGAAGCATTGGGTGAGTGTGGGAGTGTGAATCATTGGGACAGTGTGGGAGTGTGAAACATTGGGTGAGTGTGGGAGTGTGAAACATTGGGTGAGTGTGGGAGTGTGAAAAATTGGGTGAGTGTGAGAGTGTGAAACATTGGGTGATTGTGGGAGTGTGAAACATTGGGTGAGTGTGGGAGTGTGAAACATTGGGTGAGTGTGGGAGTGCGAAACATTGGGTGAGTGTGGGAGTGCGAAACATTGGGTGAGTGTGGGAGTGTGAAACATTGGGTGAGTGTGGGAGTGTGAAACATTGGGTGAGTGTGGGAGTGTGAAACATTGGGTGTGTGTGGGAGTGTGAAACATTGGGTGAGTGTGGGATGTGAAACATTGGGTGAGTGTGGGAGTGTGAAACATTGGGTGAGTGTGGGAGTGTGAAACATTGGGTGAGCATGGGAGTGTGATACATTGGGTGAGTGTGGGAGTGTGAAACATTGGGTGAGTGTGCGAGTGTGAAACATTGGGGGAGTGTGTGAGTGTGAAACATTGGGTGAGTTTGGGAGTGTGAAACATTGAGTGAGTGTGGGAGTGTGAAACATTGGGTGAGTGTAGGTGTGTGAAACATTGGGTGAGTGAGGGAGTGTGAAACATTGGGTGAGTGTGGGTGTGTGAAACATTGGGTGAGTGTGGGAGTGTGAAACATTGGGTGAGTGAGTGAGTGTGAAACATTGGGTGAGTGTGGGAGTGTGAATCATTGGGTGAGTGTGAGAGTGTGAAACATTGGGTGAGTGTGGGAGTGTGAAACATTGGCTGAGTGTGGGTGTGTGAAACATTGGGTGAGTGTGGGAGTGTGAAACATTGGGTGAGTGTGGGAGTGTGAAACATTGGGTGAGTGTGGGAGTGTGAAACATTGGGTGAGTGTGCGAGTGTGAAACATTGGGTGAGAGTGGGAATGTGAAACATTGGCTGAGTGTGGGAGTGTGAAACATTGGGTGAGTGTGGGAGTGTGAAACATTGGGTGAGTGTGGGAGTGTGAAACATTGGGTGAGTGTGCGAGTGTGAAACATTGGGGGAGTGTGGGAGTGTGAAACATTGGGTGAGTGTGGGAGTGTGAAACATTGGGTGAGTGTGGGTGTGTGAAACATTGGGTGAGTGTGGGTGTGCGAAACATTAGGTGAGTGTGGGAGTGTGAAACATTGGGTGAGTTTGGGAGTGTGAAACATTGGGTGAGTGTGGGAGTGTGAAACATTGGGCGAGTGTGGGAGTGTGAAACACTGGGTGAGTGTGGGAGTGTGAAACATTGGGCGAGTGTGGGAGTGTGAAACATTGGGTGAGTGTTGGAGTGTGAAACATTGGGCGAGTGTGGGAATGTGAAACATTGGGTGAGTGTGGGAGTGTGAAACATTGGGAGAGTGTGGGAGTGTGAAACATTGGGTGAGTGTGGGAGTGTGAAACATTGGGTGAGTGTGGGAGTGTGAAACATTGGGAGAGTGTGGGAGTGTGAAACATTGGGTGAGTGTGGGAGTGTGAAACATTGGGTGAGTGTGGGAGTGTGAAACATTGGGCGAGTGTGGGAGTGTGAAACATTGGGTGAGTGTGGGAATGTGAAACATTGGGCGAGTGTGGGAGTGTGAAACATTGGGTGAGTGAGGGAGTGTGAATCATTGGGTGAGTGTGGGAGTGTGAAACATCGGGTGAGTGTGGGAGTGTGAAACATTGGGTGAGTGTGGGAGTGTGAAACATTGTGTGAGTGTGGGAGTGTGAAACATTGGGCAAGTGTGAGAGTGTGAAACATTGGGTGAGTGTGGGTGTGTGAAACATTGCGTGAGTGTGAGAGTGTGAAACATTGGGCAAGTGTGAGAGTGTGAAACATTGGGTGAGTGTGGGTGTGTGAAACATTGGGTGGGTGTGGGAGTGTGAAACTTTGGGCGAGTGTGGGAGTGTGAAACATTGGGTGAGTGAGAGTGTGAAACATTGTGTGAGTGTCAGAGTGTGAAACATTGGGTGAGTGTTGGAGTGTGAAACATTGGCTGAGTGTGGGTGTATGAAACATTGGGTGAGTGTGGGAGTGTGAAACATTGGGGGAGTGTGGGAGTGTGAAACATTGGGCGAGTGTGGGAGTGTGAAACATTGGGTGAGTGTGGGATTGTGAAACATTGGGTGAGTGTGGGAGTGTGAAACATTGGGTGAGTGTGGGAGTGTGAAACATTGTGTGAGTGTCAGAGTGTGAAACATTGGGTGAGTGTGGGAGTGTGAAACATTGGGCGAGTGTGGGAGTGTGAAACATTGGGTGAGTGTGGGAGTGTGAAACATTGGGCGGGAGTGGGAGTGTGAAACATTGGGTGAGTGTGGGAGTGTGAAACATTGGGTGAGTGTGGGAGTGTGAATCATCGGGTGAGTGTTGGAGTGTGAAACATTGGGTGAGTTTGGGATTGTGAAGCATTGGGTGAGTGTGGGAGTGTGAAACATTGGGTGAGTGTGGGAGTGTGAAACATTGGGTGAGTGTGGGAGTGTGAAACATTGGGTGAGTGTGGGAGTGTGAAACATTGGGTGAGTGTGGGAGCGTGAAACATTGGGTGAGTGAACGAGTGTGAAACATTGGGTGAGTGAGGGAGTGTGAAACATTGGGTGAGTGTGGGAGTGTGAAACATTGGGTGAGTGTGGGAGTGTGAAACATTGGGTGAGTGTGGGAGTGTGAAACATTGGATGAGTGAGGGAATGTGAAACATTGGGTGAGTGTGGGAGTGTGAAACATTGGGTGAGTGAGGGAGTGTGAAGCATTGGGTGAGTGTGGGAGTGTGAATCATTGGGACAGTGTGGGAGTGTGAAACATTGGGTGAGTGTGGGAGTGTGAAACATTGGGTGAGTGTGGGAGTGTGAAAAATTGGGTGAGTGTGAGAGTGTGAAACATTGGGTGATTGTGGGAGTGTGAAACATTGGGTGAGTGTGGGAGTGTGAAACATTGGGTGAGTGTGGGAGTGCGAAACATTGGGTGAGTGTGGGAGTGCGAAACATTGGGTGAGTGTGGGAGTGTGAAACATTGGGTGAGTGTGGGAGTGTGAAACATTGGGTGAGTGTGGGAGTGTGAAACATTGGGTGTGTGTGGGAGTGTGAAACATTGGGTGAGTGTGGGATGTGAAACATTGGGTGAGTGTGGGAGTGTGAAACATTGGGTGAGTGTGGGAGTGTGAAACATTGGGTGAGCATGGGAGTGTGATACATTGGGTGAGTGTGGGAGTGTGAAACATTGGGTGAGTGTGCGAGTGTGAAACATTGGGGGAGTGTGTGAGTGTGAAACATTGGGTGAGTTTGGGAGTGTGAAACATTGAGTGAGTGTGGGAGTGTGAAACATTGGGTGAGTGTAGGTGTGTGAAACATTGGGTGAGTGAGGGAGTGTGAAACATTGGGTGAGTGTGGGTGTGTGAAACATTGGGTGAGTGTGGGAGTGTGAAACATTGGGTGAGTGAGTGAGTGTGAAACATTGGGTGAGTGTGGGAGTGTGAATCATTGGGTGAGTGTGAGAGTGTGAAACATTGGGTGAGTGTGGGAGTGTGAAACATTGGCTGAGTGTGGGTGTGTGAAACATTGGGTGAGTGTGGGAGTGTGAAACATTGGGTGAGTGTGGGAGTGTGAAACATTGGGTGAGTGTGGGAGTGTGAAACATTGGGTGAGTGTGCGAGTGTGAAACATTGGGTGAGAGTGGGAATGTGAAACATTGGCTGAGTGTGGGAGTGTGAAACATTGGGTGAGTGTGGGAGTGTGAAACATTGGGTGAGTGTGGGAGTGTGAAACATTGGGTGAGTGTGCGAGTGTGAAACATTGGGGGAGTGTGGGAGTGTGAAACATTGGGTGAGTGTGGGAGTGTGAAACATTGGGTGAGTGTGGGTGTGTGAAACATTGGGTGAGTGTGGGTGTGCGAAACATTAGGTGAGTGTGGGAGTGTGAAACATTGGGTGAGTTTGGGAGTGTGAAACATTGGGTGAGTGTGGGAGTGTGAAACATTGGGCGAGTGTGGGAGTGTGAAACACTGGGTGAGTGTGGGAGTGTGAAACATTGGGCGAGTGTGGGAGTGTGAAACATTGGGTGAGTGTTGGAGTGTGAAACATTGGGCGAGTGTGGGAATGTGAAACATTGGGTGAGTGTGGGAGTGTGAAACATTGGGAGAGTGTGGGAGTGTGAAACATTGGGTGAGTGTGGGAGTGTGAAACATTGGGTGAGTGTGGGAGTGTGAAACATTGGGAGAGTGTGGGAGTGTGAAACATTGGGTGAGTGTGGGAGTGTGAAACATTGGGTGAGTGTGCTAGTGTGAAACATTGGGGGAGTGTGGGAGTGTGAAACATTGGGTGAGTGTGGGAGTGTGAAACATTGGGCGAGTGTGGGAATGTGAAACATTGGGTGAGTGTGGGAGTGTGAAACATTGGGAGAGTGTGGGAGTGTGAAACATTGGGTGAGTGTTGGAGTGTGAAACATTGGGTGAGTGTGGGAGTGTGAAACATTGGGAGAGTGTGGGAGTGTGAAACATTGGGTGAGTGTGGGAGTGTGAAACATTGGGTGAGTGTGCTAGTGTGAAACATTGGGGGAGTGTGGGAGTGTGAAACATTGGGTGAGTGTGGGAGTGTGAAACATTGGGTGAGTGTGGGAGTGTGAAACATTGGGTGAGTGTAGGTGTGTGAAACATTGGGTGAGTGTGGGAGTATGAAACATTGGGTGAGTGTGGGAGTGTGAAACATTGGGTGAGTGTGGTAGTGTGAAACATTGTGTGAGTGTGGGAGTGTGAATCATTGGGTGAGTGTGGGAGTGTGAAACATTGGGTGAGTGTGGGAGTGTGAAACATTGGGTGAGTGTGGGAGTGTGAAGCATTGGGTGAGTGTGGGAGTGTGAAACATTGGGTGAGTGTGGGAGTGTGAAACATTGGGCGAGTGTGGGAGTGTGAAACATTGGGCGAGTGTGGGAGTGTGAAACATTGGGTGAGTGTGGGAGTGTGAAACATTGGGCGAGTGTGGGAGTGTGAAACATTGGGTGAGTGAGGGAGTGTGAAACATTGGGTGAGTGTGGGAGTGTGAAACATTGGGTGAGTGTGGGAGTGTGAATCATTGGGTGAGTGTGGGAGTGTGAAACATTGGGTGAGTGTGGGAGTGTGAAACATTGGGTGAGTGTGGGATTGTGAAGCATTGGGTGTGTGTGGGAGTGTGAAACATTGGGTGAGTGTGGGTGTGTGAAACATTGGGTGAGTGTGGGTGTTTGAAACATTAGGTGAGTGTGGGAGTGTGAAACATTGGGTGAGTTTCGGAGTGTGAAACATTGGGTGAGTGTGGGAGTGCGAAACATTGGGTGAGTGTGGGAGTGCGAAACATTGGGTGAGTGTGGGATTGTGAATCATTGGTTGAGTGTGGGAGTGTGAAACATTGGGTGAGTGTGGGAGTGTGAAACATTGGGTGTGTGTGGGAGTGTGAAACATTGGGTGAGTGTGGGAGTGTGAAACATTGGGTGAGTGTGGGAGTGTGAAACATTGGGTGAGTGTGGGAGTGTGAAACATTGGGTGATTGAGGGAGTGTGAAACATTGGGTGAGTGTGGGAGTGTGAAACATTGGGTGAGTGTGGGAGTGTGAAACATTGGGCGAGTGTGGGAGTGTGAAACATTGGGTGAGTGTGGGAGTGTGAAACATTGGGTGAGTGTGGGAGTGTGAAACATTGGGTGAGTGTGGGAGTGTGAAACATTGGGTTAGTGTGGGAGTGTGAAACATTGGGTGAGTGAGGGAATCACAGAATCACAGAAACCCCACAGTGCAGATAGAGGCCATTTTGGCCCATCGAGCCTGCACCGACACATATCCCACCCGATCCCTGTAACCCCTGCACCAACACATATCCCACCCCATCCCCGTAACCCCACGTATTTAATCCCCCTAACACTAAGGGTCAATTTATCATAGCCAATCAACCTAACCTGCACATCTTGGAATGTGAAACATTGGGTGAGTGTGGGAGTGTGAAACATTGGGTGAGTGAGGGAGTGTGAAACATTTGGTGAGTGTGGGAGTGTGAATCATTGGGACAGTGTGGGAGTGTGAAACATTGGGTGAGTGTGGGAGTGTGAAACATTGGGTGAGTGTGGGAGTGTGAAAAATTGCGTGAGTGTGAGAGTGTGAAACATTGGGTGAGTGTGGGAGTGTGAAACATTGGGTGAGTGTGGGATTGTGAAACATTGGGTGAGTGTGGGAGTGCGAAACATTGGGTGAGTGTGGGAGTGCGAAACATTGGGTGAGTGTGGGATTGTGAATCATTGGTTGAGTGTGGGAGTGTGAAACATTGGGTGAGTGTGGGAGTGTGAAACATTGGGTGTGTGTGGGAGTGTGAAACATTGGGTGAGTGTGGGAGTGTGAAACATTGGGTGAGTGTGGGAGTGTGAAACATTGGGTGATTGAGGGAGTGTGAAACATTGGGTGAGTGTGGGAGTGTGAAACATTGGGTGAGCGTGGGAGTGTGAAACATTGGGTGAGTGTGGGAATGTGAAACATTGGGTGAGTGTGCGAGTGTGAAACATTGGGGGAGTGTGTGAGTGTGAAACATTGGGTGAGTTTGGGAGTGTGAAACATTGAGTGAGTGTGGGAGTGTGAAACATTGGGTGAAAGTAGGTGTGTGAAACATTGGGTGAGTGAGGGAGTGTGAAACATTGGGTGAGTGTGGGAGTGTGAAACATTGGGTGAGTGTAGGTGTGTGAAACATTGGGTGTGTGTGGGAATGTGAAACATTGGGTGAGTGTGGGATTGTGAAACATTGGGTGAGTGTGGGAGTGTGAATCATTGGGTGAGTGTGAGAGTGTGAAATATTGGGTGAGTGTGGGAGTGTGAAACATTGGCTGAGTGTGGGTGTGTGAAACATTGGGTGAGTGTGGGAGTGTGAAACATTGGGTGAGTGTGGGAGTGTGAAACATTGGGTGAGTGTGCGAGTGTGAAACATTGGGTGAGAGTGGGAATGTGAAACATTGGCTGAGTGTGGGTGTGTGAAACATTGGGTGAGTGTGCGAGTGTGAAACATTGGGTGAGTGTGGGAGTGTGAAACATTGGCTGAGTGTGGGTGTGTGAAACATTGGGTGAGTGTGGGAGTGTGAAACATTGGGTGAGTGTGGGAGTGTGAAACATTGGGTGAGTGTGGGAGTGTGAAACATTGGGTGAGTGTGCGAGTGTGAAACATTGGGGGAGTGTGGGAGTGTGAAACATTGGGTGAGTGTGGGAGTGTGAAACATTGGGTGATTGTGGGTGTGTGAAACATTGGGTGAGTGTGGGTGTGCGAAACATTAGGTGAGTGTGGGAGTGTGAAACATTGGGTGAGTTTGGGAGTGTGAAACATTGGGTGAGTGTGGGAGTGTGAAACATTGGGCGAGTGTGGGAGTGTGAAACATTGGGCGAGTGTGGGAGTGTGAAACATTGAGCGAGTGTGGGAGTGTGAAACATTGGGTGAGTGTTGGAGTGTGAAACATTGGGCGAGTGTGGGAATGTGAAACATTGGGTGAGTGTGGGAGTGTGAAACATTGGGAGAGTGTGGGAGTGTGAAACATTGGGTGAGTGTGGGAGTGTGAAACATTGGGTGAGTGTGGGAGTGTGAAACATTGGGTGAGTGTGGGAGTGTGAAACATTGGGTGAGTGTGGGAGTGTGAAACATTGGGAGAGTGTGGGAGTGTGAAACATTGGGTGAGTGTGGGTGTGTGAAACATTGGGTGAGTGTGGGAGTGTGAATCATTGGGTGAGTGTGGGAGTGTGAAACATTGGGTGAGTGTGGGAGAGTGAAATATTGGGTGAGTGTGCGAGTGTGAAACATTGGGGGAGTGGGGGAGTGTGAAACATTGGGTGAGTGTGGGAGTGTGAAACACTGGGTGAGTGTGGGAGTGTGAAACATTGGGTGAGTGTGGGAGTGTGAAACATTGGGTGAGTGTGGGAGTGTGAAACATTGGGTGAGTGTGGGAGTGTGAAACACTGGGTGAGTGTGGGAGTGTGAAACACTGGGTGAGTGTGGGAGTGTGAAACATTGGGTGAGTGTGGGAGTGTGAATCATTGGGTGAGTGTGGGAGTGTGAAACATTGGGTGAGTGTGGGAGTGTGAAATATTGGGTGAGTGTGCGAGTGTGAAACATTGGGGGAGTGGGGGAGTGTGAAACATTGGGTGAGTGTGGGAGTGTGAAACACTGGGTGAGTGTGGGAGTGTGAAACATTGGGTGAGTGTGGGAGTGTGAAACATTGGGTGAGTGTGGGAGTGTGAAACATTGGGTGAGTGTGGGAGTGTGAAACCTTGGGTGAGTGTGGGAGTGCAAAACACTGGGTGAGTGTGGGAGTGTGAAACATTGGGTGAGTGTGAGAGTGTGAAACATTGGTAGAGTGTGGGTGTGTGAAACATTGGGTGAGTGTGGGTGTGTGAAACATTGGGCGAGTGTGGGAGTGTGAAACATTGGTAGAGTGTGGGAGTGTGAAACATTGGTAGAGTGTGGGTGTGTGAAACATTGGGTGAGTGTGGGAGTGTGAAACATTGGGTGAGTGTGGGAGTGTGAAACATTGGGTGAGTGAGAGTGTGAATCATTGTGTGAGTGTGGGAGTGTGAAACATTGGGTGAGTGTGGGAGTGTGAAACATTGGGTGAGTGTGGGTGTGTGAAACATTGGGTGAGTGTGGGAGTGTGAAACTTTGGGCGAGTGTGGGAGTGTGAAACATTGGGTGAGTGAGAGTGTGAATCATTGTGTGAGTGTCAGAGTGTGAAACATTGGGTGAGTGTTGGAGTGTGAAACATTGGTTGAGTGTGTGAGTGTGAAACATTGGGTGAGTGTGGGAGTGTGAAACATTGGGTGAGTGTGGGAGTGTGAAACATTGGGTGAGTGTGGGAGTGTGAAACATTGGGCGGGAGTGGGAGTGTGAAACATTGGGTGAGTGTGGGAGTGTGAAACATTGGGTGAGTGTGGGAGTGTGAATCATCGGGTGAGTGTGGGAGTGTGAAACATTGGGTGAGTTTGGGAGTATGAAGCATTGGGTAAGTGTGGGAGTGTGAAACATTGGGTGAGTGTGGGAGTGTGAAACATTGGGTGAGTGTGGGAGTGTGAAACATTGGGCGAGTGTGGGACTGTGCGGATATCCTAGAAAGTGGGAGATCTTCTGACACAAACTAAACCCTGCACCAACACACTCCCTGTTCAGCCTCAGCCAGTGTTCCTGCAGATTGTTTTCCAAAGCTGATATTTTGTTTGTGTGTTTCTGCAGTGATCAATAACAGAAACCCAGTGGCAGCAATAAAGATCTCCCCACACTGAGGGTTCCGACAGCTGCTCCATCACTGCCAGCAAAACACAATCGTGTTCAAGCATTTATATTCCTCTCGCCCAAACTCAGCGCCCTGAACTGGAAATGACCCAATGAATGATGAGCGGGAGAGTGAGTGAGAATAACTGGTTCATCTCAATGATTGGAGGGCAGCAGGACGCGAATCACAGAATCTCACAGCACAGGAGGAGGCCATTCGGCCCATCGTGCCTGTGCCGGCTCTTTGAAAGAGCTCTCCAATTAGTCCCACTCCCTGCTCTTTCCCCACAGCCCTGCAAAACTTTCCATTCAAGTATTTCTCCAATTCCCTTTTGAAAGTTCCTATTGAATCTGCTTCCACCGCCCTTTCAGGCAGCGCATTCCAGATCACAACAACTCGCTGTAAAAACATTCTCCTCATCTCCCCTCTGGTTCTTTTGCCAATTCCCTTCACTCTGTGTCCTCTGGTTACCGACCCTCCTGCCACTGGAAACAGTTTCTCTTTATTTACTCGATCAAAGCCTCTGACTCAACATCGAGTTCAACAATTTCAGACTATAACCTCGACCCCCATTTTTATTTTTCGTCTCTCACAGGGCAGCGGTTGATGATTCTGCCATTGCCATTTACACCTCATCTCGAGTCACCTTTTGTTTCTTAACTTGTCCCATTAACATCTCCTTTTGACTCGCACCATCATCCCTTTTGTCTTTTAATTTCTCCTGTCTCCCATCCTATCACAGACCTTTCCTTTTGTTCTTTCCTCCCCTCCCCCTTTCCCAGCCCCACACTTGCTAAATATCTGTTACATCTCTAACTTTTTCCAGTTCTGACGAAGGGTCATCGACCTGAAACTTTGGGCTGGATTTTCATTCAGAAGTCGGGAAGGAGGCGGGACTACAACTTTCGAGTTGTAGTCCCGCCTCCATCGAGATGCGGCCAATCCACGCGATTTTCACTTGATTGACCTTGTTGAGCCACCCAGTGGGCTCAGCAGGCCAATTAAGGACCACCCGGCAACAGGTGACGTCACAGACTGAAATTTCATCTGTCAAGACGTGTTGACAGGTGAAATATCCGTGTTTCACAGCTGTTTGAAGCTGTCAAACACTGACAGTCTTACTTCTAACCTGAGCCCTTCGACACAGACTCAGTTAGAAATCTCACCGGCACTGAAAGCTGCAGGCTGTCACTTTTGACAGATCACAGCCGTTCTGCTTTCTGTGCCGGCTGAATGATGGACTCCCGAAGCCTAGAGGAAGGAAGGCTGTAAAGGTAAGTACAGGTAATGTAAACTTCTTTACACACTTTAGACACACCACACATGAATTTTTTGCATCTGTGTTCACTATGGAGAAAGACGATGCGGACATAGAAATCGGGCAAGGGGACTGTGACATACTTGAACATATTAGCATCGAGAGGGAGGAGGTGCTAGCGGTTTTAGCAGGCCAAAAAGTGGATAAATCCCCAGGCCCGGACGAGATGTATCCCAGGATGCTCTGGGAGGCAAAGGAGGAGATTGCAGGGGCTCTGACACAAATTTTCAGAACCTCTCTGGCCACAGGGGATGTACCAGAGGACTGGAGAACAGCTAATGTAGTACCATTATTCAAGAAGGGTAGCAGGGATAAACCAGGGAATTACAGGCCAGTGAGCCTAACATCTGTGGTAGGGAAATTATTGGAAAAAATTCTGAGGGACAAAATTAGTCTCCACTTGGAGAGGCAAGGATTAATCGGGGATAGTCAGCATGGCTTTGTCAAGGGTAAATCATGTCTGACAAATCTGATTGAATTTTTCGAGGGGGTGACTAGGGGGGTGGATGAGGGAAATGCTGTGGATGTGGTTTACATGGACTTCAGTAAAGCTTTTGACAAAGTCCCGCATAGGAGACTGGTCAAGAAGGTAAGAGCCCATGGGATCCAGGGGGCCTTGGCGCGTTGGATCCTAAACTGGCTGAGTGGCAGGAGGCAGAGGGTGATGGTCGAAGGTTGCTTTTGTAACTGGAAGCCTGTGTACAGTGGGGTACCTCAGGGATCGGTGCTGGGTCCCTTGTTGTTTGTGATCAAGGGACGACACTAAACTAGGAGGGGGGGTGGGCTCAGAGGAAGAGACCAGGAAGCTCCAGAGCGATTTGGACAGACTGGGCGATTGGGCGGATAAATGGCAGATGCACTATAATGTGGACAAGTGCGAAGTTATCCACCTTGGGTGCAGGAACGGGAGGGCAAATTATTATTTAAATGGCAATAGATTGGGAGAGGGGGAAGTACAGAGAGACCTGGGTGTTCTTGTACACCAGTCACTGAAGGCGAGCATGCAGGTGCAACAGGCGGTCAAGAAGGCAAACGGTATGCTGGCCTTCATAGCAAAAGGGTTAGAATACAGGAACAGGGATACCTTGCTGCAGCTGTACAGGGCACTGGTGAGACCACACCTCGAGTACTGTGTACAGTTTTGGTCGCCTCATCTGAGGAAGGATGTTCTTGCCATGGAGGGGGTGCAGCGGCGATTCACCAGGCTGATACCAGGAATGGCGGGAATGACCTATGAGGAGAGACTATGTAGTTTAGGGATGTACACACTGGAGTTTAGAAGATTGAGAGGGGACCTCATAGAAGTGTATAAAATTCTGACAGGTCTAGACAGACTGGATGCAGAAGGAATGTTTCCCTTGGCGGGTGAGAACAGAACTAGAGGACATAATTTAAGGATAAGGGCTAAACCATTTAGGACAGAGATGAGGGGGAATTTCTTCACTCAGAGAGTGGTGAACCTGTGGAACTCATTGCCACAGAGGGCAGTGTACGCCAGCTCATTAAATATATTTAAGAGGGAATTAGATATATTTCTACGGGCAAAAGGGGTTAAGGGTTACGGAGAGAAGGCGGGGACGGGATACTGAATTAAAGGATCAGCCATGATCTCATCGAATGGCGGAGCAGGCACGAAGGGCCGAATGGCCTACTCCTGCTCCTATCTTCTATGTATCTATGTATCTATGTATCTACATAAATGATTTGGATGAGAATGTAAAAGGTATGATCAGTAAGTTCGCAGATGACACGAAAATTGGTGGGGTGGTAAATTGCGAGGAGGAAAGCCTCAGGCTACAGGACAATATTAACGGGTTGGTCAGATGGGCGGAAAAGTGGCAAATGGAATTTAACCCTGAAAAGTGCGAGGTGATGCATTTTGGATGGACAAATAAGGCAAGGGAATACACAATGAGTGGTAGGACCCTAAGAAGTACAGAGGGTCAGAGGGACCTTGGTGTACATGTACATAGATCCCTGAAGGCAGCGGAACAGGTAGATAAGGTGGTTAAAAAGGCATATGGGATACTTGCCTTCATTTGCCGAGGCATAGAATATAAGAGCAGGGAGGTTATGATGGAGCTGTACAAAATGCTGGTGAGGCCACAACTGGAGTACTGTGTGCAGTTCTGGTCACCTCACTATAGGAAGGATGTGATTGCTTTGGAGAGGGTGCAGAGAAGATTCACCAGGATGTTACCTGGGATGGAGCGCCTCAGGTATGAAGAAAGACTAAACAGGCTGGGGTTGTTTTCCTTGGAGCAAAGAAGGCTGAGGGGGGACCTGATTGAGGTGTACAAAATGATGAGGGGCATAGATAGGGTAGACAAAGAGGAACTTTTCCCCTTAGTAGGGGGGTCAATAACAAGGGGGCATAGATTCAGGGTAAGGGGCAGGAGATTTAGAGGGGATTTGAGGAGGAACTTTTTCACCCAGAGGGTGGTTGGAATGTGGAACTCAATGCCTAAAAGGGTGGTAGAGGCAGGAACCCTCACAACATTCAAGAAGCATTTGGATGAGCACTTGAAATGCCATTGCATACAAGGCTATGGACCAAATGCTGGAAAATGGGATTAGACTGGACAGGGATGGATGGGCGGCGCAGACACGATGGGCCGAAGGGCCTCTTTCTGTGCTGTAAAACTCTATGACTCTATGAAACACACTTACCTTTGCACTCATGCACCCATCACTCACCTGAACACCGACATCTCAACCCCCCCAAGCCCTTCAACCCGACGGCCCACCTGCTCTAACCTGGCGTGGTTTGGAGCTGTCGGGAATCCCACACGACGCCCCTCAAAATAGGGATTAGGCTAAAAACTGCCTGTTAACTACCTGTTAACAGGCAGTTAATTGGCACTAATCCCTTCCCGCCTCAGGTCGGCGGGTCCCAGCCTCCTTTGAAACTTACATGGAGGCAAGTTCTGGGCGGGATGGGGTCGGGACCCCAGAATTCGGGATTTTAGCCCCCCCGCATGCCTAAAAGCCCGCCTCACGGCATACTGAAAATCAACCCCATTAACTCTGGTTCTGTGATCTCAGGGATTCAGGACCCTGGACAGATCACTTCGCTCACTATAGAGAAACTCTCTACTCGATTAGTTGTTTAAGAAATCGAATCCCACAGGCCGACACTCCCAGTGTACTACTGAGGGAGCGCCGCACTGTCGGAGGGACAGTACTGAGGGAGTGCCGCACTGTCGGAGGGACAGTACTGAGGGAGTGCCGCACTGTCAGAGGGACAGTACTGACTGAGTGCCGCACTGTCGGAGGGGCAGTACTGAGGGAGCGCCGCACTGTCAGAGGGACAGTACTGACCGAGTGCCGCACTGTCGGAGGGGCAGTACTGAGGGAGTGCCGCACTGTCGGAGGGACAGTACTGAGGGAGCGCTGCACTGTCGGAGGGACAGTACTGAGGGAGTGCCGCACTGTCGGAGGGACAGTACTGAGGGAGCGCTGCACTGTCGGAGGGACAGTACTGAGGGAGTGCCGCACTGTCGGAGGGACAGTACTGAGGGAGCGCCGCACTGTCGGAGGGGCAGTACTGAGGGAGCGCTGCACTGTCAGAGAGGCAGTACTGAGGGAGCGCTGCACTGTCGGAGGGGCAGTACTGAGGGAGTGCTGCACTGTCGGAGGGGCAGTACTGAGGGAGTGCTGCACTGTCGGAGGGACAGTACTGAGGGAGCGCCGCACTGTCGGAAGGGCAGTACTGAGGGCATGCTGCACTGTCGATAATGCCATCTTTTGGAAGAAACATTAAACCAAGGCCCCAGCTGCCCTCTCAGATGGTTGTACACAGAGTCACACAAATAGGTTGTGACTTTGTGCAATATTGCAAACTTACTAAGAGCGAATCGCTTCCTATTTTACATCTCCCCCATTTTTATTTGCATTGGTGTTGGGATATAAAATGGGCTGTGATTCGCCATCATCTGATTCACACTGTCAGAGAAAGTCAAAATGTACCCCAAACACACTCACATAGTCTCACACTCACTCACACACACATACACACACACACACAGTCTCACACTCACACACACACATAAACACACACACACATTCACACACACTCACTGACACTAGGGTTGCAAAGGGGTGGAAAGTTTCCGGTAAATTTCCGGAAATTTTCCACGGGAAGTTTAGCTTGGGAATTTGGGGAATTTTGCCCAAAAAAGCACATGCTAGCATAATATTGTTTTTGTTCTATTTCTTTCTTTTTTTTCCACAGGTCCTCTCTTAAAATTACTAACAGAGATGGAATCTTAATTATTAAGGAATTTCTTAATCAATATATGTTTATCTTCTTACTTGGCTTGTTTTAATAATTACAAGTTTTGTGTGTGACTGTGAACAAATGTGTCCTGATTGGTTGGATGAGTGGATGAGCGATTAGCTCCCTCTATTTGTAATATTTGCATATCGAATTGTGATTGGCCTGCAGGCATCTGTAAGACTGCTATAGTTTTTTAAAGATCCAGGTTAGGGGTCCTGAGGGAAGTCATTTTGTTTTCTGCTGATGTTGTGATGATGCAGTAAGTAAATCAGACTTTATACCAAATAAACCAGTTACTTGTTGAACTCTGTTGTCCTTCAATTTAAAATATACAAAATAATACACTATTGGTGATGTAGCATCGTGTGTGTACAGGTCATGCTTCCATCACATGGAGCATCAGCAAAAATGTACTCACCCTGTTGCAATCGTGCTGATTGACCGCAGTTCGACACAGAGATGAATCCCTTTATTTCTCTGCATAGAACAATGCCACGTTTACCGTCAGATGTGTGGAAGCATTTTACCCCAGGCATTAAAGATGGAAAGACTGTGTACATGTGCAAACACTGTAGAAAGCCATATGTAAAGAATGCCACAAAGATGCAGCATTCAAGAAGATGATGGTTCTCATTCAGCATCAGGCTCCTTATCATCAGCAACTCCTGGCCCACTTGGAAGGTTCTTTGATACAATGGATAACCATAGCCAGAAGAATGCAGATGAGTGCCTTGCTCGAGCTGTATATGCAACAGGCTCACCACTCATGCTCACAGCCAATGTGTACTGGAAGAGATTTTTCAATGTTATTCGCCCTGCATACTGTCCTCCCACCAGACATGCTTTGTCTACTTATTTGCTGGAGGCTGAGTATAACAGAGTCCAAGGAAAGCTCAAAGAAACGATAGCGATGGCAGACTGTGTTGCAGTTATCTCAGATGGGTGGTCAAATGTACGTCTCCACTCCTCTCCCAGTGTTCTTCAAGAGCACAGACACGAAGGACAACAGACACACAGGCACATACATTGCTGATGAGCTGAAAGCGGTCATCAACGATCTTGGATCACAAAAGGTCTTTGCAGTAGTTACTGACAATGCTGCGAATATGAAGGCTGCTTGGGCTCAAGTGGAGGAGGCCTACCCTCATATTACGTCTATTGGGTGCGCAGCTCATGGGCTTAACCTGCTCCTCAAGGACATCATGGGTTTGAGAACCATGGAAGCACTGTACAAGAGAGCCAAGCAAGTTGTTAAGTATGTCAGGGGAAAACAGGTAGTTGCAGCAACCTACAACTCCAAGCAAATGACAAAGAACAAAAACACCACACTGAAGCTGCCCAGCAACACTAGATGGGGTGGCATTGTCATAATGTACAACAGCCTTCTGGAGGGTAAGGAGTCACTGCAAGAAATGGCAATATCCCAGTCTGGGGATATGGAAACCACCATCAAGAAAATACTGCTGGATGATGTGTTTTGGGAGAGAGTGGTTAGCAGCCTTAAACTACTCTCACCGGTAGCATCTGCAATTGCTCAGATTGAAGGAGATGACGCTGTCTTGTCAGATGTTCTCAGGCTTTTTACTGATTTAAAAGAACAAATCAGCATTGCCCTACCCACATCCCTGCTGCTCAAAGCAGAGGAGAAGGCAATTGTTCAATTCATACAGACGCGTCAAGAATTTTGTGTCAAGCCGATTCATGCTGCAGCATACATGCTGGACCCAAAGCATGTTGGGAGACCAATACTTTCTGGAGAACAGATCAACAGCGCTTACAGTGTGATTTCTACCCTCTCACACCATCTCAATCTGGATGTGGGCAAAGTTCTGGGAAGTCTGGCAAAGTTCTCTACCAAGCAAGGTCTTTGGAATGGGGATGGGATATGGGAATCATGCAAGCATATCAGTGCACATACCTGGTGGAAGGGACTTTGTGCATCTGAGGCCCTGTCACCTATTGCATCGGTGATACTCCAAATCCTACCTTCATCAGCGGCCTCTGAACGAAACTGGTCACTTTTTGGGAATACGCATACAAAGGTGCGCAACAGGCTGACTAACAAGAGAGTGGAGAAACTGGTGGCTATCCGGGCGAACCTACAACTTATTGAGCCAGATACAGAAGTGTCCACCACACAGCTAGACACCGACACAGAGGAGGAAATGGACACGTCAGAGCCAGAGTCAGAGAATCAGGAGGAGCAATGAGGAGTAGAAGACTCAGAAGACTCATGAGTAGAAGACTCAAAGGGACAAAATAAGGACAAATTACAGGCTAAATAAGCTGACGCTCTTTTTATTTTATTTTAGATGGGTGTTTTTTGTGGGGGTTCAATAATGTTCAAAATTATAACCTAAATAAAGTTTTGAAAGCCTGTTTTTATTTGTATGGAACAGTATGTCTATTTTGACGACAAAGATAATATAAGGGTCAGAGACAAAAACCATCAGTGTGCAAAAAAACTCAAAATTCCCATAAATTCCCATAAATTCCCCAAATTCCCATAAATTCCCGAAAATTCCCATGGAAAGTTTCCTCTTTTGAAAATTCCCAGAATTTTGCAACTCTAACTGACACACTCGCACAAACACTCCTACCATTTTCTCATAGTCATAGAGTTATACAGCACAGAAAGAGGCCCTTCGGCCCATCGTGTCCGCGCCGGCCATCAAGCCCTGTCGAATCTAATCCCATTTTCCAGCACTTGGTCCGTAGCCTTGTATGCTATGGTGTTTCAAGTGCTCATCAAAATGCTTCTTGAATGTTGTGAGGGTTCCTGCCTCTACCACCCTTTCAGGCAGTGAGTTCCAGATTCCAACCACCCTCTGGGTGAAAAAGTTCTTCCTCAAATCCCCTCTAAACCTCCTGCCCCTTCCCTTGAATCTATGCCCCCTGGTTATTGACCCCTCTACTAAGGGAAAAAGTTCCTTTCTATCTACCCTATCTATGCCCCTCATAATTTAGTACACCTCAATCAGGTCCCCCCTCAACCTTCTCTGCTCCAAGGAAAACAACCCCAGCCTGTCCAGTCTTTCTTCATAGCTGAAGCGCTCCAGCCCAGGTAACATCCTGGTGAATCTCCTCTGCACCCTCTCCAAAGCAATCACATCCTTCCTATAGTGTGGCGACCAGAACTGCACACAGTATTCCAGCTGTGGCCTAACTAGCGTTTTGTACAGCTCCATCATAACCTCCCTGCTCTTGTATTCTATGCCTCGGCTAATGAAGGCAAGTATCCCATATGCCTTTTTAACCACCTTATCCACCTGTTCTGCTGCCTTCAGGGATCTATGTACATGCACACCAAGGTCCCTCTGATCCTCTGTCTTTCCTAGGGTTTTACCATTCATTGTGTATTCCCTTGCCTTGTTAGTCCCTCCAAAATGCATCACGTCACACTTTTCAAGGTTAAATTCCATTTGCCACTGTTCCGCCCATCTGACCAACCCATCTATATCGTCCTGCAGACTGAGGCTACCCTCCTCGCTATTTACCACCCCACCAATTTTTGTGTCATGTGCGAACTTACTGATCATACCTTTTACATTTACATCCAAATCATTAATGTAGACCACAAACAGCAAGGGACCCAGCACCGATCCCTGCGGTACCCCACTGTACACAGGCTTCCAGTCACAAAAACAACCTTCAACCATCACCCTCTGCCTTCTGCCACTAAGCCAGTTTTGGATCCAATGTGCCAAGGCACCCTTGATCCCATGGGCTCTTAAATTCTTGACCAGTCTCCTGTGCGGGACTTTATCGAAAGCCTTACTGAAATCCATGTATACCACATCCACTGCACTACCTTCATCTACACACCTAGTCACCCCCTCAAAAAATTCAATCAAATTGGTCATACATGATCTTCCCTTGACAAAGCCATGCTGACTATCCCTGATTAATCTTTGCCTCTCCAAGTGGAGACTAATTCTGTCCCTCAGAATTTTTTCCAATAATTTCCCTACCACTGATGTTAGGCTCACTGACCTGTAATTCCCTGGTTTATCCCTACTACCCTTCTTGAATAATGGTACTACGTTAGCTGTTCTCCAGTCCTCTGGCACATCCCCTGTGGCCAGAGAGGTTCTGAAAATTTGTGTCAGAGCCCCTGCAATCTCCTCCTTTGCCTCACAAAGCAGCCTGGGATACATCTCGTCCGGGCCTGGGGATTTAGCCACTTTTAAGCCTGCTAAAACCGCTAGTATGTCCTCCCTCTCGATGCTAATATGTTCAAGTATATCACAGTCCCCCTGCCCAATTTCTATGTCCACATCGTCCTTCTCCATAGTGAACACAGATGCAAAATATTCATTTAAAACCGCACCTACATCTTCTGGCTCCACACACAGATTGCCGCTTTGGGTCGAATGAGCCCTACTCTTTCCCTAGTTATCCTCTTGCCCTTAATAATCTATATATATAAAAGGATCGTTCTGTCTGTCTGTCTATCTGTCTGTCTGTCTGTCCTCCGGTGTGCGTCTGTCCGGCTATGCACTCGAAAGTTATCGGGCGTACCTACGCGTGCGTTACCTCCAAAGAAAGCTTACAGTTCTGGGACGGTCGTAAGTGTATTTACTTTTCGGTCGGACGAAAATTGTTCGCGCCTTATGCAAAAAACCTTCAAAGTTAAACTAATTATCTGCTACTTAGCATTGATTAACTGACATCAAGGTTCGACCAATCCTGTGCCGTCACGATTGACCAATCCTACAGTTCAGTCGCCTGATGGTTGGCCAATCGCTGCGTCTGTGGGCAGGACTAATCGTTTTCATCTCAGGGATGTGGCAGCCATTGCCTCAAGCTAAAAACCCCATTTACTTCCAGCTCAAAATCTGCTCATCCGGCTTCCAAAAAGTTAGTATCTCTTATGTTATTTTTAAAAGATTTACCAAAAACGTTTTATAAGTACTTTCACTTTCATCTTTCAAGGTATTAAAAGGTAGAAACGTTGCCCGGCAGCAGATTGAGAGAGGGACACAGAGACAGGGCCCAAAAGCCTGGGACTCCATTTAAAATGTTGCCCGGCACCAGATTCACAGAGGGACACAGAGAGGCCCCAAAGCCTGGCACTCGATTTAAACCGCCCGGCCCAAAACAGCCCTGGCAAAGCCGGGCTCCCCCAGCTATTATACTTACAAAACACCTTAGGGTTTTCCTTGATTTTGTTCGCCAGTGTTATTTCATGGCCCCTCCTCGCTCTCCTAATTTCTTTTTAAATATCCCCCTGCACTTTTTATACTCCTCTAGGGCTTCCTCTGTCTTTAGTCCTTTGTATCTGCCAAAAGCCCCCCTTTTTTTCCTAATCCATTCTCATATATCCCTTGACATCCAAGGTTCCCTGGGCTTGTTGGTCCCACCCTTGATCTTTACGGGAACATGTTGCTATTGTACTCTCTCAATTTCCTTTCTGAAAGACTCCCATTGCTCCGATGTGGATTCTCCTACAAGTAGCTGATCCCAGTCCACTTTGGCCAGATCCTGCCTTATCATATTAAAATCGGCCTTCCCCCAATTTAGAACCTTTATTTCCGGTCCATCTCTGTCTTTTTCCATGACTACCTTAAATCTCACCGAATTATGGTCACTGTCACCAAAGTGCTCACCTACTAACACTTCTACCACTTGCCCGGCCACATTCCCTAGAATTAGGTCCAGTACCGCCCCCTCTCTTGTAGGACTTTCTGCATGCTGGTTCAAAAAGCTCTCCTGGATGCACTTTAAGAATTCTGCACCCTCTAAGCCTTTCACACTCTGACTATCCCAGTTAATATTGGGGAAGTTGAAATCCCCCACTATTATTACCCTATTATTTGCACATTTCTCTGAGATTTGCCTACATATCTGTTCCTCTATCTCCCCCTGACTGTTTGGGGGCCTATAGTACACTCCCAGCAAAGTGCTTGCCCCCTTTTTGTTTTTACTTTCTACCCATATGGCCTCATTAGAGGAACCTGCTAATATATCATCCCTCCTTACAGCAGTAATTGACTCCTTAATTAATATTGCGACACCCCCTCCTCTTTTACCCCCCCCCCTCTGTCTCGCCTGAAGATTCTATACCCCGGAATATTGAGCTGCCAGTCCTGCCCCTCCCTCAAACATGTCACCGTGATTTTCTCCCCTTCAAGGATTTCTCCAATTCCCTTTTGAAAGTTCCGATTGAATCTGCCCCCACCGCCCTTTCAGGCAGCGCATTCCAGATCACAACAACTCGCTGCGTAAAAAAAATTATCATCTCCCCTCTGTTTCTTTTGCCAATTATTTTAAATCTGTGTCCTCTGGTTACCGACCCTCCTGCCACTGGAAACAGTTTCTCCTTATTTACTCTATCTAACCTTCTCTGCTCTAAGGAGATCAATCCTAGTTTCTCCAGTCTCTCCACATAACTGAAGTCCCTCATCCCTGGTACCATTCTAGTAAATCTCCTCCGCACCCTCTCCAAGTCCTTGACATCCTTCCCAAAGTGTGGAGCCCAGAATTGAACCCAATACTCCAGCTGGGGCCTCACCAGTGATTATAAAAGTTTAGTGTAACTCCCTTACTTTTGAAAAGAAAGAGAAAGATCTTTGAACTAAAGTGAAGTCTGTGCTTTGCAATAAACGAGGACCTACGCTCCCGATATAAATCACTGCCAGAATCGGCAATTACCCAGATTGGGCCACAATCACTCACTGATCTTCACTGATTTCTGCTTTCCTCCGAGTCCAGGGTTATTTGCCTCGTATTGAACTGAAGATAAACCACATCCTGAGAAATGTAACTCCGTCACCCTAATTAACACAAATTAAAGTTTCATCGTTCGATCTGCCCGTGGATTCAATGTTGCAAAACCCAGTTAGCCTCAAATGATGATAAAAGCAGATTATCTTTCACTGTCCTCCCCATATTCACTGACACTGGCCATGTGTGAGGGGATCGATCCTGCTCGCAATGTCTCAACAACATCTCACTTAATGGGCCCTTCCTGCAACCTGCTGCTGCATTGAGAAGGTGAGCAGATCTCCCGTTAAACACCCAAACCGCTTTAATTACAGAAAGTCACGCAGATTGTTTATTTCAGAAAGATGCCATTGAACGGAGTCACCTGATCAACTATTGCATCAATGTCATAGAATAATAGAAAGTTACAGCACGGAAGGAGGCCATTCAGCCCATCGTGTCCGCACCGGACAACAAAGAGCTATCCAGCCTAATCCCACTTCCCAGCTCTTGGTCCGTAGCCCTGCAGGTTAGAGCATCCCAAGTGCACATCCAAGTACTTTTTAAATGAGGTTAGGGTTCCTGCCTCTACCACCCTTTCAGGCAGTGAGTTCCAGAAATTCTGGGTGAAGAAATTTCCCCTCAATCCCCTCTAAACCTTCCGTCAATTTATTTAAATCTGTTCCCCTGCTTTTTGACCCATCTGCTAAGGGAAATAGGTCCTTTCTATCCACTTTATCTATGCCCCTCAGAGTTTGATACACCTCAATAAGGTCTCCCCTCACTGTCAGAGGGGCAATACTGAGGGAGCGTTGGGATACTGTACTGTGCTGTAAGTGCCGGGACCAGGGAACGTTGGGAGTTCCTAAGCTACAGGTTGTCAGGGGTCCCAGCACAGGTCCATCTACCCCGAACCGGCATCGATTGTCCACCGGGGATGGTGGGACCTCCAGGGTCCAGGTCAGGATCGCAGGCCCGATCCCTGGAAACAATTGTACAGCAGCCCCTCACATAGAGAGGGCGGGGGGACAGCTATAGGGGTCCCGATATAGGGTTTCAGCTGTGGCTCAGTGGGCAGCACTCCCACCCCTGGGTCAGAGGTCGGGGGTTAAAGCCCCACTCCAGAGACTTGAGCACAAAATCCAGGCCTGCACACCCAGTGCAGTACTGAGGGAGTGCTGCACTGTCGGAGGGGCAGTACTGAGGGAGTGCTGCACTGTCGAGGGGCAGTACTGAGGGAGCACTGCACTGTGGGAGGGGCAGTACTGAGAGAGTGCTGCACTGTCGGAGGGGCAGTACTGAGCGAGTGCTGCACTGTCGGAGGGGCAGAACAGAGGGAGTGCTGCATTGTCAGAGGGGCAGTACTGAGGGAGTGCTGCACTGTCGGAGGGGCAATACTGAGGGAGTGCTGCACTGTCGGAGGGGCAGTACTGAGGGAGTGCTGCACTGTCGGAGGGGCAGTACTTAGGGAGCGCTGCACTGTCGGAGGGTCAGTACTGAGGGAGCGCCGCACTGTTGGAGGGGCAGTACTGAGGGAGTGCTGCACTGTCGGAGGGGCAGTACTGAGGGAGCGCTGCACTGTCGGAGGGGAAGTAATGAGGGTGTGCTGCACTGTCTGTGGGGCAGTGCTGAGGCAGCGTTGCACTGCCGGAGGGGAAGAACTGAGGGAGTGCTGCACTGTCGGAGGGGCAGTACTGAGGTAGTTTTGCACTGTTGGAGGGGCAGTACTGAGGGTGTGCTGCATTGTCGGAGGGGCAGTACTGAGGGAGCTTTGCACTGTGGGAGGTGCAGTACTGAGGGATTGCAGCACTGACGGAGGGGCAGTACTGAGGAAGCATTGCACTGTCAGAGGGGCAGTACTGAGGGAGTGCTGCACTGTCAGAGGAGCAGTACTGAGGGAGCTTTGCACTGTCGGAGGGGCAGCACTGAGGGAGCACTGCACCATCGGAGGGGCAGCACTGAGGGAGCGCGGCACTGTCACAGGGCCAGTAATGATAGAGCGTTGCACTGTCGGAGGGGCAGTACTGAGGGAGTGCTGCACTGTCGGAGGGGCAGTACTGAGGGAGCGTTGCACTGTCGGAGGGGCAGTACTAAGGGAGCGTTGCACTGTCGGAGGGGCAGTACTGAGGGAGCGTTGCACTGTCGGAGGGGCCGTACTAAGCGAGCGTTGCACTGTCGGAGGGGCAGTACTGAGGGAGCGTTGCACTGTCGGAGGGGCAGTACTGAGGGAGTGCTGCACTGTCGGAGGGCCAGTACTGAGGGAGCGTTGCATTGTCGGAGGGGCAGTACTGAGGGTGTGCTGCACTGCTGGAGGGGCAGTACTGAGGGAGCTTTGCACTGTTGGAGGGGCAGTACTGAGGGAGTGCTGCACTCTCCGAGGGGTAGCACTGAGGGAGTGCTGCACTGTTGGAGGGGCAGTACTGAGGGAGTGCTGTATTATCGGTGGGGCAGAACTGAGGGAACACAATATTGTCGGAGGGGCAGTACTGAGGGAGCGCTGTATTGTCGGAGGGGCAGTACTGAGGTTGTGCTGCACTGTGGGAGGGACAGTACTGAGGGAGTGCTGCACTGTCGGAGGGGCAGTACTGAGGGAGCTTTGCACTGTTGGAGGAGCAGTACTGAGGGAGTGCTGCACTGTCCGAGTGGTAGTACTGAGGGAGTGCTGCACTGTCGGAGGGGCAGTACTGAGGGAGCATTGCACTGTCGGAGGGGCAGTACTGAGGGAGTGCTGCACTGTCGGAGGGGCAGTACTGAGGGAGCGTTGCATTGTCAGAGGGGCAGTACTGAGGGAGCATTGCACTGTCGGAGGGGCAGTACTGAGGGTGTGCTGCACTGTCGGAGGGGCAGTGCTGAGGAGGCGTTGCACTGCCAGAGGGCCTGTACTGAGGGAGTGCTGCACTGTCGGAGGGGCAGTACTGAGGGAGCGTTGCACTGTCAGAGAGGCAGTACTGAGGGTGTGCTGCACTGTCAGAGGGCCAGTGCTGAGGGAGCATTGCACTGCTGGAGGGGCAGTACTGAGGGAGCTTTGCACTGTTGAAGGGGCAGTACTGAGGGTGTGCTGCACTGTCCGAGAGGAAGTACTGAGGGAGTGCTGCACTGTCAGAGGGGTAGTACTGAGGGAGTGCTGCACTGACAGAGGGGCAGTGCTGAGGGAGCGCTGTATTATCGGAGTGGCAGTACGGAGAGAGCGCTGTATTGTCGGAGGGGCAGTACTGAGGGAGCGCTGTATTGTCAGAGGGGCAGTACTGAGGGTGTGCTGCACTGTGGGAGGGCCAATACTGAGGGAGTACTGCACTGTCGGAGGAGCAGCACTGAGGGAGTTCTGCATTGTCAGAGGGACAGTACTGAGAGAGCGCTGGACCCTCAAAGGGTCAGTACTGCGGGAGCGCTGCACTGTCGAAGGGGCAGTACTGAAGGAGCGCTGCACTGTCGGAGGGGCAGTACTGTGGGAGTGCTGCACTATCGGAGGGGCAGTACTGAGGGAGTGCTGCACTGTCGGAGGGGCAGTACTGAGCGTGTGCTGCACTGTGGGAGGGACAGTACTGAGGGAGTGCTGCACTGTCGGAGGAGCAGCACTGAGGGAGTGCTGCACTGTCGGAGGGACAGTACTGAGAGAGCGCTGGACTCTCAGAGGGTCAGTACTGATGGTGCGCTGCACTGTTGGAGGGGCAGTACTGAGGGAGCGCTGCACTGTCGAAGGGGCAGTACTGAAGGAGCGCTGCACTGTCGGAGGGGAAGTACTGAGGGAGTGCTGCACTGTCGGAGGGGCAGTACTGAGCGAGTGCTGCACTGTCGGAGGGGCAGTTCTGAGGGAGTACTGCACTGTCGCAGTTGCCGCCTTTTGGGTAAGATGCTAAATCGAGGCGCCATCTGCCCTCTCAGGTGATCAATAAAGATCCCATGGAAATATTTAAAAATAAAATAAAAATCTGGGATCAGTAAAAGCAATCACGAAGCTGTCGGATTGTTGTAAAAACCTAACTGGCTCACTGATGTCCTTTAGGGATGAAACCTGCCATCCTTACCCGGTTTACTGCTGTCCTGTTACAGCGAGTGTGTCATAAAACTCCTTTAATTACTCAGAGCCCACAGAGGGTGTTTGAAGCACAATTGAACATCACTGATCCTGATCTATAACTCAGCACTGGAGGTTCCGGTTGGAGAAGATTCACTAAATCATCTCATTGTTTAAACTGCCACAAGCGATGTGAGATCATTCAGAACACATCTTCATCACAAAGATCACACAACCCCAGGAACAGACTGGAGTGAGCGAGACTCCCTCACCCCTAGCCCAGGGAACACTGTCTGGAGGGAGCGAGACTCCCTCACCCCTAGCCCAGGGAACAGACTGGAGGGAGTGAGACTCCTTCACCCCTAGCCCAGGGAACAGACTGGAGGGAGCGAGACTCCCTCACTCCTAGCCCAGGGGACAGACTGGAGGGAGCGAGACTCCCTCACCCCTAGCCCAGGGAACAGACTGAAGGGAGCGAGAGTCCCTCACCCCTAGCCCAGGGAACAGACTGGAGGGAGCGAGACTCCCTCACCCCTAGCCCAGGGAACAGACTGGAGGGAGCGAGACTCCCTCACCCCTAGCCCAGGGAACAGACTGGAGGGAGCGAGACGCCCTCACCCCTAGCCCAGGGAACAGACTGGAGGGAGCGAGACTCCCTCACCCCTAGCCCAGGGAACAGACTGGAGGGAGCGAGACTCCCTCACCCCTAGCCCAGGGAACAGACTGGAGGGAGCGAGACACCCTCACCCCTAGCCCAGGGAACAGACTGGAGGGAGCGAGACTCCCTCACCCCTAGCCCAGGGAACAGACTGGATGGAGCGAGACTCCCTCACCCCTAGCCCAGGGAACAGACTGGAGGGAGCGAGACTCCCTCACCCCTAGCCCAGGGAACAGACTGGAGGGAGAGAGACTCAATCACCCCTAGCCCAGGGAACAGACTGGAGGGAGCGAGACTCCCTCACCCCTCGCCCAAGGAACAGACTGGCGGGAGCGAGACTCCCTCACCCCTAGCCCAGGGAACAGACTGGAGGGAGCGAGACTCCCTCACCCCTAGCCCAGGGAACAGACTGGAGGTAGCAAGACTCCCTCACCCCTAGCCCAGGCAACAGACTGGAGGGAGCGAGACTCCCTCACCCCTAGCCCAGGGAACAGACTGGAGGGAGCGAGACTCCCTCACCCCTAGCCCAGGGAACAGACTGGAGGGAGCGAGGCTCCCTCACCCCTAGCCCAGGGAACAGACTGGAGGGAGCGAGACTCCCTCACCCCCAGCCCAGGGAACAGACTGGAGGGAGCGAGACTCCCTCACACCTAGCCTAGGGAACAGACTGGAGGGAGCGAGACTCCCTCACCCCTAGCCCAGGGAACCGACTGGAGGGAGCGACACTCCCTCACCCCTAGCCTAGGGAACACTGCCATATCGAACATTTCACCCAATCCCACAAAGACAGACAACGTACAGAAGTTTGCTCCATGAAGAAACCGATTGTGTGGGAGCTGTGTCCCCGTGGGTATAAATAGGTTTGAGCTCACACAGGGAGAAGCTCAGACAGAAATGTCTGGAGATATTAATCAGTCAGTGATGGTCTTTTCCCACCTGATAGACTCTACAGGTGGATTTGAAACCAATCCTTTGGTAAAGGAATTGATGTGCCTCAATGAATTCGAGACTCGCCGTTAACGGAGCAAAGCAAGGCTTTTATTAACTCAGAAAGTAATACACATTGGAGAAGTGTCTCTCATCCAGAGATCTGCTGTACTGCTGTGAGACACGCTGGGGCTTGCTTAAGTAGGGGCCAGGTATGGGCGGAGCCCTACACACAATACAATACAGGTAAGGAAATGAAACTGAAACTAAACTAAACACAGGGAATACAGTGCCTGATGAATGGAATATTTCATCACATTCACCCCTTCTACAGATTTAGTCTGTTCGGGGGTTCGATAGTCCTCTGTGACCGACGTAGCTGTTGTGGTGCCGCGGGTGTCGGCTGGGTGTCCCCGGTGGCCTCCTGGGTCTCTGCCGGGGGCGCCGCCAGGGTTGTTGAAGGGGTAGTTGGTGGGGGCACCGTTGGTCGATGTTCTTCCGGGGGTGGGGAAAGGATAGTGGGTGGGTAAGAATTGCTGTGATTGTTGTTGCTGTTGTTGTCGTGGTTGTTGTTGTTACCGGCTGGGGCGATGTCTTTTATGGACACGGTGTCCTCCCTTCCGTCGGCGTGCCGGACATACGCGTATTGGGGGTTGGCGTGGAGTAGGTGCACTGACTCCACGAGGGGGTCCGTCTTGTGGCCCCTCACATGCCTTCGTACAAATACCGGACCTGGGGTGGAGAGCCATGACGGCATGGATACGCCCGAGGTGGATTTCCGGGGAAAGACAAACATTCGTTCATGAGGCGTGGCATTAGTGGCAGTACACAATAGCGACCGTATCGAATGGAGCACATCTGGGAGGACTTCCTGCCAGCGGGAGATAGGGAGGCCCTTGGTCCTTAGAGCTAGAGTGACTGCTTTCCATACTGTCCCGTTCTCTCGCTCCACCTGGCCGTTACCCTGGGGGTTGTAGCTGGTGGTACGGCTCGTGGCGATCCCCCTGGACAGCATGTACTGGCGTAGCTCTTCACTCATGAAGGACGCCCCCCTATCCGTATGGATGTAGCTCGGCATACCGAACAGGCAGAACAGGCTGTTGAGGCATTTAATGACCGTGGCGCTGGTCATGTCTGGGCAGGGGAAGGCGAATGGGAAACGGGAGTATTCGTCCACAATGTTCAGGAAGTAAACATTGCGGTCGACTGACGGGAGGGGGCCCTTGAAATCTAAGCTGAGCCGCTCAAAGGGCCATGTAGCTTTGATTAAGTGGGCTCTATCTGGGCGGTAGAACTGAGGCTTGCACTCAGCGCAAGTGCGGCAGTTCCTGGTCAGAGACCGAACTTCCTCAATCGAGTAGGGTAAGTTGCGGGACTTTATGAAGTGGAACAGCCGTGTGACCCCTGGGTGGCAGAGGTCATTGTGGAGGGTCTGTAGCCGATCCCCGGTGGCGCTGGCACACATCTCTCGTGAGAGGGCGTCGGGGGATTCGTTAAGGGCCCCTGGCCGGTAAATGATGTCATACTCGAAGGTGGAGAGCTCGATCCGCCACCTAAGAATCTTATCATTTTTAATCTTCCCCCTCTGTTTATTATTGAACATAAACGCTACCGACCGCTGGTCGGTAAGTAGGGTGAAGCGTTTGCCGGCTAGGTAGTGCCGCCAGTGGCGCACTGCCTCCACGATGGCTTGGGCCTCCTTTTCCACGGAGGAGTGTCTGATCTTGGGCCCTTGGAGGGTCCTCGAGAAGAAAGCTATGGGCCGCCCCGCCTGGTTGAGGGTGGCCGCCAAGGCAAAATCAGACGCATCACTTTCCACTTGAAAGGGAGTGTTCTTGTCCACTGCCTGTAGCGTGGCCCGCTCAATATCCCACTTAATGCTTTTGAAGGCGGCGTGGGCCTCAGCAGAGAGCGGAAAAGAGGATGCTTTCAAGAGGGGGCGGGCTTTGTCGGAGTAGTTGGGGACCCATTGGGCAAAATAAGAAAATAACCCCAGGCACCTTTTCAGGGCTTTGGGAGTGTTGGGCAGGCGGAGCTCCCGTAGGGGGCGCAATCGGTCGGGGTCTGGTCCGATTTCCCCATTCTCCACCACGCTGCCTAGTATGCAGAGGCGCGCGGTGTTGAAAACGCACTTGTCCTCGTTGTAAGTGAAGTTGAGTTTTTGTGCGGTTTTCAGGAAACTCTTGAGGTTCGAGTCGTGATCCTGCTGGTTGTGACCGCAGATGGTGACGTTGTCGAGGTAGGGGAAGGCTGCCTGCAAGTGGTGGTCATCGACCATGCGGTCCATCTCCCTCTGGAAGACCGAGACCCCATTCGTCACCCCAAAGGGGACTCTGAGGAATTGGTAGAGGCGTCCGTTCGCCTCGAAGGCGGTGTACGGGCAGTCCTCTGGTCTGATAGGGAGCTGGTGGTACGCTGACTTGAGGTCGATGGTGGAGAACACCCGGTATTGGGCGATTTGGTTCACCATTTCTGATATGCGGGGTAGCGGGTAGGCGTCTAGCTGGGTGTATAGATTAACCATTTGGCTATAATCTATCACCATTCGCTTATTCTCGCTACCCCTCACCACCACCACTTGGGTGCGCCACGGGCTGTTGCTGCGTTCGATAATGCGCTCCTTCAGGAGCCTGTCTACCTCGGTCGCGATAAACCGTCTGTCCTCCCAGCTGTACCTCCTGCTTTTGGTCGCTATTGGCCGGCAGTTGGGAGTAAGGTTCGCGAATAGCGAAGGCGGCTTTACCTTCAGGGTAGCCGGACCGCACACTGTGAGGGGCGGCTGGGACCCACCGTAATTGAGCGTGATGCTTTGGTGGTGGCACTGGAAATCCAGGCCCAAGATCACGCTCGCACATAGATTCTTCATGATTAGCAATTTAAAAAGATCGTATACAGTTCCGTTAACGGACAATTGTACCGCGCAGTAACCCATAATGGTCGATGTCTGGGTTTTATCAGCCATAGAGATGGTGCCCCGAGCAAGGACCACCGTTAGAGAGAGTTGTTGTGCTAGTTCAGGGTGGATAAAACTCTCCGTGCTTCCACTGTCAATTAAACATTTAACCCCGCACCCGTTTACCTCGATGTCCACCATTGATTTGGATAGCGGGTGCGGTCTGGTCTGGTCCACTGTGACCGATGCCACTGTAGGGCCCTGATCGAGACAAGATGGCGTCCACGCTGTCTGCTCACAAGATGGCGGACCCCACGAGGTCGGGCAAGATGGCGTCCAAGATGGCCTCTCCCACGGCGCACACGCGGCGGTGGCGAATTTTCCAGCGGGGTTCCCGCTGCACACCTTCCCTAAGTGCCCCCTCTTCCCGCACTTAAAGCAGGTGGTGCCTTTCGCCGGGCACAGGTTTCTGATGTGCTTCGGCTGCCCGCAGAAGTAGCAGTTGGGGCCCCGACGCGTCGCGGCTGTCGTAGGGCTTCTGGGGGGAGAGCGGGGCCCCGACGGTGTCGGGCTGCCGGGCGGGGAAGATGCCTTCCAAGATGGCGGCGCCCTTGGTGCACACGTGGCGGCGTGGGCGGCGCGGGCCAAAGAGTAGGCGTCCGAGTTTCTCTGGGCCACATCCAGGGATCGCGCTGTGTCCACAGCCTGTTTCAGGTCCAATCCCATTTTTTCCAGTAGTCTCTGCTGGATGTAAGTGGAGCTGAGGCCTGCGATAAAGGCATCACGAACAAGCTCGTCAGTGTACACTGCGGCTTTTACATCTTGGCACTTGCAGTCTTTGCCAAGCGTTTTCAGGGTGACTAGGAACTCATCCAGCGATTCCCCAGGTCGCTGTGTGCGAGTAGCGAGCAGATGCCTAGCATACACCTCATTCGTAGGCTGCTGGTAATGCGCCTTTAGGATGTCGCAGGCGGCCGGGTACGTGTCGGCGTCTTGGATGATGGGGTAAACCCGGTGGCTTACCCAATTCCGCAGGATTCCGAGTTTCATACTCTCAGCGTCCGTAGTGCCTGTGATGGCTGCGGAATTGTCCAGGAAGAATTCCATACACTTAAACCAGTGTCTGAATCGTGCCGATGCGTCCGAAGCATGCGGGTCCAAATCCAAACGTTCGGGTTTCAAGAGTTGATCCATTGCATTGAAAATTGAGTTAATAAAATTGATGTGCCTCAATGAATCCAAGACTCGACGTTAACGGAGCAAAGCAAGGCTTTTATTAACTCAGAAAGTAATCCACAGTGGAGAAGTGTCTCTCATCCAGAGATCTGCTGTACTGCTGTGAGACACGCTGGGGCTTGCTTAAGTAGGGGCCAGGTATGGGCGGAGCCCTACACACAATACAATACAGGTAAGGAAATGAAACTGAAACTAAACTAAACACAGGGAATACAGTGCCTGATGAATGGCATATTTCATCACAGGAATTCTACAAACAATCTCTGAAATCTCAGCCCACAAGATGAGCTCGGGATACAATGCCAATTAGGACTTCTCCTGATTCAGTAATATTGCCGCTTTATCACACAATGGATAAATGGGAAACACGGAGCTTAATGACCTTCCCACCGCCTCATTCCCAGAGAGAAATCCCCAATTGCCGACTATGAAGGCCTGGAATGATTTGCTGAAAGGAGGCAGTGGGCCCAGTGAGAATGCTGAGCTGGAGAATGTTGTGTCCTCACCTCTCGCTCTCCTGACCCACTGGAAATCCCCGGGAGTGTTGATTAGAACAGCAATCATTGACCATGGAGGGCCCGCCCTGGAAGGCCATCTACCGCTGATTATTGCAGCATCTTTTCTATTCTCCACACACACAGCAGCTTTATATTGAGCAAGAGTGAGGCGCAGGCAGAGTATGCCTGCAGTCTCCCCACCCAGCGGCACTGGGCGATGGGCTGCTCCCTCCCCTCTCCTCCAATACTTGCTCATTAACTGTTCCTAATGAAACCGCTCCCTCTCAGCACAAGGCTCTGGGCTTTGGGAGTCTGCAGACACAAACTGTGACTCGCTCGCAATGAATCTCAGCAATAAACACCCACACAAAGTCCGTTCAACGCTGTGTAACCAGAGAATTGACATCTGACTCACTGCTAAAAGGTTCATGGCTCTTCAATTCAACATCTTCAAAGAATAATTCATCATGTTTAAACATTAATGAAAGGCAGAAACTGTCCTCAACTCAAAGGGACACAGGAAGGAATTGTAATCAAAGACAGGCTTGTATTTCTATAGCGCCTTTCACATCCTCAGGACATCCCAAAGCGATTTACTGATAATGAAGTATTTTGGGAGTAAATCTCGCTGCTCTGGGGGACAGAATGATATATCCTGGCCTGCTCTCTGAGGGAGATTTCACAGCATTGAGACTGGGCTGGAGAGCTTCACTACAGGAAAGCTGCTCTCTCAATACAGCTCCTCGTCCCCTGTCCCAGAGCCCAGCTTCAGACCCGCCACCTTCCCCTCTGGGAATGGGAGTGGGCTCGGGGCCGGGGGGAGCAGAGGGATTTGGGGACAGGGTCCCAGCTCATTAAAGGCAGCACCTCAGGGGATAAGGCTGTGAAACAGCTCTTGGAATTCGGGGTTTTATCAGAAGAGGTGCAGAATAATCGGGGTTGGGTGGTGTCGGGTTTAATGTTACTGGACTGATAATCCAGGGACTGTGAGCTCAAATCCCACCTGGGCAGGTTCAGAATTTGAAGTCAGTTAAAACTGGAAATAAAAATCTGGGACCAGTAAAAGTGACCATGAAGCTGTCGGATTGTCTAAAAACCCAACGGGTTCACTGATGTCCTTCAGGGAAGGAAACCTGCCGTCCTTACCCGGTCTGGGCCTATAGGAGACTCCAGTCCCACACCAACCTGGTTGACTCTGAACTGCCCTCTGAAGTGTCCGAGCGAGACCCTCAGTTTGTATCAAACCCGCTCCCAGTGGTTGAAGAAGGCGGCCCACACCCACCTTAACATTGCCCACCTCCCCCTTGCCCATCGCTGCTGTAACCCTCACCTGTGCCTTTGTCACCTCCAGGCTCGATTACTCCAACACTCTCCCGGCCGATCGCCCATCCTCCACCCTCTTCAGCTCATCCCAAACTCTGCTGCCCATCACCCTTGTCCCACATTGGTTCCCGGTCCCTCACTACCTCAAATTTAACATTCTCATCCTCCTGTTTAAACAATGTGAGTATTGACACCACAGTGTCAGCCAATGAGTTGGAGGCAGGGTGGGACTTACGGCAGGACTCACAACAAACAGTCTATTTTACTGCAAAAGTGTCTATTTACTCAGCAATCAGCAAACAGAGTCTATTTACTCAGCAATCAGTAAACAGAGTCTATTTACTCAGCAATCAGCAAACAGAGTCTATTTACTCAGCAATGGGCAGAGTCTATTTAAACAGAGTCTCTCTGAGTTCAACATACAGAACTCCTGATTGAAGCTGCAGCAAAATCTCCTGATAAAAGCAGGATTATTTCTCCAGCAAATAAAAGTGAGTAATTGCAGTGCAGAAAAAAAATGCAGTGCTTTGGAGAAAGAGTCGGGGAGTGCGATTAACTGAATTACTCTTCGGAAGAGTCAGCGCAGACTCAATGGGCCGAATGGTCTTCTGTGCTGTACTATTCTCTGATTCTATGAGTGTGGAGGATAGTTACAGAATACAAGTGATGTGGGTGAAATCAATCCCAGTCACTGACAGCAGTGCGGCCTCCAGGCGTGATTGGAGGGGGAATTACCCAATCATCTCCATTCTGGCTGGGAATAGCCGTGTCGCTCTTTGCAGCCGTGTTTAAATCCCCTCACGGCATCTCCAGCTCGCTCGCTATCTCTCTCTCTCTCTCTCCTCTATCTCTCTATCTCTCTCTCTGTCCCCTCTATCTCTCTATCTCCCTCTCTCAATTCAATTCAAATCGCTTTATTGGCATGACAAGTTACATCTTATGTTGCCAAAGCATCGAAAAACATTCATGTTTGTTCACAAAAATACAGATCTATCCATACAGTGTATAAACATATATATCCCTGAGTGTATAAATATACATTCATATAATTTATATATACTCTTTTCTTATATTTAATGGTTGTCCCTCTGTTCATGGCAAGCTGTAACATAGTGTGCCGCTAGTGTTACACAATTTCTCTCTTCCCCTAGTGGGTATGGGAGTTTTTGGTCGTCATTCAAATTTCTGAATTCCGGGCATATTTTTGTGAATTTGGGGAGAAATTCTCCCTTATACCCTGATATTTTCTACAAGCTGTGAGGAAGTGCATCTCTGTCTCCACCACTCCCTGACTGCAGTGAGAGCATATCCTGTCCTCTCTTGGTAGCCGGGTCTGCCTGTGTCTACCTTTTTCGATCGCCAGGCTATGTTCACTAAGTCTCTCCCCTCGATCTCTCTCTCTCTCTCT
The DNA here is from genome assembly GCF_052327205.1 of Somniosus microcephalus. Lineage (NCBI taxonomy): Eukaryota > Metazoa > Chordata > Chondrichthyes > Squaliformes > Somniosidae > Somniosus > Somniosus microcephalus. The sequence goes on along the minus strand of NC_140989.1, from coordinate 381,145,985 downwards.
CTCTCCCCTCTATCTCTCTCTCTCTCTCTCTCTCCCCTCTATCTCTCTCTCTCTCTCTCTCTCCCCTCTCTCTCTCTCTCTCTCCCCTCTCTCTCTCCCCTCTCTCCTCTCTATCGCTCTCTCTCTCTCCCTCTATCTCTCTCTCTCCCCTCTATCTCTCTATCTCTCTCTCTCTCTCTCCCTCTATCTCTCTCTCTCTCCTCTATCTCTCTATTTATGTCTCTTTTTCTCCTTCTATGTCTCTCCCCTCCTCTATCTCTATCTCTCTATTATCTCTCTAGCTGTATCTCTATTTTCCTATCTCTCTCTCTCTCCCTCTATATTTATATATTTATATATATCATTGAGCTGGTGCCTGAGAATGGAAAGAGTTAATTAGTTTGGGTCAATAATCTTCTGCCCCAGCTCACAGACAGGCTGCAGACATCCGTCTCTCTCCGTCCTTTCAAGGTGCCCGCGAGGAGACTCGCAGGAAGAGAGTGTGGAGGTCGGGCAGTGGCTGTGAGATTTCCCAGGAGAAGGACAGACAGGCACACAATCACTGAACAGGAGCAGCGGCAGTGAAAGGAGAGACAGAATGGTGGCGCAGTGATTATGTTACTAGACTAGTAATCCAGAGGTCTGGACTAATGATCTGGAGACGAGAGTTCAAATCCCACCACGACAGCTGGGGAATTTAAATTCAGTTAATTAAATAAATCTGGAATAAAAAGCTAGTATCAGGAATGGTGAATATGAACTATAGGATTGTTATAAAAACCCCTAACTAATGCCCTTTAGGGAAGGAAATCTGCCGTCCTTACCTGGTCTGACCTATATGTGACTCCAGACCCACAGCAATGTGATTGATTCTTAATTACCCTCTGAAATGGCCGAGCGTCACTCAGTTGTAAAAAAATGGCTACGAAAAACAATAAGAATACATAAAACCAGACAGACCACCTGGCATCGACCTGAGCACCAACTAACGGCACATCCAGCCCAGTCAACCCTCCAAAGTCCTCCTCACCAACAGCTGGGGACTTGTGCCAACATTGGGAGAGCTGTCCCACAGACTAGTCAAGCAACAGCCTGACATAGTCATACTCACAGAATCATATCTTTCAGTCAATGTCCCGAACTCCTCCATCACCATCCCTGGGTATGTCTTGTCCCACCAGCAGGACAGACCCACCAGGGGTGGTGGCACAGTGGTATACAGTTGGGAAGGAGTGGCCCTGGGAGTCCTCAACATTGACTCCAGACCCCATGAAGTCTCGTGGCTTCAGGTCAAGCATGGGCAAGCAAACCTCCTGCTGATTACCACCTACCGCCCTCCCTCAGCTGATGAATCAGTGCTCCTCCATGTTGAACACCACTTGGAAGAAGCACTGAGAGTAGCAAGGGCACAGAATGTACTCTGGGTGGGGGAGTTCAGTGTCCATCACCAAGAGTGGCTCGGTAGCACCACTACTGACTGAGCTGGCCGAGTCCTGAAGGGCATAGCTGCCAGTCTGGGCCTGCGACAGGTGGTGAGAGAACCAACACGAGCAGAAAAACCTACTTGAGCTCTTCCTCACCAATCTACCCGTCGCAGATGCATCTGCCCATGATAACATTGGTAGCAGTGACCACCACACAGTCCATGTGGAGACGACATCCCATCTTCACACTGAGGACACCCTCCATCGTGTTGTGTGGCACTACCACCGTGCTAAATGGGATAGATTCAGAACAGATCTAGCAGCTCAAAACTGGACATCCATGAGGCGCTGTGGGCCATCAGCAGCAGCAGAATAGTATTCCACCACAATCTGTAACCTCATAGCCCGGCATGTCCCTCACTCTAGCATTACCATCAAGCCAGGAGACCAACGCTGGTTCAATAAAGGAGTGTAGAAGAACATGCCAGGCATACCTAAAAATGCGGTGCCAACCTAGGGAATCTGCAACACAGGATTACATTCATGCTAAAAAGCAGAAGAAGCATGCTATAGAAAGAGCTAAGCGATCCCACAATCAACGGATCAGATCAAAGCTCTGCAGTCCTGCCACATCCAGTCGTGAATGGTGGTGGACCATTAAACAACTAACGGGAGGAGGAGGCTCCATGAATATCCCCATTTTCAATTATGGTGGAGTCCAGCACGTGAGTGCAAAAGACAAGGCTGAAGCATTTGCAAACATCTTCAGCCAGAAGTGCCAAGTCGATGATCCATATCGGCCTCCCCCTGAGGTCCCCACCATCACAGAAGCCAGTCTTTAGCAAATTCGATTCACCCCACGTGATATCAAGAAACAGCTGAGCGCACTGGATACAGCAAAGGCTATGGGCCCTGACAACATCCCGGCTGTCGTGCTGTAAACTTGTGCTCCAGAACTAGCCGCGCCTCTAGCCAAGCTGTTCCAGTACAGCTGTAACACTGGCATCTATCCAACAATGTTGAAAACTGCCCCGGTGTGTCCTGTCTACAAAAAGCAGGACAAATCCAATCCAGCCAATTACCGCCCCATCAGTCTACTCGCAATCATCAGCAAAGTGACGGAAGGTGTCGTCGACAGTGCTAGCAAGCGGCACTTACTCACCAATAACCTGCTCACTGATGCCCAGTTTGGGTTCCGCCAGGGCCACTCAGCTCCAGACCTCATTACAGCCTTGGTCCAAACATGGACATAAGAACTGAATTTCAGAGGTGAGGTGAGAGTGACTGCCATTGACATCAAGGCAGCATTTGACCGAGTGTGGCATCAAAGAGCCCTAGTAAAACTGAAGTCAGTGGGAATCAGGGGGGAAACTCTCCACTGGCTGGAGTCATACCTAGCACAAAGGAAGATGGCGGTGGTGGTTGGAGGTCAATCATCACAGCCCCAGGACATCGCTGCAGGAGTTCCTCAGGTTAGTGTCCTAGGCCCAACCATCTTCAGCTGCTTCATCCATGACCTTCCC
>NC_140989.1:381073059-381138059 GCF_052327205.1 Somniosus microcephalus | reverse complement strand
TATATAGGTGTGGTCACTGCCGGTACTGCAGTATACATGAGCTGTACAAAGTAGTTCCCCCCTTAAAGGTACATACATTACAATTCCTCCCCTTTTAGATTAACAGTACCATAACACTCATTTAACAATTAAATATCAAACTAATTACAAATAACACTTTTAACATGCAACATTAGCTGAAAATAGTCTATTTATATATTCAGTCTTTGGGGAGGCTTCCTGATCCTTTCTGGATAGCGCCTTTCCCGAGTGTCTTGCTCTTGGTGCGGAGGCGATTCTGGCCCCCTGTCGTCGGTTGGTTCATCAGCTTCCGATGCTACTGTTTCTGGGGTAGATGCAACCTGTACATCGGGTTCATCACCAGGTACGTATGGGCGAGGCATGGGGTTGACTTGTTCCTGTGACTCTAGGATCTGGTCAGCATGGCGTCTCACAATGCTCTCCCCAACGTCCTCTGTGTATATTAGTGGGCCCTGCCGTGTGCATATCGTTCCTGGCTGCCATTTTTCTGTTCGGTAGTCGCGGGCCAAGACTGGTTGCCCTACATTGACATCATGGCTGGGGCCTGGTTGGTGACTGCATGTGTCGCATTCCGGTAGGCGAACAGGAAATTGTCCACCTTGTGCTGCAGCGGAACGTTGTCATTGTACATAGCCTTTATTGCCTTCTTAAAGGTTTGTACGAACCTCTCAGCCAATCCATTTGTGGCTGGATGATACGGGGCGGATGTGTAATGCCTTACCCCATTCTTTTTCAAGAACCTCCGGAACTCTTCGGACACAAACTGTGGTCCGTTGTCGGAGCAAATCTGTTCTGGCAAGCCATTCCTGGCAAAAATGGTCCGTAGGAATGCAATAGTTTTCTCCGTGGTGGTGGAGGACATTTTGATGACCTCGGGCCATTTCGAGTGCGCATCCATGGCTATTAAAAACATTGAGTCCATGAATGGACCAGCAAAATCAATATGCACCCGTTGCCATGGAAATGAGGGCCACTCCCATGGGTGTAGAGGGGCCTGTGGTGGTGCATTTTGGACTTTCTGGCATCCTGAGCAACTCTTGGTCAGGTCCTCGATTTGTTTATCGATTCCCGGCCACCACACATAAGCCCTGGCTAGACTTTTCACTTTTACCCCTCCCAGATGACCCTCATGAAGCTCATTGAGCACTCTATCCCTTAACGTGGGTGGAATTACCACTCGGGATCCACACATCAAGGTCCCCCGGCACACTGACAGCTGTTCTCTCCTTGTCGAGAATGCTGGCAACAGTGAGTCGCCATGTGCTGGCCATCCCTTCACCGTCAAATCATATACCCGAGACAGTGTTGGGTCATTTTGGGTTTCCTTTTCGATACAAGCGTTAGTTACCGATAGGTATTCAACTATAGTCGAATGGAATATTTCGACAGGATCCACTGCTGGTGCTTCCTCCGCAGTAGGCAGTGGCAGGCGTGATAGCCCATCAGCATTTCCATGCTGTTTCATGCCCTTATATTCAATCTCATAGTGGTGCGCCCCTAGAAAAAGTGACCATCTTTGTAGTCGTTGCGCAGTCATCACCGGAACGCCCTTCTTCGGATTAAAAATGGAGACAAGAGGCTGCTGATCAGTCAGCAAGGTGAATTTCTGCCCGTGCAGATAGTGATTGAACTTTTTCACTCCCCACACTAGGCTGAGGGCTTCCCTGTCAATCTGGGCATAGTTACGCTCGGCTGAGGTTAGTGATCATGACGCAAAGGCTATTGGCCTCACTGAGCCGTCCGAGAATTTGTGCGACAGCACCGCTCCAATGCCGTACGGTGACGCATCACATGCCAACCGAATTGGTAATGCTGGGTTGTAATGGGCCAGTACCTCTTTTGATGTGATTAGTGTTTTGCCCTTCTGGAAAGCTCATCTACATTCGTCACTCCACTTCCATGGCACCCCAGTTTGCAGCAGGGTGTTCAGTGGGTGTAGTATTGTAGACAAATTTGGCAAGAACTTATGGTAGTAGTTTACCAGCCCGAGGAACGACCTCAGTTGTGACACATTTTCCGGTGCTGGAGCCTTGACTACTACCTCAATCTTCTCTGGGGACTTATGTAACCCCTCTTTATCGATAACATGGCCACAATACAAGATCTGTTTTCTAAACAACTCGCATTTGGGGCGGTTAGCTCGGAGCCCATATTCCTGCAATCTAGTGAGCACCTGCTCCAGGTTGGCAAGGTGATCACTGTCATTTTCGCCCGTGACCAGGATGTCGTCCAAATAACACTGGGTCCCTGGGATCCCTTGCAGGACTTGTTCCATTGCCCTCTGCCAAATAGCCGGAGCTGATGCTACCCCGAATACCAGCCGGTTGTATTGGTAGAGACCTTTATGGGTGTTGATTGTGAGGTATTTTTTTGATGCTTCTTCTACCTCCATTTGCAGATACGCCTGGGCCAGATCAATCTTAGTGAAGCATTTCCCTCCAGGTAGCGAGGCGAAAATATCTTCAATCCGCGGAAGTGGATATTGTACGGTGTGAAGGACCGGGTTCACTGTTACCTTAAAGTCCCCACAGATGCTAACCTTCCTTGGTTCCCCAGGCGTGCTGCTCAATGACTTTTTCATCACAGGGATGATGGGTGTAACCCACTCGCTCCAGTCTACCTTGGACAGTACACCTGAACGTTCCAGACTCTCCAACTCTGCTTCGACGGCTGGGCGGATCGCATAAGGTACCGGTCTGGCCTTAAAAAATTTGGGGCTTGCGTTTTCTTCAATTTTAATCATCGCTGTCATGCCTTTTAGTGTTCCGAGTCCTTGCTGGAACACTTCTCTCACGTCAGTTAGGATCTTTGACAGTCACCCAGGTGTGACGTCGTCATCTTTTTTGTCAGCCACAGTCAGTGCCTGTATGGCATGCCAATCCAGTTGTATTTTCCGGATCCATTCATGTCCCAGTAATGGTGGTCCTCCATCTTGCAATACATACAGGTCTAGTTTTGGTGTTTCCTTACCGTTATATATAACGGTCACCCTTATTTCTCCTTTGGGGTAGACTTTTTGCCCCGTGTACATCTTCAAAATAATTTTTCTGTCTCTCAAGGGTATGTTTGAGAATAGCCGCTCGTAGTTCCGTCGGTTTATGACTGTTAGGGCTGATCCTGTGTCCAATTCCATCTTTACCTGGACTCCTGCTAACTTGAGAGTGACCCAAATGGTTCGGTGATCCTCCGTTGTGATCACATTATGTAGTTACAGACAACTCAGTTCCCTGCTTTCGGAGTCATTATCGCTCTTTTGTTCGTCTGAACTGTTCTCCGTCATCTTATGTACCTTCTTGTACTTTCCTTTGGTAGGTTTCTTATTGCTGGTTTTCTTTCCCGACCTGCAGACTCGTGCTATGTGTTCTACTTTTTCACACTGTCTGCACACTTTGTCTTTGAACCAGCAATCATTCTGGTCATGTGTTGTTCTGCCGCAGCAATAGCACTTCTCTGTTCCATATGACATTTTGTTTGTGCCATATTCTTGCGGTCTCTGTTGTATCTCTGCAGCACCCCGTGCTGCTGCTTCATATGATACCGCAATGCTGAAAGCCTTTTCCAGCGTAAGGTCCTTTTCAGATAAAAGCCGTTTCTGGGTTCCTTCACTTTGAAGCCCACACACAAACTTGTCCCTTAAGGTATCTGCCAGTCCCGCTCCAAACTGGCAGTGTTTCGATAGTTTGCGCAGTTCTGTTAAATAATCAGCATTGCTTTCATCCTTATGCTGGTTCCGTTTGTGAAACTTGAATCTTTCTGCTATCAGCAGCGGTGTGGGGTTTAAATGTTCCTTTAGTATCGTTACTATGTCTTCAAAACTCTTTTCCATTGGCTTCGTTGGGGTTGCTAGGTTTCGTAATAAACCATACGTCTTTGCACCCATTAAATTTAACAATACCGCCGCTTTCTTGTCATCTGACACCTCATTTGCCTTGCAGTACACCTCTATTCGTTCGACATATGTAGGCCAATCTTCGACTTCATTGTCAAATGCGGTGATACTGCCACTCTTCGGCATTTTAGGTGTGGTTTAAAATGGTGTCCCCCAATGGCTTAAAATGGCATCTCCCGTGCTTTCCTTCCTCCCCCGCTGCTGCCAATGCCGCTCCCGGCGGTTCTCGTGGCAATGGTGGCACCCTGTAGGTTTCGCGCGCTTCTCCTGCGCTGCTGCCAACGCCGCTCTCGGCGGTCCTCATGGCATTGGCGGCGCCTCGCGGGTTTCTGCGCGTCTCTCTCTCCCTCTCTCCGATGCTGCTCGGCCCCTGAACACCGGCTGCTCCCTGTGCACTCTGCCCTCTCTCCCTCTCCCCCGTCGACGCTGCTCGGCCCTTTACTGTGCCGCTCGGTCGGGCTCTAGCCCGCCGCTGTCCGGGAAGGGTCTGCGCACTACCTGTTGCCAGCCCGTTTCGCTGGACCACCTCAACTGGAAAGCCAAGCCTGGCTCTCGACAGCCTCCCCCGCAATTCTCGAGTCTCTGCTGGATGACTGGGCGGTTGCCCGTGGTCGACGCCCGAGTCTCTGGCCTTGACCTCCAATCCACTGATCTCCAGGAATGAATCCCCGGGAGGTGATGCAGAGTTGCAGGTGTGATGAAATATTCCATTCACCACTGCCTGTGACTGAGATCGGTTTCAGTGTCATTTCCCTTCCCCCAGACCTCATTGTATTGTGTACTGGAATGTGCTGTATTGTATACTGGAATGTGCTGGAATGTGCTGTGTGTAGGGCTCTGCCCATACCTGGCCCCGTTTGTAAGCTAGCTTCAGTCTGGCCTCAGTCTCCAGAAGGAAGACATCTCTCTCTCTTACGTGTTACTTTCTAAGTTAATAAAAGCTTTGTTTTTGTTCTGCTAACTTCGAGTCTCGGAATTATTGAGGCACATCAGCAGGTAGGTTCGAACCTGCCTCGTCGCCAATGTTCTGTCCGTGTGTAATAAGACACAGACTGCGGAGAACGGTACAACAGGTGTTTACTCAACGTGGCTCACACTGCAACTGATCTGTACAGATTACTACTCAGTGCTATATACAGGTGTGGTCACTGCCGGTACTGCAGTATACATGAGCTGTAAAACATAGTTCCCCCCTTAAAGGTATATACATTACAGACATGGTCTCAGTTTCATGTCTCATCTAAATGACGGCACCTTCGACAGTGTAGTACTCCCTCAGTACTGCCCCTCCGATAGTTCAGCACTCCCTCAGTACTTCCCCTCTGACCGTGCAGTGCTCACTCAGCATTGCCCCGCCGACAGTGCAGCACTCCCTCAGTACTGCCCCGCCGACAGTGCAGCGCTCCCTCACTACTGCCCCTCTGACAGTGCAGCGTTCCCTCAGTACTGCCCCTCCGACAGTGCAGCGCTCCCTCAGTACTGCCCCTCCGACAGTGCAGCGTTCCCTCAGTACTGTCCCTCTGACAGTGCAGCACTCCCTCAGTACTGCCCCTCCGACAGTGCAGCAGCCTCTCACTACTTTGTAATACTTTGTAACATTGGGCCAGAAATTAGGATCGGGTGCTTGCCGCGCGTGCAAGCCCCCGATGTGCACTCACCCGGCGTGCCGACATCTGAAGCCTGGGCCTGCTTGGAATTCCTGTCACTGGCCCGGTTCAGATGTCGGCGCGATGTGCTTGCCTTACCCAGCGGCGTAGTTAGTGCGATGTGCCGGCTGGGATCAGGTGACCACTGTGCAGCCAATCAGGGGAGGGGAAACTTCATTCATGAGTTTGATAGTAAGAGCTGTCAAACTCATGAAAAGTACGGGCGCCCAAAAGACTAGTTTAACTTTAAATAAAATTTTAAAAAACATCCCAATAATTAAATAAACTATAAATAACTTTAAAAAACTATTTTAAACAATTAATCAAATTTTTGCAAAAAATAATTTTTTAAGAAATCGGGTCTAAAAATAAACTTACCTTACTGTAAAGTCCTTAAAAACAATAAAGCTGTGGAAAAAATGTTATAATTTTAAATAATAGACCACTTACCTTAAAGAATCAAGTCCTTACGCCTCCTTTTTATATGTGTAAAAAGTTCAGGCCCTTACACACGGGCAAACCTGTCAAAAAGAAGGAAATTCAACGTGTGCGCGCAGAGTCCTGAGCGCACACGTTGGACCACTGAAACCCTTGGAAGAAATGCCGGTTTCCCGCGCATGCGCAGTGCATGCTGAAATCCGGCACTTCTAACAGCCCACGCGTGAGTACCCCGTCCGTACTCACACGTTGGGACCGGAATTACTGGCCCAATGGCCCAGAAATTCGGGTCTCCACGGGTGAGTACGCACGGGTGCTCATGCGTTGGCCCAACGAAAGTGCTGGTGTCCTGCAGACACTGCGCATGCGTGGGAAACCGGGACTTCCGGTCCCCTGAAAGAAGGGGTTGACAGGTGGAATGCGTGCGCCGGAGAGGCAGCGCGTGCGCATCGAACTTAGGTTTTTTTTGCAGGTTTCTCCGGGAGGGTAAGTCTCCAGCAGTTACACTTTTAAAAAGCAGTCGCAAGGCCTGCTTTTAACAAGGTAAGTGGTGAATTAATTAAAATTAAAACATTTTTTCCACAGGTTTATTATTTATAAATAATTTAAAGAAAGGTAAGTTTATTTTTAGCCCCGTTAGAAAATGTAATTAACTTTTTCAAAAATTTAAATTATTGTTTAAAATAGTTATTTCATGTAAATTATAGTTCATTTAAAAAATGCGATGTTTTTTAAAAGATTTATTTGAGGTTTTACTGATGTTTTGGGGCTTATAGTATTTATAGGTGTGACAGCCCTTCCTGTCAAACTTGTGAATGAAGCATTCCCTGCTCCCATTGGCTCTCCATGGCCCACGTGATCCCAGGGGACGCTTCGAACTAACTGCGCCCCTGGGATACGCAAGCACTGCGCGCCGGCAGTTGGCGGAGGCCAAGGATCGGAATCCCACGCAGGCCCACAGCTCAACGGCCGGCGCGGTAGGTAAGTGCAGGTCGGGGGCTTGCACCTGCGGGAAGCCCCCAACCCGAATTTCTGAGCCAATTTTGTATCCCTTTTATCCCATGAGCTTCAATTTTACTCACAACCATTGTCTCAGTGATTGGTAACAGTGAGTTGTGGTGAATGGCTGTTTTTCGGAAGGTGGGATGTGTACACTGGTGTCCCCCAGGGTTCAGTACTAGGACCACTGCTGGTTTTGATCTGTAGTAATAACTTGGACTTGTGGGTACTGGGCTCAATTTTGAACTTGGAGCTGACCCGAAACCTGGAAGTCAACAGTGAGGAGGACACGGATTGACTTCAGGAGGACAGAGACAGGTTGGTGGAATGGGCGGACACGTGGCCGATGAAATTCAGCACAGAAAAGGTGAGGCGATACATTTCGGTAGGAAGAATGTGGAGAGACAATACTCACTAAATGGTACAATTTTAAAGGGGGTCGAAGAAGAGAGAGACCTGGGGGAGTTTGTGCACAGAGGCAGGTGACGGTGACAGGACAGGTTAACAAAGCAGTTCATGAAGCCGATGGGATCCTGGGCTTTATAAATAGAGGCACCGAGCGCAAGAGCTGAGAAACTGAGCTCAACCCGCATAAAACACTGGTCCGTCCCCAGCGGGAGGATTGGGTCCAATTCTGGGCACCGCACGATAGGAAGGACATGAAGGCTTTGGAGAGGGTGCAGAGGAGATTTACTAGAATGGTTCCAGGGATGAGGGAATACAGTTACGTGGATAGACTGGAGAAGCTGGGATTATTCTCCTTAGAGCAGAGAAGGCTAAGAGGAGATTTAATAAAATCCTGAAGGGTTGAGATAGAGTAAATAAAGAGAAACTGTTCCCAATGGGTGAAGGGTCGATAACGAGAGGACACAGATTTAAGGTGATTGGCAAAAGAACCAGAGGCGACATGAGGAAAAACTCTTTAGGCAGTGAGTGGTCAGGATCTGGAATGCGCTGCCTGTGCTGGCCCTGTGAGAGAGCTGTCCAATTAGTCCCACTGCCCTGTCGGAGTGGCTGCCTTTCAGCTACTAGTCGGAGAGATGATTAACGGAGGGAATGAGCTCATTTCTCCACCATTGGCTTGCAGTAAAGGTCACAGGTGACAGTGTCAATCTAGTCATTGGGTCCTTCTATAAATAATCCACACAATTCACATCCACAAACATCACTGTCCCACTTGAAACAGAATAAAACAAGAGAGAGAGAGAGAGAGATTCCCAGCATCACCTCCATCGCTTCACCGTTCCACAGCAGACTGGGTTTTACAAACAGAATTTATCTCTTTCTTACATTTTCAATCAGCTGCCCTGTTTTAGCTTTGAAATTCTGGAGAGAGAGAAATCTGGGGATGAATCTTGGCTCCAGATCGAGGAGAACTGCTCATTGCCTCGAAAAATTCATCTGTCGGAGTCTCAGAAACACCGGGAATAATTCAAATGGAAACCGGATTTTAGCGAAGCTCCCGCCCACATGGATGGGGATTTATTAGTGAGCTGGTGAGTGGGAGCGGGACTGAACCGGCACTGAGCTGGTGGATCAATGAAAGGCTGGTGTAGGGGCTGCTAGTTACTGGTGTAGGGGCTGCTAGTTACTGGTGTAGGGGCTGCTAGTTACTGGTGTAGGGGCTGCTAGTTACTGGTGTAGGGGCTGCTAGTTACTGGTGTAGGGGCTGCTAGTTACTGGTGTAGGGGCTGCTAGTTACTGGTGTAGAGTCTGCTAGTTACTGGTGTAGGGGCTGCTAGTTACTGGTGTAGAGGCTGCTAGTTACTGGTGTAGGGGCTGCTAGTTACTGGTGTAGGGGCTGCTAGTTACTGGTGTAGGGGCTGCTAGTTACTGGTGTAGGGGCTGCTAGTTACTGGTGTAGGGGCTGCTAGTTACTGGTGTAGGGGCTGCTAGTTACTGGTGTAGAGGCTGCTAGTTACTGGTGTAGGGGCTGCTAGTTACTGGTGTAGGGGCTGCTAGTTACTGGTGTAGGGGCTGCTAGTTACTGGTGTAGGTGCTGCTAGTTACTGGTGTAGGGGCTGCTAGTTACTGGTGTAGGGGCTGCTAGTTACTGGTGTAGGGGCTGCTAGTTACTGGTGATGGGGCTGCTAGTTACTGGTGTAGAGGCTGCTAGTTATTGGTGCAGGGGCTGCTAGTTACTGGTGTAGGGGCTGCTAGTTACTGGTGTAGGGGCTGCTAGTTACTGGTGTAGGGGCTGCTAGTTACTGGTGCAGGGGTTGCTAGTTACTGGTGTAGGGGCTGCTAGTTACTGGTGCAGGGCTGCTAGTTACTGGTGCAGAGGCTGCTGGTTACTGCTGCAGGGGCTACTAGTTACTGGTGTAGGGGCTGCTGTTACTGGTGTAGGGGCTGCTAGTTACTGGTGCAGGGGCTGCTAGTTACTGGTGCAGGGGCTGCTAGTTACTGGTGCAGGGGCTGCTAGTTACTGTTGTAGGTGCTGCTAGTTACCAGTGTAGGTAGTTACTGGTGCAGGGGCTGCTAGTTACTGGTGTAGGGGCTGCTAGTTACTGGTGTAGGGGCTGCTAGTTACTGGTGTAGGGGCTGCTAGTTACTGGTGTAGGGGCTGCTAGTTACTGGTGCAGGGGTTGCTAGTTACTGGTGTAGGGGCTGCTAGGTACTGGTGTAGGGGCTGCTAGTTACTGGTGCAGGGGTTGCTAGTTACTGGTGTAGGGGCTGCTAGTTACTGGTGTAGGGGCTGCTAGTTACTGGTGCAGGGGCTGCTAGTTACTGGTGCAGGGCTGCTAGTTACTGGTGCAGAGGCTGCTGGTTACTGCTGCAGGGGCTACTAGTTACTGGTGTAGGGGCTGCTGTTACTGGTGTAGGGGCTGCTAGTTACTGGTGCAGGGGCTGCTAGTTACTGGTGCAGGGGCTGCTAGTTACTGGTGCAGGGGCTGCTAGTTACTGTTGTAGGTGCTGCTAGTTACCGGTGTAGGTAGTTACTGGTGCAGGGGCTGCTAGTTACTGGTGCAGGGGCTGCTAGTTACTGGTGTAGGGTCTGCTAGTTACTGGTGCAGGGGCTGCTAGTTACTGGTGTAGGGGTTGCTAGTTACTGGTGCAGGGGCTGCTAGTTACTGGTCCTGGGGCTGCTAGTTACCGGTCCTGGGGCTGCTAGTTACTGGTCCTGGGGCTGCTAGTTACTAGTCCTGGGGCTGCTAGTTACTGGTGTAGGGGCTGCTAGTTACTGGTGTAGGTGCTGCTACTTACTGGTCCTGGGGCTGCTAGTTACTGGTCCTGGGCCTGCTAGTTACTGGTGTAGGGGCTGCTAGTTACTGGTGTATGGGCTGTTAGTTACTGGTGTAGGGGCTGCTAGTTAATGGTGCAGGGGCTGCTAGTTACTGTTGTAGGTGCTGCTAGTTACTGGTGTAGGGGCTGCTAGTTACTGGTGCAGGGGCTGCTAGTTACTGGTGCAGGGGCTGCTAGTTACTGGTGTAGGGGCTGCTAGTTACTGGTGTAGGGGCTGCTACTTACTGGTCCTGGGGCTGCTAGTTACTGGTCCTGGGCCTGCTAGTTACTGGCGTAGGGGCTGCTAGTTACTGGTGTATGGGCTGCTAGTTACTGGTGTAGGGGCTGCTAGTTAATGGTGCAGGGGCTGCTAGTTACTGGTGCAGGGGCTGCTAGTTACTGGTGTGGGGACTGCTAGTTACTGGTGCAGGGGCTGCTAGTTACTGGTGCTGGGGCTGCTAGTTACTGGTGCTGGGGCTGCTAGTTACTGATGCAGGGGTTGCTAGTTACTGCTGCAGGAGCTGCTAGTTACTGGTGCAGGGGCTGCTAGTTACTGGTGCAGGGGCTGCTAGTTACTGGTGCGGGGGCTGCTAGTTACTGGTGTAGGAGCTGCTAGTTACAGGTGCGGGGGCTGCTAGTTACTGGTGTGGGGGCTGCTAGTTACTGGTGCTGGGGCTGCTAGTTACTGGTACAGGGGCTGCTAGTTACTGGTGCGGGGGTTGCTAGTTACTGATGGAGCACTGCACTGTCGGAGGGGCAGTACGGTGGGAGTGCTGCACTGTCAGAGGTGCCATCTTTTGGATGAGACATTAAACCAAGACACCATCTACCCTCTCAGGTGGATGTAAAAGATCCCACGGCCACTATTCAAAGAAAGGCAGGGGAGTTCTCCTCCGTGTCCTGGGTCCAATATTTCTCCTACAACAAACATCAGTAAAACAGATTATTCGGTCATTTATGTCATTGCAGTTTGTGGGATCATGCTGTGCACAAATTGGCTGCCGTGTTTCCTACATTACAGCAGTGACTACATTTCAAAAGTACTTCATTGGCTGTAAAGCACTTTGGGATGTCCTGAGGTGGTGAAAGGCGCTATAGAAATGCAAGTCCTTTCTTTCTACCAACCCTGGAATTGAACTCCTGAATCCACATAAAGTCCTGTGATCCTCACAACACAGCTCCCCTAATCCCGGGCTCAATCCCAGTCATTCCAATAGATTCTGACACTGGTGGCTCATTCGCTCCATTCTAGAATCACAGCACAGAAGGAGGTCATTCGGCCCATCGTGCCTGCTCCGGTGCTAGCTCTTCCACTGGGGCTGTCTGCTCGAAATCCTATTTCCCGCTCTGTCCCCACATCCTGTTCTATTTGCCCTTCTCATCAGAGCCTGAGAGCTGGAGAATCTCTCAACAGTTCACAGTCTTTGCCCCGCTGTCTCTCTCAGCTCTTCTCCCCTGACAAGGTTCCTGAAAGAACAGAGGCAGAGCTTTAGGGGAAGAATAAAGCTGGGATTGGCCTGTGCTGGAGTGCGAGAGCTCACAGTATGGACGGCAGTCATTGAGAGCTCGGTTACTCATCCTTCCTGGAATAAGACTGATACGCTTATCAATTACTTCATAAAAGGTGATGAGTCGAAGAAGAGATGATGAGTCGAAAGAAGAGATGAATAAGGCTTTTATTAGCTAAGAAGAGACCATGCTTCTTCGTGAGTGACTGAACAAGTCTGAACGAAACCCACACAGTGGTGGGTGGAGTCAGCTGAGGCATGCCTCCATACACAGCGCCACCCAGAGGTGGCAATATACAATACAGTGGTTTACCACATTCACCCCTTGTTTAATGTGAAGTCCGGCGGGGTGAAGGGTACTACAAGTTAAGTCTATCAGGAGGCCTTGTCTGACGTCCTGATCGTCGTGGTGGCGGCGGTGGTGTTGCAGCATCCGACGTCGGGTCTGGTGTCTGGGTGGTTGGCGAAGATTCCTGGGGCTTTGGCATGCCGTCTGCAGGGGTTGGGTTGGGAGGGGTGGTGGGGGATAACAGTGGTAAGGGGGATAACGGTGGTAAGGGGGATAACGGTGGTAATTCAGGGGTACCCGAGGGTGCGAGATCTCGTATGGAGACCGTGTCCTCCCGCCCGTCTGGGTATGTCACCCAGGCATACTGGGGGTTGGCGTGTAGGAGGTGCACCCGCTCGACCAGGGGGTCCGTTTTATGCGTCCTCACGTGCCTCCGCAGTAGGACGGGCCCAGGAGAAGTCAACCATGCCGGTAGCGAGGTTCCCGATGTAGACTTCCGGGGGAAAACGAACATTTTCTCATGAGGGGTCGCATTAGTGGCAGTACAAAGCAGTGACCGAATGGAGTGAAGCGCTGCAGGGAGGACCTCCTGCCAGCGGGAGGTCGGAAGGCCCTTAGATTTTAGTGCTAAGAGGACTGCCTTCCAAACCGTCGCGTTCTCCCTTTCCACCTGGCCGTTCCCCCGGGGGTTGTAACTGGTGGTCCTGCTCGTGGCGATACCTCTTGTTAGCAGGTACTGCCGAAGTTCGTCGCTCATGAACGATGAGCCCCTGTCGCTATGTATATAGCTGGGGAACCCGAACAGAGCGAAGATGTCATTCAGACACTTGATGACCGTGGTACTGGTCATGTCTGGGCAAGGGATGGCAAAGGGGAAACGGGAGTACTCATCAACTATGTTGAGGAAGTACACATTGCGGTCAGCGGAGGGGAGGGGCCCTTTAAAATCGACGCTCAGGCGTTCGAAGGGGCGGGTGGCCTTGATCAGGCTTGCTCTGTCCGGCCTATAGAAGTGCGGTTTGCACTCGGCGCAGATTTGGCAGCTCTTGGTCATGGTCCTGACCTCCTCGATGGAGTAGGGCAGGTTACGGGATTTGATAAAATGGAAAAACCTGGTGACCCCCGGGTGGCAGAGGTCATTGTGGAGGGACTGCAGCCTATCACTCTGCGCGTTGGCGCATGTACCACGTGATAGGGCATCTGGGGGCTCATTGAGTTTCCCTGGCCGATACAAGATATCATAATTGTAGGTGGAGAGTTCGATTCTCCACCTC
The DNA here is from genome assembly GCF_052327205.1 of Somniosus microcephalus. NCBI lineage: Eukaryota > Metazoa > Chordata > Chondrichthyes > Squaliformes > Somniosidae > Somniosus > Somniosus microcephalus. The sequence continues at coordinate 381,124,773 of NC_140989.1, read as the reverse complement.
AAGATCTTGTCGTTCTTGATTTTACCCCTCTGCTTATTATTAAACATAAAAGCTACTGAACGCTGGTCAGTGAGCAGGGTAAATCGTTTCCCGGCCAGGTAATGCCTCCAGTGACGCACCGCTTCTACAATAGCCTGGGCCTCCTTTTCAACGGAGGAGTGTCTCGTCTCGGGGCCCTGGAGGGTCCTTGAGAAAAAGGCCACGGGTCTGCCCGCCTGGTTAAGGGTCGCGGCTAGGGCGAAGTCGGAGGCATCGCTCTCCACTTGGAAGGGGATGGACTCATCCACCGCGTGCATTGCGGCCTTCGCGATATCGTTCTTGATAAGAGTGAAGGCTGCACACGCCTCTGGTGTCAGGGGGAAGGAGGTGGCTTTGATGAGGGGCCTGGCTTTGTCTGCATAGAGGGGCACCCACTGGGCGTAGTAGGAGAAAAACCCCAGGCATCTCTTCAGTGCTTTTTGGCAGTGGGGAAGGGGTAGCTCCATTAGGGGGCGCATTCTGTCGGGGTCGGGCCCGATGACTCCGTTCTCCACCACGCAGCCGAGGATGGCCAGGCGCTTGGTGTGAAACATACATTTTTCCTTATTGTACGTTAGGTTCAGCCGTTGGGCCGTACGGAGGAAATTTGCTAGATTAACGTCGTGGTCCTGCTGGTCGTGGCCGCAGATGGTGACGTTATCCAAATAGGGGAAGGTTGCCCGCAGCGCGTTCTGGTCAACCATTCGGTCCATCTCCCTTTGGAAGACCGAAACCCCGTTGGTGACGCCGAAGGGGACCCTAAGGAAGTGGTAGAGGCGGCCGTTTGCTTCGAAGGCAGTATACTGGCGGTCCTCATGGCGGATGGGCAGCTGGTGGTACGCTGACTTAAGGTCGATGGTGGAGAATACTTTGTATTGCGCAATCTGATTGACCATATCAGATATGCGAGGGAGGGGGTACGCGTCCAGCTGGGTGTACCGGTTTATGGTTTGGCTGTAGTCGATTACCATGCGGCGTTTTGCAGTGGTTTTAACGACTACAACCTGGGCTCGCCAGGGGCTAGTGCTACCTTCGATAATGCCCTCCTTCAAGAGCCGCTCCACCTCAGAGCTGATAAAAGCTCTGTCCCCGGCACTGTACCGCCTGCTTTTGGTAGCGATGGGTTTACAGTCGCGGGTGAGGTTAGCGAACAGGGGAGGGGGGGGTGCTTTTAATGTGGAAAGGCTGCAGGTGGTTTGCAGCGGGCGATTTAAAAGTTGTTGGTTGCAGACTGTGAGTGGGGGGAGGGGTCCACCGTATGCTAGTGTGACACTCTTAAGGTGGCACTGAAAATCCAACCCTAGCAGGACGGCAGCGCAAAGACGGGGCAGGACTAGCAGTTTAAATTTTTGATATTCAGTGCCCCCTACTGACAGGGTCACCACACAGTAGCCGCTGATGTCCATTGACTGGGACTTGGACGCCATAGAAATGCGATGGTGCGTTGGCAGAATCGTGAGGGAGTGGCTACGTACCGTGTCGGGGTGGACGAAACTCTCTGTGCTCCCGCTGTCGATCAGGCAACTGGTGGCGCGGCCGTTTACCGCGATATCCATCATGGAGCTGGATAGATGGTGAGGGAGGGCTTGATCCAGCGTCACGGAGGCCAGTATGTGGCTTAGTGAGTCACTATAGTCATCCGCCGAGACGGTGGTCGGTTCCGGTGACGAAATGGCGGTTGAGTGCGTTGGATACGATGGCGGCGGATGCCATGCGGCCGGGGGTACACAAAATGGCGGATAAGATGGCTGCTCCCACGGCCCGCACGCTGCGCTGCTGGCTGGCTTCCCCTTGCAGGCGTTAGCGTAATGGCCTTTCTTCCCGCAGCCCGAGCAGGTAGCTGTCTTAGCTGGGCAGTGCGCTCTGGGATGTTTTAACTGGCCACAGAAATAGCATTTTTGGGCCTGGTTACTGGGCATCGAAGCAGTTCTTACCGGAGGCTGCTGTCTCGGTTGGGTCGCTGCAGCGGTTGGTGCCGGGGGCGGCGGTCCCGTGTCCCACGGTTTCGATTGCCATGTCTCGGCGCCGTTACGGGGGTATGCCTCGAGGTTTCGGTGGGCCTCCTCTAACGAGAGCGCAAGGGCAATGGCCGTCTTCAGGTCGGGTTCCTTGCTTTCTAGCAGTCTCTGCCGGGTGTGGTCTGACTGGAGGCCCCTGACGAAGGCATCACAGGCGAGTCCCTGCGCGTGCTCCACAGCCGTTACCGCTTTACAATCGCAGTCTCTGCAGAGTGCCAGTAGCGCCCGTGCAAATGCCCCTACCGATTCTCCCGGTTGCTGCCTGCGGGATCCCAAGAGGTGTCGGGCGTAAATTGTGTTCACTGGGCGCGTATATTGCCCTTTTAGTAGCTCGAGGGCCGCCACGTACGTATTAGAGTCCCGGATTAGCATATATACTTGATGGCTCACCTGGGCGGTCAAAATTTTCAGTTTGTGATCCTCCTCTGTAACCTGTGAGATTGCGAGGAAGGATTCAAAGCAGCTCAGCCAGTGTTCAAACTTGGCTGATGCACCCACATCTTGAGGGTCGAGGTCCAGGCGTGGTGGTCTGAGGGCTCTCAGCAATGTCTGCTGTATCCGTTGCTGTTGTTGCTCCTCAGGTGTCGCCATTTAACTTTTAGCTAATAAAATTGATACGCTTATCAATTACTTCATAAAAGGTGATGAGTCGAAGAAGAGATGATGAGTCGAAAGAAGAGATGGATAAGGCTTTTATTAGCTAAGAAGAGACCATGCTTCTTCGTGAGTGACTGAACAAGTCTGAACGAAACCCACACAGTGGTGGGTGGAGTCAGCTGAGGCATGCCTCCATACACAGCGCCACCCAGAGGTGGCAATATACAATACAGTGGTTTACCACAAAGACAATCGCCTCCTCCCACATTCCAGGCACTCTCAGCACTTTCCAAACTCATTCTTTAAAGCCTCCTCCTTCACTCTCCCTCCGATCACCCTCCACTTCTCTTTCATTCACATCTTCTTATTGCCTTGGAGAAACCCACCAGCTCCTTGTCCTCGCTGAATAAGGAGACACTTGTGAATGAAATGGATCCTTAGCCATTTTCTCTGAGGAACACTTGACATTTCTGAGACTCGTTCAGTTAATAGATCTCGACTTCAAGTTCTGAGCGTGTCTCCCCCTCACGGAGCCTCCAGGTGCCACAAGTCAACCGTAGTTTATGTTTCTTCACAGAATCTCACAGCACAGGAGGAGGCCATTCGGCCCATCGTGCCTGTGCCGGCTCTTTGAAAGAGCTCTCCAATTAGTCCCACTCCCCGCTCTTTCCCCACAGCCCTGCTAATTCTTTCCTTTTCAAGTATTGGCAAAAGAACCAGAGGGAGATGAGGAGAATGTTTTTACAGCGAGTTGTTGTGATCTGGACTGCGCTGCCTGAAAGGGCGGTGGAAGCAGATTCAATAGAAACTTTCAAAAGGGAATTGGGGAAACACTTGGAGGGAAAGATTAGCAGGGCTGTGGGGAAAGAGCAGGGAGTGGGACTAATTGCAGAGATCTTTCAAAGAGCCGGCACAGGCACGATGGGCTGAATGGCCTCCTCCTGTGCTGTTTCATTCTATTATTCTATGATTCTATGAAATGTGCAAAGTCACCTCATCTTCCTTAATGTCCTTCCTGTTCTGATCGATTTAGAGACACATTACATCTTTACTGTCTCTGTGTTGTTACCAGGGCGATCTTCCAGACTGGAATAAACCAATCAACAGCACGATAATCCATTAATTCCTCTGGCCCAGACATCACAACACCTCAATATTACATTCAAGTCCCAGATTCCTGTAGCAGCTGCTATCTGTGTAGGTCGAGGGCGACAGATCGTTACAGATAAGCTGTTGTACTGGAGACAGCGGCTTTAGTGAAGTCTGATCAAAGGTTTCCCATCTCTGTAAACCCCTCCCACCCTACACCCCTCCCCATCTCTGTAACCCCCTCCCACCCTACACCCCTCCCCATTTCTGTAACCCCCTCCCGCCCTACACCCCTCCCCATCTCTGTAACCCCCTCCCACCCTACACCCCTCCCCATCTCTGTAACCCCCTCCCACCCGACACCCCTCCACATCACTGTAACCCCCTCCCACCCTACACCCCTCCCCATCTCTGTAACCCCCTCCCACCCTACACCCCTCCCCATCACTGTAACCCCCTCCCACCCTACACCCCTCCCCATCTCTGTAACCCCCTCCCACCCTACACCCCTCCCCATCTCTGTAACCCCCTCCCACCCTACACCCCTCCCCATCTCTGCAACCCCCTCCCACCCTACACCCCTCCCCATCTCTGTAACCCCCTCCCACCCTACACCCCTCCCCATCTCTGCAACCCCCTCCCACCCTACACCCCTCCCCATCTCTGTAACCCCCTCCCACCCTACACCCCTCCCCATCTCTGTAACCCCCTCCCACCCTACACCCCTCCCCATCACTGTAACCCCCTCCCACCCTACACCCCTCCCCATCACTGTAACCCCCTCCCACCCTACACCCCTCCCATCACTGTAACCCCCTCCCACCCTACACCCCTCCCCATCTCTGTAACCCCCTCCCACCCTACACCCCTCCCCATCTCTGTAACCCCCTCCCACCCTACACCCCTCCCCATCTCTGTAACCCCCTCCCACCCTACACCCCTCCCCATCTCTGTAACCCCCTCCCACCCTACACCCCTCCCCATCACTGTAACCCCTCCCACCCTAAACCCTCCCCATCACTGTAACCCCCTCCCACCCTACACCCCTCCCCATCTCTGTAACCCCCTCCGAACCTATACCCCTCCCCATCTCTGTAACCCCCTCCCACCCTACACCCCTTCCCATCTCTGTAACCCCCTCCCACCCTACACCCCTCCCCATCTGTGTAACCCCCTCCCACCCTACACCCCTCCCCATCTCTGTAACCCCCTCCCACCCTACACCCCTCCCCATCTCTGTACAATACAATACAATACAAATCGCTTTATTGGCATGATAAGGTACATCTTATGTTGCCAAAGCATCAAAATACATTTATGGTTGAACACATAAACGCGGTTCCATTCATACAGTGTATAAACAGGTATATCCCTGAGTTTATAAATATATCTGTAACCCCCTCCCAACCTACACCCCTCCCCATCACTGTAACCCCCTCCCACCCTACACCCCTCCCCATCTCTGTAAACCCCTCCCACCCTACACCCCTCCCCATCTCTGTAACCCCCTCCCACCCTACACCCCTCCCCATCTCTGTAACCCCCTCCCACCCGACACCCCTCCCCATCTCTGTAACCCCCTCCCACCCTACACCCCTCCCCATCACTGTAACCCCCTCCCACCCTACACCCCTCCCCATCTCTGTAACCCCCTCCCACCCTACACCCCTCCCCATCTCTGTAACCCCCTCCCACCCTAAACCCCTCCCCATCTCTGTAACCCCCTCCCACCCTACACCCCTCCCCATCTCTGTAACCCCCTCCCACCCTACACCCCTCCCCCATCACAGTAACCCCTCCCACCCTACACCCCTCCCCATCTCTGTAACCCCCTCCCACCTTACACCCCTCCCCATCTCTGTAACCCCCTCCCACCCTACACCCCTCCCCATCTCTGTAACCCCCTCCCACCCGACACCCCACCCCATCACTGGAACCCCCCTCCACCCTACACCCCTCCCCATCTCTGTAACCCCCTCCCACCCTACACCCCTCCCCATCACTGGAGCCCCCTCCCACCCTACACCCCTCCCCATCTCTGTAACCCCCTCCCACCCTACACCCCTCCCCATCTCTGCAACCCCCTCCCACCCTACACCCCTCCCCATCTCTGTAACCCCCTCCCACCCTACACCCCTCCCCATCTCTGCAACCCCCTCCCACCCTACACCCCTCCCCATCTCTGTAACCCCCTCCCACCCTACACCCCTCCCCATCTCTGTAACCCCCTCCCACCCTACACCCCTCCCCATCACTGTAACCCCTCCCACCCTAAACCCTCCCCATCACTGTAACCCCCTCCCACCCTACACCCCTCCCCATCTCTGTAACCCCCTCCGAACCTATACCCCTCCCCATCTCTGTAACCCCCTCCCACCCTACACCCCTTCCCATCTCTGTAACCCCCTCCCACCCTACACCCCTCCCCATCTGTGTAACCCCCTCCCACCCTACACCCCTCCCCATCTCTGTAACCCCCTCCCACCCTACACCCCTCCCCATCTCTGTACAATACAATACAATACAAATCGCTTTATTGGCATGATAAGGTACATCTTATGTTGCCAAAGCATCAAAATACATTTATGGTTGAACACATAAACGCGGTTCCATTCATACAGTGTATAAACAGGTATATCCCTGAGTTTATAAATATATCTGTAACCCCCTCCCAACCTACACCCCTCCCCATCACTGTAACCCCCTCCCACCCTACACCCCTCCCCATCTCTGTAAACCCCTCCCACCCTACACCCCTCCCCATCTCTGTAACCCCCTCCCACCCTACACCCCTCCCCATCTCTGTAACCCCCTCCCACCCGACACCCCTCCCCATCTCTGTAACCCCCTCCCACCCTACACCCCTCCCCATCACTGTAACCCCCTCCCACCCTACACCCCTCCCCATCTCTGTAACCCCCTCCCACCCTACACCCCTCCCCATCTCTGTAACCCCCTCCCACCCTAAACCCCTCCCCATCTCTGTAACCCCCTCCCACCCTACACCCCTCCCCATCTCTGTAACCCCCTCCCACCCTACACCCCTCCCCATCACTGTAACCCCCTCCCACCCTACACCCCTCCCCATCTCTGTAACCCCCTCCCACCTTACACCCCTCCCCATCTCTGTAACCCCCTCCCACCCTACACCCCTCCCCATCTCTGTAACCCCCTCCCACCCGACACCCCTCCCCATCACTGGAACCCCCTCCCACCCTACACCCCTCCCCATCTCTGTAACCCCCTCCCACCCTACACCCCTCCCCATCACTGGAGCCCCCTCCCACCCTACACCCCTCCCCATCTCTGTAACCCCCTCCCACCCTACACACCTCCCCATCTCTGTAACCCCCTCCCACCCTACACCCCTCCCCATCTCTGTAACCCCCTCCCACCCTACACCCCTCCCCATCTCTGTAACCCCCTCCCACCCTACACCCCTCCCCATCACTGTAACCCCCTCCCACCCTACACCCCTCCCCATCACTGTAACCCCCTCCCACCCTACACCCCTCCCCATCTCTGTAACCCCCTCCCACCCTACACCCCTCCCCATCTCTGTAACCCCCTCCCACCCTACACCCCTCCCCATCTCTGTAAACACCTCCCACCCTACACCCCTCCCCATCTCTGTAACCCCCTCCCACCCTACACCCCTCCCCATCTCTGTAACCCCCTCCCACCCTACACCCCTCCCCATCTCTGTAACCCCCTCCCACCCTACACCCTCCCCATCTCTGTAACCCCCTCCCACCCTACACCCCTCCCCATCTCTGTAACCCCCTCCCACCCTACACCCCTCCTCATCTCTGTAACCCCCTCCCACCCAACACCCCTCCCCATCTCTGAAACCCCCTCCCACCCAACACCCCTCCCACCCTACACCCCTCCCCATCTCTGTAACCCCCTCCCACCCTACACAATACAATACAATACAATACAAATCGCTTTATTGGCATGATAAGGTACATCTTATGTTGCCAAAGCATCAAAATACATTTATGGTTGAACACATAAACGCGGTTCCATTCATACAGTGTATAAACAGGTATATCCCTGAGTTTATAAATATATTTTCGCCTTGTTTATATATACTCTTGTCTTAGTTTACTGGTTGTCCCTCTGTTCATGGCAAGCTGTAACATAGTGTGCCGCCAGTGTTACACAGCTTCTCTCCTCCCCCAGTAGGAATGGGAGTTTTTGGTTGTCAGTTAGATTTCTGAATTCAGGGCATATTTGTGAGAATTTTTGATAGAAATTCTCTCTGATGCCCTGATATTTTCCACAGGCTGTGAGGAAGTGCATCTCTGTCTCAACTACTCCCTGACTGCAGTGAGAGCATATCCTGTCTTCTCTTGGCAGCCTGGTCTGCCTGTGTCTGCCTTTTTCGATCGCTAGGCTATGTTCGCTAAGTCTGTACCTTGTCAAGGTTCTTCTCAGTTTGTTATCCTTTACCATGGTCAGGTAATCAGCTATGTTGTATTGTCTGTTTAGGGCCAAGTAGCAATTGAGTTTGCTTTGGGTTTTTGTTGTTTCTGCCCAATATGACAGATATTTTTCCTTTTGCTTAGCGACGATTGTGTTGGGTCGAATTCTTTGTGTTACCCTGTCACTGTCCTGGGACTGGTTATTGTTAGTATTGTTAGTAGTTACTTTATTGAGTCCCAGGACTAGTTGACTGAGGGTATTGTTCTTTATGGTCAGCTCTTGGCATTTCAGGGCGTCGTAGTGATAGCATTGGGGGTTGCTCATTTGTAGGTGATTCCAAAATTTGGTGGCTCTTTTTTGGATAGTGATTATTAATGGGTATTGGCCTAGTTCCGCCCTGCATGCGTTGTTTACTGTTTTCCTTTGAGTCCGGAGGATACTTTTACAGAATTCCGCATGTAGGATCTCAATTGGGTGTTTGTCCCATTTTGCAAAATCTTGTTGTGTTAGTGGTCCCCAGACCTCACTGCCATAGAGTGCAATTGGTTCAATTACTGATTTGAAAATTTTGAGCCAAATGCTAATTGGGATTTCTATTTGGATTGATTTTTTGATGGCATAGAAAGCCCTTCTTGCTTTCTCTTTCAGTTCATTCACAGCCAGTTTGAAGTTTCCCGTAGAACTGATTTTTAAGCCCAAGTATGTGTAGTGAGTGGTTTGTTCAATTTTGGTTGTTCCTACTGTGAAATTTGTTGTGGGTCCATGTTGTTTGGATCTTTGCTGGAACACAAGGACTTTGGTTTTTTGGGGATTTATTGTCAGGGCCCAAGTCTGGCAGTACGACTCCAGCAGGTCCAGGTTCTGCTGTAGACCCTCCTTAGTTGGTGACAGCAGAACCAGGTCGTCGGCATAGAGGAGGAATTTAACCTTGGATTCATATAGGGTGAGGCCGGGTGCTGTAGATTGTTCAAGTAGTTTTGCCAATCCATTAATGTAAATATTAAAGAGTGTCGGTGAGATTGGCGAGCCCTGCGTCACCCCCCGCCCCTGTGGGAAGTATTTTGTTTGTTTGTCTCCAATTTTAACTGCACATTTATTGTTTGTATACATTGATTTAATTACATCATATGTTTTACCTCCTACCCCGCTTTCGATAAGTTTCAGGAATAAACCGTCATGCCAGATGGAGTCGAAAGCCCTCTGGAAATCTACAAAGCATGCGTAGATTTTGCTTTTGTTATGGTGAACGTGTTTGTCAATTAGGGTCTGTAGGGTGAAGATATGATCGGATGTTCTATAGTTTGGCAGGAATCCAATTTGGCTTTTACTCAAGACATTGTGCTCTTCAAGGAAGTTTATAAGTCTTTTGTTTATGATGCTACAGAATACCTTCCCCAGGTTACTGTTTACACAGATGCCTCGATAGTTGTTTGGGTCAATTTTGTCCCCACTTTTGTATATGGGTGTTATGAGTCCTTTGTTCCAGATGTCAGGGAAATAACCGACACTCAGAACCAAGTTGAAGAGTTTTAGGATAGCCAGTTTCAGTTTGTCGTCTGCGTGTTTAATCATCTCGTTTAGTATGCCGTCTGTCCCGCAAGCTTTTCCTGGTCGCAGGTCCTTGAGTTTTTCAAGAAGTTCTTTTTCTGTTATTATGGCATCTAGCGGGTTTTGGTTATCTTTTATGGCCATTTCAAGCTTTTCCAGTTTTTTGCGTATTTGGTGTTGCTCTGGTCTTAGTGTGTTTTTCTGGTATAATTTTTCAAAGTGGTTTACCCCATGTGTCCCCATTTTGAATGGACAAATCGTCGTGTTGTTTTTTTGTGTAGTGTTTTTCAAGTTGTCCCAGAAACAATTCGACTCAATGGATTCCTCCATGGAGCTGAGTGTATTCTTAATAAATTGCTCTTTTTTGGTCCTGAGTGTGTTTCTGTATTGTGTTAGCGTCTGACAATAAGTAAGGCGTAATTCCTCGTTTTCTGGATGTCTGTGTTTTTGGTTTGATAGTTTTCTAAGTTTTTTCCTCATGTTATGGCAATCATGGTCAAACCATTTTTCATAGTTTTTTGTTTTGGGTTTGTTCTTGCGAGCTTTCAAGTTTGCATTTGTTGCCAAATTATCAAAAATATTGTTTAGTTTACTAACTGCCCCCGGTTTACGCCTTCTTTATTGTGAGTGTATATGTTATCCAGAAAGGTGTCTAAGAGAGCTTGAGTTGATGCATTGCTAATTGTTTTCTGGTATTTTTCCGTGTCATTTTTGGCCCATCTGTACGATTTTTTGGTGTTGTACAGTTTACTGGGTTGTGTTTCTATGTTGTTTGTTTCTGTCTTTTTGAGAAACATAGTAATTTGGCTGTGATCTGACAGTGTTGTTTGTGGTTTGACTGTGAATGCTCTGAAAGAGGATGGGTCCAAGTCTGTAATCATATAGTCTACTGTGCTGCAGCCAAGAGGTGAGCAGTAGGTCGATCTTCCTAGGAGGTCTCCTATGAACCTACCATTGACAATGTACAGACCCAGGTTTCGACAGAGCTGTAGTAGCTGTTTACCGTTGGTATTTGACTGCTTGTCGCAGTTATGCCTGTATGGAAGGGAAGGGATGTCAAAGTGGTTATTCCCGAATACATAATTGTTTCCCTGATTATTGGTGAAGTCTGGTTCTTCGCCCGTTCTTGAATTGAGGTCCCCACAGATCAACACGTTCCCCTGGGCCTGGTATTGGATAATTTCCCCCTCCATGTTGGAGAAGGTGTCCTCTTTGTAGTACGGGGAATCGATTGGAGGGATATAAAGTGCGCAAATGTAAACATCTTGGGTGTTTGAGATAATCTCCCTCTCAAGTTTGAGCCACATATGGTTTTCGCCCTTTTTTATAAATTTGATGTAATTCTTAAGTTCTGTTTTAAACCAGATCAGTATGCCTCCGGAGTCTCTGCCTTGGGTTACACTTGGTAATTTATTGGAGGGGACCACTAGCTCAGTGTACCCTTGGGGACAGCCGGTGTGTCCTTTTCCTTTATACCAAGTTTCCTGTAAAATGATAATATCTAGGTCTTTAGTTTCCTCTATGAACTCTGGGGTCCTACTCTTCACTTCTCGCACTGAAGAGCGTAGACCTTGGATATTCCAGGTCGAAATATATAAGGATTTCATGTTAAGTTTTATCTTTTTCTATGATAGGTTAAAGAGTGGTACGTGTTTGTCGTGTCTAAGTGTGGGGAAAAAAAAGATCACCCCAGTTGTCTACAAAAGTTAATACAATTTGGTTACAGTTCTTTCTATTAATTAGTCCTTGATCCATAAGGCGGAAGTAGATGCTGCTGCACATCTGCTTATTGTCTCTTAATGGATTGTTTCTGTCTGAGGTATTGCGTACGTCCTGTGCATCTCTCCCTCTGTCTGGCTGGTAGCGGTCCTATTCCCCTGTGGGACAGGAGTGGTGCAGGTCTGATAATGTTGTTTTGCATGGGGATCCTCTCCGGTCTCGGTTGGTGTGGTGGTGGTCTTTGTAGTGTTCCTGATATGTACCCCGCTGATCTCTGGTGGTCGGGGGGGGGGTCCTCTTGGAGTCTGGGTATGGACCCGGTTAAAAGCGACGTCCTTCAGGGCTTTAGCAAAGATCGATATTTTTTGCCTTTGGATGTGGACGTGGTCGTAAAGACATTCTTCATCGAGGGTGGGGTGTTGGGCCAGGTGTACGTTGTGGTTTGATTCGCATTCTGTTGCTATGCTGGCATTAATCTCATGAATTGTGTTGTTGTTGAAGTCTGTTCTCGGCAATATTGTGGAAACAGTGATTCTAGTGTTTGGAAATGTACTGCTTGCCTTCCTAATCATTGCTCTGAGCGATGTTGCTACCTCTTTCTGTTTGGCCTTTAGGTCATTTGTGCCCGTGTGTATTATTATGTGTTGGGGGGAGCCTAATCTGGCTTTGGTCAGCCATCCCATGGCTCTGTCTGTTGTTGGGCACCAAATCTTTTCTACTTTACTTCTAGGGAAGAGCTTTTTCTCCCATAGAAATTTCCCATTTGAGTCTATGAGTATTACGACGTCAGCCTTGTTTGTGTTTACTGTCTGGTGGCTTTCGCCTGGACTCATAGTGTGTGTGCTGGGCTGGGGTGTCTGGTGTGTGCGTACCTCTTGTGAGCGGCTCGCTTGTGGTTCCATGGTGGTGGGGGAAGATTGCGAGTCAGCATGCTGGTCGGTCTGTGTGGCACCCCTTGTATTGTGTGTCTGTTGCTTTTGTTCCGTGTGGGAGTGCAGCCGTTCCGTCCGGCTCTGTCTTGTCTTATCTCTAGTCTCTGGTTGCTGGTCTAATGGTGTTTTCTCTCCTCTATGGCTCTCTTCTTTTTCCTGCAGCTCTTTCACCTGATGCTTAAGTAGATTCACCTGGTTATCAAGTCTATTCAGCTCTCTCTTGTGTCTCTCCCTCTCCTGCTTTTGTTTGTCATTCAATTTGAGGACCTCCTCTCTAAGTTTAACCATCTCTATCTCTAATTGATTAAATTTATCTTTTGGTTGTATCTGGCTGTGTGATCCCGGGGTATGTGTCTGTTCGGCCCTGGAAGGCTCACTCACTTCCTGGCTAGGCTGGTCGGCCCTGGAAGGCTCACTCACTTCCTGGCTATGCTGCTCTTCTCTTGGTGGGCTGGGAATGGTAGGGGAACTATGTGTGGCTTCCTCCGTGGTAGTTATGCTGGGGTTTGTCAGTTGTATCATGTGGCTGTGGTTCCCCGGGGTTAGTGTCTGGTTTGAACTGTGTGGCTCGTTCATCCCTTGACCATGCAGATTTTCTCCTGGTAAGTTGTCAATGTTGGGGGGAGTGCGGGCCACTCTGGGGCTGTTCATTCCCCTCGTAGTTGATCTTTTCAGTGTCCTGAAGGCCGTTGCAAATTTGTCGAGGTTGCCTTGCACTAATATTGTTCCGGTATTGTACGCGTTGACAGTCGTGATTGAACTGTCTCCTGGTGTGTTAATTTTCATTATGGACCCATTTGCGGTATTTTTTAGCTTAACACTGGTATAGTGTGATTTTATTGCTCTGATCCAAGCCGCTGGCTGATCTGAGTAGAATATGAGGTTACTTTTTGTCCCATTGTTGTAACAGTCAGTAAAGAGAGTTTCTGGTTTTTCTCTCATCTGAGCATGCTTGATCGTTTTTATAGCTTTTTTTGTGGTGTTGGGGGGAATCTGGAAGCGGGGCTGTTGTGGATCTTCTGATTCGCTCATTTTTGGTAAAGTATTGTTGATCTTAGAATAAGCTTTTCTGGGGCCCCGGGTTTGGTGTTACCCTCTCCCTGTTCGCGAACTTTCCCGGTCCCCCTCTCCGACCCCGTGGTCCCTGGGCCTCGGCTCCTGGGTTCACCCTTCTCAGGTCTGAGTCTGTGAGCCGCTGTTTCCCGGTGCCTTCGGGCTGTTCCCCTCCCCCTCAGAGGTCTCTGGGCCTCTGTTTCGGCCTGGCTCCTCGGGCCTTTCCCTGGGCCTCCCTCCCTGGGCCCTGTACTCACGGTCTTGGTTGCGAGCCTTCTGGTTGCTCTCCTTCTCCTCAGAGGTCTCTGTGCCTGCTGGCCTGGCTCCTCGGGCCTTTCCCGTGCTGGATTGTTGGGCTGTGGCCCGAGTCCCCTCGGCTGTGCCGATTGCTGGATTTCCGGGCTGCGTTCCGAATCTCCTCGGCTGTGCCGATTTCTGCGATGCGGCCCGAGTCCTCTCCGCTGTGCCGATTGCCGGGCTGCGTTCCGGATCTCCTCGGCTGTGCCGATTTCTGGGATGCGGCCCGAGTCCTCTCCGCTGTGCCCGTTGCCGGGCTGCGTTCCGATTTCTGGGATGCGGCCCGAGTCCGCTCGGCTGTGCCGGTTGCTGGACCGCTGGGCTGCGGCCCGAGTCACCTCGCCTCCTCGAACTCGGTCCCGATGCCGCCGACTCAACCACCGCTGCTGAAGCCCCGTGTGGCTGCCGTTCACTGGTTTGTGTAGTTCTTCTCTTGTTTCTTTTTTTTTTGCTTTGGCTTTTTTTTTTTGCTTTGGCTTTTTTTTTCCTCTATTTTCCTCTGGGTTTTTTTTTTCTTTGGTAGTCTTTCTGGCGGTCTTTTCCTTCTCTAATTTGTCTAGACTAATCTAAACTTAAACTAAACTAAACTAAACTAACTTAGCTAGAACTAAATTTAATTTTCAAACCTTTTTAAAAATTGAAATGAAATGAAACTTTTTTTCCCCACTTTAGACACTAAAAACACTAAAATCTCAGCAGCCCATCTTCAGCATGTGTATTCACCCCTCCCCATCACTGTAACCCGCTCCCACCCTACACCCCTCCCCATCTCTGTAACCCCCTCCCACCCTACACCCCTCCCCATCACTGTAACCCCCTCCCACCCTACACCCCTCCCCATCTCTGTAACCCCCTCCCAACCTAAACCCCTCCCCATCTCTGTAACCCCCTCCCACCCTACACCCCTCCCCATCACTGTAACCCCCTCCCACCCTACACCCCTCCCCATCTCTGTAACCCCCTCCCACCCTACACCCCTCCCCATCTCTGTAACCCCCTCCCACCCTACACCCCTCCCCATCACTGTAACCCGCTCCCACCCTACACCCCTCCCCATCTCTGTAACCCCCTCCCACCCTACACCCCTCCCCATCACTGTAACCCCCTCCCACCCTACACCCCTCCCCATCTCTGTAACCCCCTCCCAACCTAAACCCCTCCCCATCTCTGTAACCCCCTCCCACCCTACACCCCTCCCCATCACTGTAACACCCTCCCACCCTACACCCCTCCCCATCACTGTAACCCCCTCCCACCCTACACCCCTCCCCATCTCTGTAACCCCCTCCCGCCCTACACCCCTCCCCATCTCTGTAACCCCCTCCCACCCTACACCCCTCCCCATCTCTGTAACCCCCTGCCGCCCTACACCCCTCCCCATCTCTGTAACCCCCTCCCACCCTACACCCCTCCCCATCTCTTTAACCCCCTCCCACCCTACACCCCTCCCCATCTCTGTAACCCCCTCCCACCCTACACCCCTCCCCATCTCTGTAACCCCCTCCCACCCTACACCCCTCCCCATCTCTGTAACCCCCTCCCACCCTACACCCCTCACCATCTCTGTAACCCCCTCCCACCCTACACCCCTCCCCATCTCTGTAACCCCCTCCCACCTTACACCCCTCCCCATCACTGTAACCCCCTCCCACCCTACACCTCTCCCCATCTCTGCAACCCCCTCCCACCCTACACCCCTCCCCATCTCTGTAACCCCCTCCCAACCTACACCCCTCCCCATCCCTGTAACCCACTCCCACCCTACACCTCTCCCTATCAATGAAACCCCCTCCCACCCTACACCCCTCCCCATCACTGTAACCCCCTCCCACCCTACACCTCTCAATACAATACAATACAATACAAATCGCTTTATTGGCATGATAAGGTACATCCTATGTTGCCAAAGCATCAAAATACATTTATGGTTGAACACATAAACGCGGTTCCATTCATACAGTGTATAAACAGGTATATCCCTGAGTTTATAAATATACATTCGCCTTGTTTATATATACTCTTCTCTTAGTTTACTGGTTGTCCCTCTGTTCATGGCAAGCTGTAACATAGTGTGCCGCCAGTGTTACACAGCTTCTCTCCTCCCCCAGTAGGAATGGGAGTTTTTGGTTGTCAGTCAGATTTCTGAATTCAGGGCATATTTGTGAGAATTTTTGGTAGAAATTCTCTCTGATGCCCTGATATTTTCCATAGGCTGTGAGGAAGTGCATCTCTGTCTCAACTACTCCCTGACTGCAGTGAGAGCATATCCTGTCTTCTCTTGGCAGCCTGGTCTGCCTGTGTCTGCCTTTTTCGATCGCTAGGCTATGTTCGCTAAGTCTGTACCTTGTCAAGGTTCTTCTCAGTTTGTTATCCTTTACCATGGTCAGGTAATCAGCTATGTTGTATTGTCTGTTTAGGGCCAAGTAGCAATTGAGTTTGCTTTGGGTTTTTGTTGTTTCTGCCCAATATGACAGATATTTTTCCTTTTGCTTAGCGACGATTGTCTTGGGTCGAATTCTTTGTGTTACCCTGTCACTGTCCTGGGACTGGTTATTGTTAGTATTGTTATTAGTTACTTTATTGAGTCCCAGGACTAGTTGACTGAGGGTATTCTTCTTTATGGTCAGCTCTTGGCATTTCAGGGCGTCGTAGTGATAGCATTGGGGGTTGCTCATTTGTAGGTGATTCCAAAATTTGGTGGCTCTTTTTTGGATAGTGATTATTAATGTGTATTGGCCTAGTTCCGCCCTGCATGCGTTGTTTACTGTTTTCCTTTGAGTCCGGAGAATACTTTTACAGAATTCCGCATGTAGGATCTCAATTGGGTGTTTGTCCTATTTTGCAAAATCTTGTTGTGTTAGTGGTCCCCAGACCTCACTGCCATAGAGTGCAATTGGTTCAATTACTGATTTGAAAATTTTGAGCCAAATGCTAATTGGGATTTCTATTTGGATTGATTTTTTGATGGCATAGAAAGCCCTTCTTGCTTTCTCTTTCAGTTCATTCACAGCCAGTTTGAAGTTTCCCGTAGAACTGATTTTTAAGCCCAAGTATGTGTAGTGAGTGGTTTGTTCAATTTTGGTTTTTCCTACTGTGAAATTTGTTGTGGGTCCATGTTGTTTGGATCTTTGCTGGAACACAAGGACTTTGGTTTTTTGGGGATTTATTGTCAGGGCCCAAGTCTGGCAGTACGACTCCAGCAGGTCCAGGTTCTGCTGTAGACCCTCCTTAGTTGGTGACAGCAGAACCAGGTCGTCGGCATAGAGGAGGAATTTAACCTTGGATTCATATAGTGTGAGGCCGGGTGCTGTAGATTGTTCACATAGTTTTGCCAATCCATTAATGTAAATATTAAAGAGTGTCGGTGAGATTGGCGAGCCCTGCGCCACCCCCCGCCCCTGTGGGAAGTATTTTGTTTGTTTGTCTCCAATTTTAACTGCACATTTATTGTTTCTATACATTGATTTAATTACATCATATGTTTTCCCTCCTACCCCACTTTCGATAAGTTTCAGGAATAAACCGTCATGCCAGATGGAGTCGAAAGCCCTCTGGAAATCTACAAAGCATGCGTAGATTTTGCTTTTGTTATGGTGAACGTGTTTGTCAATTAGGGTCTGTAGGGTGAAGATATGATCGGATGTTCTATAGTTTGGCAGGAATCCAATTTGGCTTTTACTCAAGACATTGTGCTCTTCAAGGAAGTTTATAAGTCTTTTGTTTATGATGCTACAGAATACCTTCCCCAGGTTACTGTTTACACAGATGCCTCGATAGTTGTTTGGGTCGATTTTGTCCCCACTTTTGTATATGGGTGTTATGAGTCCTTTGTTCCAGATGTCAGGGAAATAACCGACACTCAGAACCAAGTTGAAGAGTTTTAGGATAGCCAGTTTCAGTTTGTCGTCTGCGTGTTTAATCATCTCGTTTAGTATGCCGTCTGTCCCGCAAGCTTTTCCTGGTCGCAGGTCCTTGAGTTTTTCAAGAAGTTCTTTTTCTGTTATTATGGCGTCTAGCGGGTTTTGATTATCTTTTATGGCCATTTCAAGCTTTTCCAGTTTTTTGCGTATTTGGTGTTGTTCTGGTCCTAGTGTGTTTTTCTGGTATAATTTTTCAAAGTGGTTTACCCATGTGTCCCCATTTTGAATGGACAAATCGTCGTGTTGTTTTTTGTGTAGTGTTTTCAAGTTGTCCCAGAAACAATTCGACTCAATGGATTCCTCCATGGAGCTGAGTGTATTCTTAATAAATTGCTCTTTTTTGGTCCTGAGTGTGTTTCTGTATTGTGTTAGCGTCTGATAATAAGTAAGGCGTAATTCCTCGTTTTCTGGATGTCTGTGTTTTTGGTTTGATAGTTTTCTAAGTTTTTTCCTCATGTTATGGCAATCATGGTCAAACCATTTTTCATAGTTTTTTGTTTTGGGTTTGTTCTTGCGAGCTTTCAAGTTTGCATTTGTTGCCAAATTATCAAAAATATTGTTTAGTTTACTAACTGCCTGGTTTACGCCTTCTTTATTGTGAGTGTATATGTTATCCAGAAAGGTGTCTAAGAGAGCTTGAGTTGATGCATTGCTAATTGTTTTCTGGTATTTTTCCGTGTCATTTTTGGCCCATCTGTACGATTTTTTGGTGTTGTACAGTTTACTGGGTTGTGTTTCTATGTTGTTTGTTTCTGTCTTTTTGAGAAACATAGTAATTTGGCTGTGATCTGACAGTGTTGTTTGTGGTTTGACTGTGAATCCCTATCACTGTAAGCCCCTCCCACGCTACACCCCTCCCCATCTCTGTAACCCCCTCCCACCCTACACCCCTCCCCATCGCTGTAACCCCCTCCCATCCTCCACCCCTCCCGATCTCTGTAACCCCCTCCCACCCTACACCCCTCCCCATCACTGTAAGCCCCTCCTGCCCGACACCCCTCCCCATCTCTGTAACCCCCTCCCACCCTACACACCTCCCCATCACTGTAACCCCCTCCCACCCTACACCCCTCCCTATCACTGGAACCCCCTCCCACCCTACACCCCTCCCCATCTCTGTAACCCCCTCCCACCCTACACCCCTCCCTATCACTGTAACTCCCTCCCACCCTACACGCATCCCTATCACTGTAACCACCTCCCACCCTACACCCCTCCCTATCACTGTAACCCCCTCCCACCCTACACCCCTCCCTATCACTGTAACCCCCTCCCACCCTACACCCCTCCCCATCACTGTAACCCCCTCCCACCCTACACACCTCCCCATCTCTGTAACCCACTCCCACCCTACACCACTCCCCATCTCTGTAACCCCTTCCCGCTCTACACCCCTCCCCATCACTATAACCCCCTCCCACCCTACACCACTCCCCATCCCTGTAACCCCCTCCCACCCTACACCCATCCCTATCACTGTAACCCCCTCCCACCCGAAACCCGTCTCTATCACTGTAACCCCCCCAACCTACACCCCTCCCCATCTCTGTAACCTCCTCCCAACCTACACCCCTCCCTATCACTGTAACCCCCTCCCACCCTACACCTCTCCCCATCTCGGTAACCCCCTCCCACCCTGCACCCCTCCCCATCTCTGTAACCCCATCCCAACCTACACCCCTCCGCATCGCTGTCACACCCTCCCACCCTACACCCCTGCCAATCTCTGTAAACCCCTCCCACCCAACACCCCTCCCCATCTCTGTAATCCTCACCCGCCCTACATCCCCCATCCCTGTAACCCCCTCTCACCCTACACCTCTCCCCATCTCTGTAATCCCCTCCCACCCTACACCCCTCTGCATCTCTGTAACCTCCTACCACCCTACACACCTCCCCATCTCTGTAACCCCCTCCTACCCTACACCCCTCCCCATCTCTGTAACCCCTTCCCACCCTACACCCCTCACCAACTCTGTAACCCCCTCCCACCCTACACCCCTCCCTATCCCTGTAAGCCACTCCCACCCTAAACCCCTCCCCATCTCTGTAACCCCCTCCCACCCTACACCCCTCCCCATCTCTGTAACCCCCTCCCACCATACACCCCTCCCCATCTCTGTACTCCCCCCACCCTACACCCCTCCCCATCAATGTAACCCCCTCACATCCTACACCCCTCCTTATCACTGTAACCCCCTCCCACCCTACACCCCTCCCCATCACGGTAACCCCCTCCCACCCTACAACCATCCCTTTCACTGTAAACCCATCACACCCTACACCCCTCCACATCTCATTAACCCCCTCCCACCCTACACCCCGCCCCATCTCTGTAACCCCCTCCCACCCTACACCCCTCCCCATCTCTGTAACTCCCTCCCACCCTACACCCCTCCCCATCACTGTAACCCCCTCCCACCCTACACCCCTCCCCATCACTGTAACCCCCTCCCACCCTACACCCCTCCCTATCACTGTAACCCCATCCCAACCTCCACCCATCCCTATCACTGTAACCCCCTCCCACCCTACACCCCTCCCCATCACTGTAACCGCCTCCCACCCTAGACCCCTCCCCATCACTGTAACCTCCTCCCACCCTACACCCCTCCCTATCAATGTAACCCCCTCCCACCCTACACCCCTCCACATCTCTGTAACCCCCTCCCACTCTAGACCCCTCCCCATCACTGTAACCCCCTCCCACCCTACACCCCTCCCCATCACTGTAGCCGCCTCCCACCCTACACCCCTCCCCATCACTGTAACCTCCTCCCACCCTACACCCCTCCCCATCACTGTAACCTCCTCCCACCCTACACCCCTCCCTATCAATGTAAACCCCTCCCACCCTACACCCCTCCACATCTCTGTAACCCCCTCCCACCCTACACCCCTCCCCATCTCTGTAACCCCCTCCCACCCTACACCCCTCCCCATCCCTGTAACCCCCTCCCACCCTACACCCCTCCCTATCACTGTAACCCCCTCCCACCCTACACCCCTCCCCATCTCTGTACCCCACTCCCACCCTACACCCTTCCCCATCACTGTAACCTCCTCCCACCCTACACCCCTCCCTATCACTGTAACCCCCTCCCACCCTACACCCCACCCCATCACTGTAACCTCCTCCCACCCTACACCCCTCCCTATCACTGTAACCCCCTCCCACCCTACACCCCTCCCTATCACTGTAACCCCCTCCCACCCTACACCCCCTCCCTATCACTGTAACCCCCTCCCACCCTACACCCCTCCCTATCACTGTAACCCCCTCCCACCCTACAACCCTCCGAGATCCCTGCGCTCCTCCAATTCTGCCCTCTTTTCCATCCCCCACTCCATTCACTCCACCATTGGCGGCCGTGCCTTCAGCTGCCTGGGCCCTAAGCTCTGGAATTCCCTCCCTAAACCTCTCCGCCTCTCTCTCCTCCTTTAAGAAGCTCCTTAAAACCTCCCTCTTTGACCCAGCCTTTGGTCACCTGTCCTAATATCTCCTTATGTGTCTGAGTGTAAGTTTCTGTCTGATTTCCGCTCCTGTGAGGCACCTTGGGAGGTTTTGCTAGTTAAAGGTGCTATATAAATGCAGGTTGCTGTTTTTGAACAGGTGCTGGAGGGAGTTTCAGAGAATCGCTCTCAGTCTTCCTTGAAGTTAAAGTAGTTTAATTTCTTTCGCTTGTTGACTTGATGCGGGACTGTAATGAGCTGACTGGATATTCCCAGAGGCAGCAAGGTTATATTGGGAAATGGCTGGGCCAGGCAGCTCATGGAGCAATAACTCGGGGTTGTAGGGCATTCAGATCATTCTCAGCTGTGAAGAGAACAGTAACCAGCCCCCGAGGGATGATCCAAGCTGCCCACAGGATAGTTGGCCCATCAATCGGGCGCTGGCTGTAATTCAGGGCACTGACTCCCTCTCACTCTCTAACCTCACTCCGAGAAACTCCTCTCCTTCCTCCGCTCTCTCCCATCAATGCTGCGGCCCCCAGATGCTGTCCTGTTTCTAGCCTGTCGAGATCACTAGAATTGGGTTTGCCTTTTAATGAGGGTGGAATCTCGCTGCTCCCTCTTGGTTCCAGAAAGTTGTGTGTGTATTGAGCGAGATCCCATTCCTCCCTCGCCATCTCTACTGCTCCAAGCAGGAGAGAAATCCCAATGGGGTTAAAGGCTGAGATTCCCATCTCTCAGGGACAGAACCAGCAGCAGAGATGATGGCCCCGATAGAGTCAGTTTCTGCTCCAGGCCATGTTCCGTTTGTTAGTCAGTGAGAACTCCTTCCCCAACAGTGAGCCGCTTGATCTCAATTAGCGAGGCTGATTGACAGATTACTGGCCCAATTGTCTCATTAGTATCCCGGCCCGCCCTGGGCTTCATCACATCGATTGATCCCCAGAAATATCAGGCAGAAGGAGACTGTCCGAAGGAGGCAGGAATCAGGGTTCAGTTTCTGTGGAGTTTGATGTTCTCCAGATGTTCCCTTCACACACTGTGTGCTGTCTCTCTGTAGCAATTTATGTTAGTTTTCCAGTTAATTCAGGGGTTTGAGTAAGTTGGGTCGATTCCCATTGTGTGCTGCCACCTAGTGGCTATTTGGTACCTAGCAACTGCAGTAAAAGCGCAGTAAAGTGCAGTAAAGCACAGTAAGTGCAGTAAAGTAAACTACCGTATACTACAGACCTACAGCGGCACATGCTCTGGGAAGTTATATTGTTCCCACGCCTGAGTCTTGGATATTATTTGTCTGTAAGTACTTGAGAATGTTATAGATGATTAGTGTACACTGTATGTTGCAGAAAATGTTTAGTTTGTAACTTTTCTCTGTAAGCAAACTTACACAACTAGCCGTGAAGTGCTCGCTCTCTGTCTAGCTGGTTAACTAGTAGCTGTATTTTGATGCACTATGTACAGGGCTAATTTAAAGAGAATGCCTTCCAGTTTGCTAAATGTATATTCACAGTAAGCTGTGTTTCCACGTGTTTGGTAATTTACATGCCAAATGTACTGTGTTGCTCAGGCGTACCTAAATTTGTGTATGCATATCAGTTATGCGCTTGTGTACTAATGTGTGCTTCCATTTCTGTGTTGTATTTCAGTTTTACAATAAGAATCTTTCAGTAAAGCTTTACAAGAAAAGTCAAGCCTTGTGATTTTTATGGGAAGATATCAAGTTGTTAGCTACCTGTCTAGCTCTGCATAGGAATGCGCTGCGAGGGCAGAAAAGTAAAAAGACAACAGCACAGCGGGCTCAAGCACAAGAAGATACCACCAGCTACCATGAGTCTACGCTCAGGAAGACAATATACCATAGAGGACGTCGACCAGCCAATCGAGAAGCATGAGCCCCTCCGAGCAAATGATGCCAAGTCACAGTCCTCTAAAGCATCCTCTAGATCATCTCGGTGGTCCAGCAGACCATCTATATCTACAGCTTCTGCAGCCGCCAAAGCACGTGCCAAGGCAAAAGCTGCCCAGGCTCAATTGTCCTTCGCTGAAAACGAAGCTAGTGTGATGAAGCAGAGAGCTGACCTCGACACTATTGTGATGAAGCAGAGAGCTGACCTCGACGCTAGTGCGATGAAGCAGAGAGCTGACCTCGACACTATTGTGATGAAGCAGAGAGCTGACCTCGACGCTAGTGCGATGAAGCAGAGAGCTGACCTCGACGCCAGTCTCCACATTCTCCAAAGCCAGAGAGCTGCCGCTGCCGCTGAAGCTGAAGCTGCAGCTTATGAAGAAGGTGAGGAGAATGAAGGCGGGGAACCCAGCCATGCAGCATATGTTCTAGAACAGCCCCTCAGTCCAGTGCAACGTACAAGTCAGTATGTCCAACAACACTCCAAATTGTTCTTCAAGGAAACATCCAGGTATCTCGACGCAGAACCAGCTACTCACCACAGTAGCAAACAGCCTGTTTTTGGAGACACTGAGCTTAAAGGAGAAGAAACAAGTAAGACTTATCTGCAGAGACCTCCACAGCACTCGGCCAATCCAGCCAAGCAGTCCTCACCCGAGCCACAAGGTGCACAAGACCTCGCTAGGTACCTTATCCGCCGAGAATTGTTAAGTTCAGGCCGTCTAGAATTTGATGACCGTCCTGAAAATTATTGGTCATGGAAAGCATCCTTCCTGAGTACTACCAAGGACTTGAATCTGTCAGCCAGAGAAGAACTAGATTTGATGACAAAGTGGCTCGGAGCTGAGTCGTCAGAACAGGTGAAGAGAATTCGCTCAGCGCACGTCCGCAATCCCACAGCAGGCCTCAACCTGGTTTGGCAACACCTCGAAGACTGTTATGGGACACCAGAAGTCATTGAACACGCACTGCTCAAGAAGATTGAGGACTTTCCGAAGCTAACCAACAAAGATAATGTCGAGCTCCGAGAACTGGGCGACATTCTCCTCGAACTGGAGTGTGCCAAGGGAGAAGGTTACCTGACCGGCCTCTCGTATTTGGATACAGCTCGTGGGGTAAACCCAATAGTGGAAAAGCTCCCCTACAACCTTCAAGAGAAATGGATAGCTAAGGGATCCAAGTACAAGAAGGACTACGGAGGGGCATTTCCTCCCTTCTCTCTCTTCTCCAGGTTCATCCAACAACAGGCAAAGGTGAGGAATGATCCAAGTTTCACTTTCTCCACCTCCAGCAGTTACGCTCCTTCGAGAACAGAGAAACCCACAAAGTACAGCAATAAAGCCTCTGTGAGCGTGCACAAAACAGATGTTCCAGCCGAACCCTCAGTCAACCAATCCAGTTCTGCTGGGAATAAAGTGGATGACCCAGACCGTCAGTGTCCAATACACAAGAAGCCCCACCCACTCAAAAATTGTCGAAGCTTTAGAGACAAGCCTATTGATGAGCGCAAATCATACCTGAAAGAAAATCGCATCTGCTTCAGGCGTTGCGGGTTGACTATTCACATGGCAAAAGACTGCAAGGCGACAATCAAGTGCTTTGAGTGCAACAGTGAAAAACACATCGCAGCCCTGCATCCAGGTCCTCCTCCTTCGACCACCGAGAGTGCTGCGGTTGACAAAGAGGATAGCGGGGAGCAAAGCGAAAGCACATCTTCTTCAGTCACCTCCAAGTGTACAGAGGTTTGTGGAAATGCAAGCAGCCCACGCTCATGCTCCAAAATCTGCTTGGTTAAAGCATATCCTGCAGGGAGAAAGGAGAAGGCAATCAAAATGTACGCAGTGCTTGATGAGCAAAGTAACAAGTCTCTAGCGAAGACAGAATTCTTCAATATCTTTGAAGTCAAGGCCAGCGCAGCTCCGTACACGCTAAAAACCTGTGCAGGGACAACAGAGACTACGGGTAGGAGAGTTGGCAACTTCATGATCGAGTCCATGGATGGGAAACTACAGCTTCCCCTCCCCACCTTAATTGAGTGTGACATGATGCCAGACGATAGGACGGAAATTCCCTCCCCAGAGGTCACACGCCATCAGCCCCACCTACACCCAGTTGCCAACAAGATTCCAGCTGTGGACCCGGACGCTCCAAACCTCCTGCTCTTGGGAAGAGACATCTTAAGGGTGCACAAGGTGCATGAGCAAATCAACAGGCCCCACAATGCTCCTTATGCGCAGCGGCTTGACCTGGGATGGGTCCTCGTGGGTGGAGTTTGCCTGGGAACAGTCCACAAACCAGCGGGTGTCAACGTCTATAAAGCAAACGTGTTGCACAACGGTCGCACATCCTTTCTCAGCCCATGCCCAAACAGGATCCAGGTAAAGGAAGACTACGATGGCATGACGCAGCATCATAGGTCAACCTCCTCTGCCTGTGAGGAAGAGGCAGGCCTCACTGTGAGCACAGACAGCCTAGGATGCTCAGTGTTTGAAAGGCCCAAGGATGATGACAAGCCAGCACTATCCATGGACGACAAAGCTTTCCTAACCATCATGGATGAGGAGGTTTACCAGGACGATGGACACAGCTGGGTGGCACCCTTACCATTTCACTCTCCCAGACGCCGTCTTCCGAGTAACAGGGAACAAGCTATGAAGCGCCTCTGCTCACTCAGGAGAACACTGGAGAAAAGGCTAGAAATGAAGGGCCATTACATAGAGTTCATGCAGAAGATGCTGGACAACGACCAAGCCGAGCCTGCTCCACCTCTGGAGGAAGGTAAAGAACACTGGTACCCGCCAACATTCGGTGTGTATCACCCACAAAAGCCAGACCAGTTACAAGGTGTGTTTGATTCAAGTGCTGAATGTAAAGGAGTGTCTCTGATTGATGTACTCCTCAGCAGCTCAGACTTGAACAACACCTTGTTGGGAGTTCTTCTGCGGTTCAGGAAAGAACCTGTAGCCCTGACAGCAGATGTGCAGCAAATGTTTTATTGCTTCGTCGTCCGAGAAGACCACAGGGACTATCTCCGCTACCTGTGGCATGAGGACAACGACATCAACAAGAATGTGGTGGAGTACAGGATGAAGGTCCACGTGTTTGGAAACAGCCCTTCACCTGCTGTGGCTATCTACTGCATGAGGCGAGCCGCTCAGAAAGGTGAGCAAGAATATGGCTCCGATGCGAAGCATTTTGTTGAGAGACAGTTCTATGTTGACGATGGTCTTACCTCGGTTACCACACCTGAAGAAGCAATAGATCTCCTGACAAGAACCAGAGCGATGTTGGCAGAGTCCAACCTGAGACTACACAAGGTAGCATCGAACAGTGGACAGGTGATGGAAGCCTTCCCTGCAGAGGACCGTGCCAAGGATCTGAAGGATTTGCACCTTGGAGTGGATCCTCTCCCCCTTCAACGTAGCCTGTGGCTCTCCTGGAACCTGGAAACAGACAGCTTCACATTCCTGGTGTCCCGTGAAGAAAGGCCATTCACACGGAGAGGCGTCCTGTCCACAGTCAACAGTTTGTACGACCCTTTGGGGTTCGTAGCTCCCATAACAATGCAAGGAAAAGCATTAGTACGGGAACTCTCATCGGGTCAGAGTGAGTGGGATGCTCCACTCCTCCCAGAAAAAGAAGCAAAATGGAACCTATGGAAGGAGTCCTTGAAGGCTCTCGAAGACCTGCACATAGAGAGGTGCTACATTCCAGGCTCGCTGTCTTCAACACAGAGAAGAGAGCTGTGCATCTTCTCAGACGCTTCCACAGTAGCAATAGGAGCTGTGGCCTACTTGAGAGCAGCTGACACCGATGGGAAATACCATGTGGGATTCGTTATGGGGAAGTCCAAGTTGGCCCCTCGGCCTGCCCACACCATTCCACGTCTCGAGCTTTGTGCAGCTGTGTTGGCTGTTCAACTGTACGAGTTGATCAGAGACGAGATTGACATCGATGTGGGCACCGTCAAGTTCTTCACGGACAGCAAGATTGTACTTGGTTACATCCACAACTCCACAAGAAGATTTTATGTGTATGTTTCCAACCGGGTGACTCGTATCAGACGATCCACTCACCCTGACCAGTGGTGCTATGTCTCCACAGACCTGAACCCTGCAGACCATGCTACCAGGTCTATACCAGCAGCACAGCTACAGCAAAGCAGTTGGTTCTCGGGCCCCTCTTTCCTGTCTAATGTCAACACAGAGGAGACTCCTGAGTCCAATCCCTTCACCCTTGTGGAGCCTGAAGCTGATACTGAGATTCGGCCTGAAGTTAAGACCCTGGTCACCAAAGCCTCAGAATCTCAGTTGGGCTCACAACGCTTCGAGCGATTCTCAAGCTGGAGAACACTCTGCCGAACCACAGCCCGACTCATTCATGTAGCAGCATCCTTCAAGGGGAATTCGGACAACGTAGAACGCAAAGGATGGAAATGTTCTAAAGAAGTATCCAGCACAAGTGAGCTTTCACAAGCCAAAGGTGTGATCATTCGCTCTGTCCAACATGATGTCTTCAAGGAGGAATTCAAATGTCTTGAAGAGGGACAGACATTCCCCAAGCAAAGCCCACTTAAAAAACTCAACCCAGTTACAGATGAAGATGGTTTGCTCCGGGTCGGAGGGCGCATATCATCCGCAGACTTGTCAAGAGAAGAAAAGCACCCTCTGATCATCCCGCGCACCCATCACATTGCCACACTACTCGTGAGATACTATCATGAGCAAGTGGCTCACCAAGGACGACACATAACAGCAGGAGCTATCCGAGCAGCCGGATACTGGATAATCGGGAGCAAGCGTCTGGTTTCTTCCGTTATCCACAAGTGTGTTACCTGCCGCAAGCTACGAGGGAGGTTAGAGGACCAAAAGATGGCAGACTTGCCCGCTGACAGACTCACTCCAGAGCCTCCATTCACCAGCGTGGGCCTTGACGTCTTTGGGCCATGGACCATCATGACGCGTCGCACAAGAGGAGGTAGTGCAGGCAGCAAGCACTGGGCGGTGCTCTTTACGTGCATGTCTACCAGAGCTGTGCACATTGAGCTGATCGAATCCATGTCAACAGACAGCTTTATCAATGCCCTGAGGAGGTTTTTCTCAATCCGTGGTCCAGCCAAACTTCTCCGCTCTGACAGAGGTTCTAACTTCGTGGGTGCCTGTAAGGAGTTGGACATCCACACGGACGATGCAGCGGTAGGAAGCTACCTCCAAAAGAAAGGATGCACGTGGGTGTTTAACCCCCCGCATTCATCCCACATGGGTGGTTCATGGGAGAGGCTCATCGGTGTTGCCAGGCGTATTCTGGATGCTATGCTGCTTCGGACGGGACCTACTCGTCTCACACATGACATCTTAAGCACTCTCATGGCTGAAGTCATGGCGATCATGAATGCAAGGCCCCTGGTGCCGGTGTCCACCGACCCAGACATGCCTGCAGTCCTCACCCCAATGATGCTCCTGACTCAAAAGATGAGTGCTAATTCAGCCCCCTCTGGAAACATTGACATGGCTGAGCTGCACAGGAAGCAGTGGAAGCAAGTCCAGTGTCTTGCAGACACTTTTTAGAAGAGATGGAGAGGAGAGTATTTGTCCACCCTACAGAGCCGTAGGAAATGGACAGAAGACAAGCCAAATGTCAAAGTGAGAGATGTTGTCTTGCTGAAAGACAGCCAAGCACACAGAAATGAATGGCCAGTGGGACTGGTTGTCAAAACTCTGCCGAGCAGGGACAAGAGGGTCCGCAAGGTGGAGGTGAAGATTGTCAAGGAGGGTACTGTCAAAGTGTTTCTGAGGCCAGTCTCAGAGATCGTAGTCCTCCTTTCTGAAGAAACCTAGAGAATGGATTCTGAGTGTGTTTGCAGCCAAAGGACGTTTTCTTTAGGTTTATTTTGTATCTGTAGTGGTACAATGGAATTGTACCAAGCGGGGAGTGTGCTGTCTCTCTGTAGCAATTTATGTTAGTTTTCCAGTTAATTCAGGGGTTTGAGTAAGTTGGGTCGATTCCCATTGTGTGCTGCCACCTAGTGGCTATTTGGTACCTAGCAACTGCAGTAAAAGTGCAGTAAAGTGCAGTAAAGCACAGTAAGTGCAGTAAAGTAAACTACCGTATACTGCAGACCTACAGCGGCACATGCCTTGGGAAGTTATATTGTTCCCACGCCTGAGTCTTGGATATTATTTGTCTGTAAGTACTTGAGAATGTTATCGATGATTAGTGTACTCTGTATGTTGCAGAAAATGTTTAGTTTGTAACTTTTCTCTGTAAGCAAACTTACACAGCTAGCCGTGAAGTGCTCGCTCTCTGTCTAGCTGGTTAACTAGTAGCTGTATTTTGATGCACTATGTACAGGGCTAATTTAAAGAGAATGCCTTCCAGTTTGCTAAATGTATATTCACAGTAAGCTGTGTTTCCACGTGTTTGGTAATTTACATGCCAAATGTACTGTGTTGCTCAGGCGTACCTAAATTTGTGTATGCATATCAGTTATGCGCTTGTATACTAATGTGTGCTTCCATTTCTGTGTTGTATTTCAGTTTTACAATAAGAATCTTTCAGTAAAGCTTTACAAGAAAAGTCAAGCCTTGTGATTTTTATGGGAAGATATCAAGTTGTTAGCTACCTGTCTAGCTCTGCATAGGAACGCGCTGCGAGGGCAGAAAACACTGAGCTGTGTCTGAGGATCTCAGGTATCGAGTGTTTTTTAAATTTTAAGATTGAACATTTTACAGTAAATCACATTTACAGACCTCAAGTCTCAGCTCTTTGTACAAGGCAGGGGTCCCAGTCTCTATAAGTTTCTTCGTTGTCTTCACTTGTTCATCCGGATAGCGGGTCTCCAGGAATTCACACAGATGAGGGTCGGCGCTCCCAGTGGAGGGTTTGTGCAGATCCGGCAGGCTCTGCTTGACATTCTTCTCCATCTGCTGGGCTCTCTGCATCACCGAGCGGAGCCTCCCGCTCTCCCGACCGAACAAGTGGACTGTAAAAAAAAAGCTTAAAACCCCTAGATTAATATTTAAAACTTATTAAATTAAAATGTAATCACCCCGGCTGGGGTGATGATGCACTCCAGTCCCCGCGGGGCTCACCGGTCTCGGAAGGCCTCGAGTGTGCCGGCGGACACCGCGTGCTCCATCTCCAGGGCCACCCAGGCGCGAACATAGCCGCGGAAGACAGGCAGGCAATCGGGCCGAATGACCCCCTCGACCGCCGGTTGCCTGGACCTATTAATGGCCACTTTGGCCAGGAGCAGTCCTACGAGGAGGTCCTCCGATCTGCCCTCTCCCCTCCACACAGGGTGGCTGTAGATCAGGAGCGTGGGACTGAAGTGCAGCCAAAAATCGAGGAGCAGCCCCTTCAAAAAATGGAACAGGGGCTGCAACCTCTCACACTCAATATAGATGTGAAACACGGACTCCTCTAGGCCACAAAAATAGGAAGCAGCCTGGGAGTCCGTGCCCAAATCCCCTGGATTGTGGGAGCTGGGTTAACACAATTAGACATTAATTAGTGCGATGATCAGATCACTATTAGTCAAATGTGGCCCCGGAGCAGAACTGAGCCTCAGAGCGAGAGAGCGGAGCCCAGGGATTATGGGCTGTTTGGGAGCTCAGGGTTAATTAGCTGCTAGAGGTAGAAATCTTTTTGGAAGAATGTCCTTAAAGAAAATGTTCAGATGTTCAGTGTTGTTGCGTTTAACCAGAAGCTTTAAACAGATTATTGAGGATCAGCTGGTCTGAGATGAAACAATATAATAACATTGAACTGTCTGGGAGCTATGATATAGGATTACACAGGATTACACCGGATATACGGCACAGAAACAGGCCATTCGGCCCAACCAGTCCATGCGGTGTTTATGCTCCACTCGAGCCTCCTCCCGTCTTTCCCCATCTAACTCTATCAGTGTAACCCTCGATTCCCTTCTCCCTCGTTTTAAAGACCTCTATTAGACCCTCAACCTTTTTTCAAGAGAAAAGAGACCCAGCCTGTTGATCCTTTCCTGATCGGTCCCTCGCATTTCTGGTATCACCCTTGTGAATCTTCTCAGCACCCTCTCCAGTGCCTTGATATCCTTTTTATAACACGGTGCCCAGAACTGCACGCAGTGCTCCAAGTGAGGTCTAACCAAGGTTCAATACAGGTTTAGAATAACTTCCCTACTTTTCAATTCCATCCCTCTAGAAATAAACCCTAGTGCTTGGTTTGCTTTTTTATGGCCTTGCTAACCTGTGTCGCAACTTTTAGTGATTTGTGTATTTGCACTCCGAGATCCTTTTGTTCCTCCTGCATTTCTATAACCCCTTTCACAAACTCAGGACATTCAGAAAGAACTTTGCAGTCAATCAAGTACTTTATGAAGTGTTGTCCTGTAAAAGACGAGGAAGCCAATTTATGCGCAGCAAGCTCCCATGAACAGCAATGTTATAATGACCGGATAATCCGATTTAGTGAAAAACATTGACCACGACACTGGGGAGACTCCCCTGCTCCTCTTCAAAATATTTCAATGCAATGATTTACATCCACCTGAGAGGCTTTAAAGTCTCATCCAAAAGACAACACCTCCGACAGTGCAGCACTCCCTCAGTACTGCCCCTCCGACAGTGCAGCACTTCCTCAGTACTGCCCCTCCGACAGTGCAGCGCTCCCTCAGTACTGCCCCTCCGACAGTGCAGTGCTCCCTCAGTACTGCACTGGGAGAGCCAGCCTGGATTAAGGGCTCAAGTCTCTGGAGTGGGGCTTGAACCCACGACCTTCTGACCCAGAGGCGAGAGTGCTGCCCACTGCGCCACGGCTGACTCTGAGCTGTTGTGGAAATTGTTTTCTCGCTGAAACATCGAATGAGGAAACGAGGTCAATGTGGAGATTGAAGAATGAAATGTGGCCGGGCAGGTACAATGTCCGTTTCATTCCTCTAATACCTGGGATTATTCTATAAAGAGCTTCCTACACACAAAGGATCAGAGATTTCAGTGTTTGCAATCTGACGAGTTATCAAGATTCTCATCCTGCTTCTATTCTCTGGATTTCAATTTTATTTCACTCCCGATATTAAATTGTGAAATAACAACAACTTTCAACAATTCCCTGTCCAATCACCGTGTCCGACCCTGGTGTCCAGACTGACCCTTGACCCTTAGACCGAGTGCTGTCCATCAGAGTGACCCTTGACCCCTGGACCGAGCGGTGCCCATCAGACTGACCCTTGACCCTTGAACCGAGTGGTGTGGACCTTGCAGGGGTTATATTATTATTGGGGTTGGGATTATTGCTGCTTATTATCCGGTGCCAGCGATGTTCTGATTTATACTTCACTCACACTGACCCTGGATACTGAACCCACGATTAGAATCTGGTTTCTTTTCACATTTAAAGAGAGGCGGAATCCTGAACTCTGCTCCCTGCAGTTACAGAGATCAACACGGCCATTTCCTAATGATGGGAGGTCGGTGGGAAGGAGGTCGCGAGCTGCAAAGTCCAGGGAGTAAAGTGAGAAAGTGTGGGAGCCGCTTTGATGTGAGGTTGATATCGGGGAAAGGTCGCTGGGTTGGAATGCTGGACTCTCTGATCTCAGGCCCATCATTAGATTAGTGAGGGGAGAAATCTTTCATTCACAAATACCAGGAGAAATTAAACACAGACCACATTGCAGCATCTGAGTCCAGACAGGAGACAGAAGGAGCAAAGATTGGGGCCTTCGAGACACAACCTATTACTGAGATTTCATATTTGGGGAAAGAGGATCAGGTTTTTATAATCATGATATCGGAAAGGATTAAATATTGGAGGGGATTAGATCAGTAATTTTCATATGGAATTAAATTAATTTGCAAGAAATGATGGATATTTATTAAGGGTGAACAGGATTTAATTATTTTTGAGGATTAATATTCTCGGCCTAGGTCCCTTGTGTTGATGACCCACAGACAGCTTTAGATATCGTTTCCTGTCCAGCTCATTGCTCTTTTACTCTGAGTTTGCTGGGATGCTGATTAAATTCACGTTGTCATGAATCTTACTATTCAGGTAGAAATGACTCATGAGATAACACTGGGCGGCCAGCTGGTGGCGCACTGTCGGAGGGCCATATAAGGACAGTATAAATACTCGGGCGTGGGCCCAGCTTGCTCAGGGTGTGTCTGTAACCAGGAACTAGTGATGTAACTAGAATCTCATGGTTGTGAAACAGTTGATTAAAGCCTTGTTTTATACTCAAACCAAGTGCTCAGTAGTTTTCTGAAGTCAATTTAATCAACTGTGTATCGGCTCCACGCTCTGAGTGATTTCAGGAACAGCCCGTTACAACTTCAACTGTAGAAGTAACTCCGACGTAGTAATCAATCCACCATGGACAAACTACTCAGACCCGCCCGTCTTGACCTAGACCCGAATTCACCTACAACTGCTAAGGTATGGAAACACTGGTATCGTACCTTCAGCAACTTCCTCAGGGTGTGTGGTGAGAATGTTCCTGATAAATTAGAGATACTTGCCAATTATGTATCTCCTCATGTGTTTGACTATATCGAAGACTGTGTAGACTATGACTCCGCTATCCTAATATTACAGCGACTATATGTTAAGGCCCCAAATGAAATTTTTGCTCGGCATCTACTGGCCACAACTCAACAACAACCCGGGGAATCACTTGATGAATTCCTTCAAAAGCTTTGCAGGCTCAGCAAGGATTGTAATCTTAAAGCCGTCACAGCTGAGCAGTACCAGGAGGAGTTAATTTGTGATTCCTTTATTAATGGGATTGCATCTCCCTTCATACGCCAGCGTCTGTTGAAGAATAAAACCCTTGAGTTACAGGCTGCCTATGACCAGGCATGTTTTCTGGACTTAGCAAAGAGGAATGCAGATACCTATCTTTTACCACATGCACGGGCTGCTGCTATCACTTTTAGTGACTCCTTCGATAGGCCTCGGGCAGAAGCCCTCACTGATGATGACTCTAACCTAACTGATGACAACCCTACCCTAGAAGCCTTCACTGATGACGACCCTGCCCTAGTGGCATCTTGGCAATCTGGAAGGAAGTGTTTCTTCTGTGGAGGTGCATTCCACTATAGGAAATAATCATAATAATCATAATCAACTTTATTGTCATTGTTAGTGCACAAGTGCAGTACAACAAAATGTAGGCTTGCGGCTCCCGAGATTGTACATTTAGATTAAGACATTTAAACATTCAACATACATTTGGCTTGTAATACATTAACATAAACATGACCATAATAAAGTGCATTGGCAGATGTGCAGGCTTTAGAGTTTATTTGTGGAGTTCAGTAGGATGACAGCCCTGGGAAAGAAGCTGTTCCTAAATCTGGCCGTACGGGTGTGAATGCATCTGTAGCATCTCCCAGATGGCAGGAGGACGAACAGACTGTGGCTGGGGTGGGTAGGGTCTTTGATGATGGTCCGTGACCTCCGTAAACAGTGCTTCTGGTATATGTGCTGCTTTTTTTGTCCTGCTCATAATGCAACCTGCAATCATTGCAGTAAGAAAGGCCACTTTTCTAAGGTATACCAGTCGAGAGCCCCTGTTAGTTTTGCCGCTACTATCTATAAAACTGCTCCTCCCCCAAGAACCAATACTAAGGTTGCAGCTGTCAAGGGTAAAACTGCTCCTCCTCCCATCACAGCTGTTTTTCCCCAAAGTCTGTCCCATGCAGCCACGAAGGTTTCAGTAAATGGACAGATTTTGAGCGCACTAATCGACTCATGCAGCTCTGACAGCTTCGTTAGTGAGCAGGCTGTCAGTAAGTTAAAACTGCGTATTTACCCCTTGGACAGAGAAATTGCAATGGCTCTGACGGCACTGACCACCAACTCTTCCGGCTTTTGTCTTGTCGACCTTATTCTCAATTGCCAGACTTATTTCTCCACCCGGCTCGGGGTGCTCAAAAACCTATGCAGTGATGTGCTCCTGGGACAGGATGTCCAGAAACAGCACAAAAGACTAACTTTTGAGTTTGGAGGGTCAAAGCCGGAGCTTACTATATCCAAAGTACCGTTTTGTGCGCTTTCGGCGGCTTCGCTCGACGAGCCCTCCTTGTTTGCCAATCTTGCCCCCCCGATGTAAGCCCATAGTCACTAAATCACAACGTTTCAGTCAAGATGATCTATCCATTATCAAGGCAGAGATCTCGCGCCTTCTAGCTGATGGTATCATTGAGCCATGTTCATCTCCCTGGCGGGCTCAAGTCGTCGTTGTTAAAAATCCTCTGAAGCAACACAAGAAATGTCTTTGCTTCGATTACTCGCAAACTATTAACCAGGATACCGACCTGGATGCCTACCCATTACCATGCATCAATGACATGGTCAATAACCTTGCCAACTACAAGATATTTTCAACTTTTGACTTAAAGAGCGCGTACCATCAAGTACCATTAAAAGACTCTGACAAAAAGTATATGGCCTTTGAGGTCAATGGTTGGCTTGATCAGTTTTGTCGCCTTCCATTTGGGGTCACCAATGGGGTGGCCGTCTTTCAACAGGCAATGGATAGCCTAGTCAAACAGGAGAACTTAACGGACACTTTTCCATATCTGGATAATATCACCATTGCTGGTCATGACCAGAAGGAGCATGATGCCAATCTCCAGAAATTTTTTGACATTCTCCGTCGTCGCAACTTAACCTTAAATGAGTCCAAATCTGTGAAATCAGTACCATCAGTCAACATCCTTGGCTACTGGGTGGGCAACGGTGTCATCAAACTGGATCCGGAGCAACTTCGTCCGCTTCAGGAGCTCCCTCCCCCTATGAATCTCGCTCTCTTCGTCGGGCACTCGGCATGTTCGCCTATTGTGCCAAGTGGATACCCCACTTCTCCAACAAGGTCCAGCCCCTGCTTCACACGAAGTCATTTCCGTTGGAGGCAACGGCTATTTCAGCTTTCAACCTCCTCAAGCGACAACTGGAAAAAGCCACGCTTCGTTCCATCGAAGAAAATCTCCCTTTCATGGTCAAGTGAGATGCATCAGAGGTGGCGATCTCGGCTACTTTGAATCAAGGTGGTCGACCTGTTGCATTTCTGTCCAGAACTTTGCAGGGTAGTTGTTACATCGTTATATTATTACATCGTTAAATGGAACCACTTGTTACATCATTATATGGAACTACTTTGGTTAGGATATTTATATTGCTATGTGAAAGGCAGTGCGCAGTGCAAGGTCAGACATCTTGTATCACTCCGCACCATGCGGCAGCAACAGCATAAAAGCAAGAATACAACTGAGTAAAAGCCGTAAACTAAAATGAGTTAAATGTGTCTGTATTACATCATAATAAGAACACAAGGAGACACAACATGGTGGCAGCGGTATAAGTGAGTACAACTTGTGCCATACGAACTACGAATAAGACGAAAAGTGAATATATGAGCTGATCGTGAGTGCCGGTGTCTGTGGTGATTGAGTGTGAATTGTACGGGCAACTAAGATGGTGGCTGCTGCTGCACTGACTGCGCAAATGCAACCCCTTATGAACTGGGAAGCCGACGATATAGTAGAGGCATTCCGCAAGTTCAAACCGAAATGTGACCTTACATTCAAAAGCTTCCTGGAGGGTACTGCCAACAAGGAAAAGGTTAGTTACATTCTATTGTGGACAGGAGAAAAAGGTCTAGATTTGTATAATAGCTGGAGTTTGACTGAAGAGGAAAAGGAAAACCCTGCGACAATCTTTGAGAAATTGAGCAACCATCTAGAGCCTAAATCCAATCACCGTATACACAGATACAAATTCCAGAGTCTAAGACAGGAACCCAGTGAAACAGTTGACAATTTCCTGACAAGGCTGAGAAATAAAGCCAGCAAGTGTGCATTTAAGGAAATAGAGGAAAGGCTTGTGGACCAGCTGACATGGGGGTCAGCGCATGCAGAGGTACAAAAAGCCCTGATAGGGAAAGAAAAGCTCGAAATAACAGAGGCTATAGATACTGCGAGAGCTCATGAAGCCATGAAGCAGCAAATGAGAATGCTGATTTTTCAAACGGCTGACATGCGGACGGCTTCTGAGACGGACAACAGAGTGGATACAGTGAGAGAAAAGTACAACACACAAAGATATGCACATGACAACGGGAGAAACGTGCAGAAACTGTGGAAGACTGCATGATTATAAAGACAGGAGGAAATGTCCAGCATATGGAACAAGCTGCAATGCATGTGGCAAACTAAACTACTGGGAAAAGAGGTGTGGAACGAAGAAAGAAGGAACATACATCAAAAACAAAGGCGGACAGCAGAACCAGAGAAAGAAACACAATATCCATGCCATGGATGAACAGGATGATGATGATTATGGTCATGACAATACACTAAACATCAAAACCATAAAGGTACAGCTTCACGAGATGTCCAGAGCGGAAAATACTCCGAAGAGAGAATTGCACACCATCATCCAAATCGAAAAGAGGGTCAAAGGTCATCCCACAACCATCAACTTAAAGTTGAAGCTGGACACAGGGGCTCAGAGCAACATTCTCCCATTGAGACTGTACCAGCAGATCTTTCCCGAAAACTTGAGAGAAGATGGCTACCCAAAAAATGGTTGTTTAAAAGCAAATAATGTCACGCTGACAGCATACGGGGGGAGTGAGATTAAACAACTCGGAATAACCTTTGTCAAAGGGACACGTAAAAGAAAGAACATCAAATGCATGTTCTATGTCACCGACACTGAGGGGCCAGCGATCCTGGGATTAAACAGCTGCGAGAAGTTAAGATTGATCTCAGTGCATCACGAGCTGACGGAAACGTCACTGAGGATAGACAGCAACACCCCACTGGAGAACCGCCCACAAATCAAGGGTAAAAAAGACTTGATAGACATGTTTCCGGAATGTTTCGATGATACAGTGGGATGTTTCGGAGATTTCCAATACCACATCACCATCGATCCAGAGGTAAAGCCTGTTATCCATGCTCCACAAAAAGTACCCATCGAGCTGAAGACAAAGCTTGAAAGAGAACTAAAGGAGATGGAAGAAAAGGGAGTGATCGTAAAGGTCACTGAACCCACAGACTGGGTAAACTCAATTGTGGTACGAGAAAAGCCAAACGGGCATCTCAGAATATGTTTGGATCCCAAAGATCTAAACCAGGCGATAAAGAGGGACCACTATCCCACCCCAATGCTAGAGGAGATTACGCCATCACTGGCAGGAGCCAAGGTTTACTCAAAACTAGATGCCAGAAATGGATATTGGAACGTGAAGTTGGATGAGGAATCAACAACACTGACAACATTCAACACACCATTTGGGTGTTACCATTCGGCTACCATTCGGGTTAAAGGTCAGTCAAGATCACTTTCAACAGAAAGTAAACGAGACATACAGAGGCTGTGGATGAGCTATAGGAATAGCTGATGATATCCAGATCTATGGAGCAGATGAAAGAGACCATGACATGCACCTACATGAGGCCATGGAGTGTACCAGGAAGGCTGGCATCAAGTTAAATGCCGATAAGTGCATAGTTAAAGTCAAGGAATGCCAATTATTCGGTATGATTTACACACCAGATGGAGTCAAGCCAAGTCCTGAGAAGATTGTGGCGATTGCTGAAATGAAACCACCCAAAGACAAGAAAGAGCTGAGGAGTTACCTCGGCTTGGTCCAATACATGAGTTCTTTCATCCCACACATGTTGGAACATACAACAAATCTCAGAGAGCTATTGAAAGAAGACGCCGCATACCAGTGGTCTGAATCACACAAAAGGAATTTCAAACAACTTAAAGAAATGTTGTGCAAAGAAATAAGTCTGTCATATTATGACAGAAGAAAACCAGTCACTCTACAAGTAGACGCTTCTACCAGAGGACTAGGGGCAGCTCTTGTGCAGGAAGGAAAGCCAATAGCTTTCGCATCAAAGGCCTTGACATCAGCCGAGATGAGATACGCCAGCATAGAAAGAAATCTACAAGAAGAATCTGTGCAAAGCACCTGCAAGACTGCAAAGACTACTTCTAAGGCTCCAAAGCTACGACTTCACGCTTAAATATAAGCCAGGAAAGGAAATGGTGCTAGCAGATGCGTTGTCTCGATTGTCACCATATGAGAAACACGAGGTGGAGGGCCTAACAGTAAAAATCCACCACCTAGTGAGTGTTACCCCTACAAAGCTCAGTCAAATCAGAGATGAGACTAGCAAAGATAAGGAATTGCAACTACTCACACAAGTGATACAGGGGTGGCCGGAGAGAATCCAGCAGGTACAGGCGACAATTCATCAATGCTGGACGATTAGAGATGATATCGCAATAGAAGACGGTATTCTCCTTGCTGGATCAAGGATCATCGTGCCAAAGACAATGCAGGCAGAACTTCTCCATCTAATACATGAAGGCCACATGGGAATGGAGAAATGCAAGCTAAGAGCCAGATCAGCTGTATACTGGATAGGCATGTACAAAAATATCGAACAGATGGTCTCTGCATGTGGTATATGCCAGAAATACAGAAATGCACAACAGAAAGAAGAGATGATACCTAGTGAAATACCGTCAAGACCATGGCACACTGTTGGGGCAGATCTCTTCATGTGCAATCAAGAATGATATCTCATAGTGGCAGATTACTATTCCAAGTTTCCTTTTGTGAGAAGGATGAAAGATCTGAGAGCCACAACTACCACCAGAATTGCAAAAAGCTTGTTTGCTGAACAAGGAATCCTGGAAAAGGTAATCTGTGACAATGGAACCCAGTTCACATCGAGTGAATTCAGAGCTCTGGCAGAAAAGTATGGGTTCAAAATAGTAACCTCATCCCCACATTTCCCAAGGGGACACGGGTTCATCGAAAGACAGATCCAGACTGTCAAGAGAACTCTCATCAAAAGCAGTGAGATGGGGGAAGACCAAGACCTTGCCCTCCTATCACTCAGATCAACACCACTGAAAGCAGAC
Source organism: Somniosus microcephalus (assembly GCF_052327205.1). NCBI lineage: Eukaryota > Metazoa > Chordata > Chondrichthyes > Squaliformes > Somniosidae > Somniosus > Somniosus microcephalus. Next base: position 381,084,863 of record NC_140989.1, on the reverse strand, counting down.
ATGAAATCACCTGCAGAATTGCTGAATGGGAGGAAGTTTAAGACTACCCTACCAGCAAAAATACATCCTCCCCAGGACCAGGAGGGCTTCAGGCAGAAGCTGGCAGAAGCACAAGTCGTAGGAAGCAAACATTACGATAAACATGCAAAGATGCTACCAGAATTGCTGAATGGACAATCAGTGCATGTGCAAGACCCGGTGTTGAAAACCTGGAATCCAGCCAAGGTCATTGGAAAAGCTGATACTCCAAGATCCTACTTCGTAGAGACCGAACCTGGTAACCAATACAGACGGAACAGACTCCACATCAGACCTTCACCTGAACTGGTTAAGCAGCAGACAATATCAGCAACATTGACAACACCAGCTATCACAAGCAGTACAATGCCAGAAACAAGCGCTACAAATCAAACAACCACGAGCATGCACACTCCAACTCCAAGTGCAACAGCAACAACAACAACGAGAGCAGAACACACCAAAACACCACAGAGAGGAATGGTCACCACCAAATCCACAAGATGGAGGGACAACATCCAACCACCTGAGCGATATCGCGAATAAGAAAAGAAAACTCACGATTCTTTGTATTTGATAATAATAGTTTAGACATAATATATTTTTTAAATTAAATTAAATTTCATGTTTTAGTTTTTTGAGAAAGAGGGATGTTACATCGTTATATTATTACATCGTTAAATGGAACTAATTGTTACATCGTTATATGGAACTACTTTGGTTAGTGTATTTATAGTGCTATGTGGCACACTCTGTCAGGCAGTGCGCAGTGCAAGGTCGGACATCTTGTATCACTCCACACCATGCGGCAGCAACACCATAAAAGCAAGAATACAACTGAGTAAATGTCGTAAACTAAAAATGAGTTAAAAGTGTCTGTATTACACAGTAATAAGAACACAAGGAGACACAACAGTAGCGAGCTCCATTATCCTCCTGTCGAGAAGGAGGCTATGGCTATCATTGAAGCAGTACGTAAATGGAGTCATTTTCTCGCTCGTCACCATTTCACGCTTATAACCGATCAGTGCTCCATGGCATTTATGCTGGATAACCGGAAATGCACTAAGATCAAGAATAACAAAATACAGCTCTGGAGGATGGAATTGGCCGCCTTTGGATACACCATACATTATCGACCCGGCAAAGAGAATGTGCCCCTGGATACCCTCACGCGGGCATTCTGCTCTTCTATGTCAACTTCGGCTCTGGCAGATCTTCATACTGACTTATGCCATCCTGGCGTTACTCGTATGTTGCACTTTGTGTGATCTAAAAATCTCCCATTTTCTACAGAAGACGTGAAAAGAACATGCTCCACTTGTAGAATTTGCGCGGAATTAAAACCGCAATTCTTCCGTCCGTTGGAGGCTCGCTCATACACGCTATACAGCCTATGCAGTGACTCAGTATTGACTTGAAAGGGCCATTGCCTTCCTCAACGCGAAACACCTACTTACTTACTATGGTGGATGAATATTCACGCTTTCCCTTTGCTTTCCCCTGTCTCAATATGCTTACTTCCACAGTGATCAAATGCCTCGATCAGGTCTATTCCCTTTACGGTACGGCCAATTTCATCCACTCTGATCGGGGTCCCTCCATCATGTCAAGCGAACTCAAAAGTTATCTTTCCCAATGGGGAATCGCCACAAGTAAAACAACACCGTATCATCCCATCGGTAACGGACAGGTTGAGAGATACAACGCTATCATTTGGAACGCTGTTCGTCTTGCACTGAGGTCACACAACCTCCCAGACCAGCAGTGGGAAACTGTGCTCCTGACGCGTTGCATTCCATCAGGTCTCTTCTTTTTACATCCACCAATGTCACTCCTCACGAACGATTCTTCGGGTTCCAGTGTCGCTCCACTCATGGGACGTCCCTACCATCACGGTTGGCAGCTCCCGGCCCCGTGCTGCTCCGAAGATTCGTCCGATCTTCCAAGAATGATCCCCTCGTCGGCGAGGTGGAACTAACAGACGTTAATCCCACATACGCGCACGTGCGGTACCCTGATGGCCGGGAGTCCGCCGTTTCACTCCGAGATCTGGCTCCCTGTCCAACCCGTCCCATGGACCCCACTGATAGAGGGATCCATAGTAATGATGCCGACACTCTGCGCTCCTTTGAGGATGACGCCCTACCCAGGACATCAAGGGGTCTGCCGGCTACTCCACCAGATCAACTCAGGGAGCAGAGCACTCCCCACAGGATGGCCACACGAAGCCAGGATGCTGGTCAATCACCAGCTACTAAACAAGATGAAGCCAGCTCTGCGCCTGTGGGGACCTGCACCCGGAGTCATGATCTCCCCAGTCCCCCTCAGGTCGATCAAGGTGACACGGGCCCCATCAACCTACCTGTACGAACCAAGTGACCCAGGGACAAAGACATGGTCCGAGCAGACGTGCCTTCCGGCCACAAACAGAAATCGAAATGATTGCGGCTCTTTGTGGTCCATTATATCCGCTAGAAGGAAGTCGTCGGACTTCCAAATCTTTCAGGCGGGAAGAATGTCATGAATCTTACCATTCATGTAGAAATGACTCATGAGATAACACTGGGTGGCCAGCTGGTGGCGCCGTCCAAGGAAAGTATAAATACTCGGGCGTGGGCCCAGCTTGCTCAGGACGCTTTTGTAACCAGGAACTAGTGATGTACCTAGAACTCATGGTTGTGAAACTGTTGATTAAAGCCTTGTTTTTACTCAAACCAAGTGCTTAGTTAGTTTTCTTACGTCATTCGTTATGTTGGTGTAATGTAAACTAGTGAGATTCTAACCTTGCAATCGAGCTGTACAGGGTCTTTAACACAGGAGAGATTGGGAAAGAATCTTCAGCAGAATTTTCCCATCGCTGCAAAACACTCAGCGATTTTAAACTCCAAATGTAGTCAGGGTGAGTGGTAATAGTCAGGTTAGGAGAGGCAGTAGTCAGGGTGAATGGTAATAGTCCGGTTAGGAGAGGCAGTAGTCAGGGTGAATGGTAATAGTCAGGTTAGGAGAGGCAGTAGTCAGGGTGAATGGCAATAGTCAGGTTAGGAGAGGCAGTAGTCAGGGTGAATGGTAATAGTCAGGTTAGGAGAGGCAGTAGTCAGGGTGAATGGTAATAGTCAGGTTAGGAGAGGCAGTAGTCAGGGTGAATGGTAATAGTCAGGTTAGGAGAGGCAGTAGTCAGTGTGAGTGGTAATAGTCAGGTTAGGAAAGGCAGTAGTCAGGGTGAATGGTAATAGTCAGGTTAGGAGAGGCAGTAGTCAGGGTGAGTGGTAATAGTCAGATTAGGAGAGGCAGTAGTCAGGGTGAGTGGTAATAGTCAGGTTAGGAGAGGCAGTAGTTAGGGTGAATGGTAATAGTCAGGTTAGGAGGGGCAGTAGTCAGGGTGAATGGTAATAGTCCGGTTAGGAGAGGCAGTAATCAGGGTGAATGGTAATAGTCAGGTTAGGAGAGGCAGTAGTCAGGGTGAATTGTAATAGTCCGGTTAGGAGAGTCAATAGTCAGGGTGAATGGTAATAGTCAGGTTAGGAGAGGCAGTAGTCAGGGTGAGTGGTAATAGTCAGGTTAGGAGAGGCAGTAGTCAGGGTGAATGGTAATAGTCAGGTTAGGAGAGGCAGTAGTCAGGGTGAATGGTAATAGTCCGGTTAGGAGAGGCAGTAGTCAGGGTGAATGGTAATAGTCAGGTTAGGAGAGGCAGTAGTCAGGGTGAATGGCAATAGTCAGGTTAGGAGAGGCAGTAGTCAGGGTGAATGGTAATAGTCAGGTTAGGAGAGGCAGTAGTCAGGGTGAATGGTAATAGTCAGGTTAGGAGAGGCAGTAGTCAGGGTGAATGGTAATAGTCAGGTTAGGAGAGGCAGTAGTCAGGGTGAATGGTAATAGTCAGGTTAGGAGAGGCAGTAGTCAGGGTGAATGGTAATAGTCAGGTTAGGAGAGGCAGTAGTCAGGGTGAATGGTAATAGTCAGGTTAGGAGAGGCAGTAGTCAGGGTGAATGGTAATAGTCAGGTTAGGAGAGGCAGTAGTCAGGGTGAATGGTAATAGTCAGGTTAGGAGAGGCAGTAGTCAGGGTGAATGGTAATAGTCAGGTTAGGAGAGGCAGTAGTCAGGGTGAATGGTAATAGTCAGGTTAGGAGAGGCAGTAGTCAGGGTGAATGGTAATAGTCAGGTTAGGAGAGGCAGTAGTCAGGGTGAATAGTAATAGTCAGGTTAGGAGAGGCAGTAGTCAGGGTGAATGGTAATAGTCAGGTTAAGTCTCCAGTTCTAATGTAACAAATCTGCTAAAATGAATTAATAACTGGAGATGTTTTATTGCCAATGAGGAGCTGTGTATATCATTTCCCAGCATTAATAATTCAGCTGCTGGACACGATCGATGCGAATCACTCCAGCTCATTAGTGCCGATTATTTGATGTGATGTTATTTATTGGAATTAAAGCTCTAATTACAAAATGCTACAGTTCAGAGGGACCTGGGTGTCCTTGTGCATGAAACACAATAAGTTAGCATGCAGGTACAGCAAGTAATCAAAGAGGCAAATGGAATATTGTTCTTTATTTCAGGGGGGTTGGAGTATAAAAGCAGGGAAGTCCTGCTACAACTGTACAGGGTATTGGTGAGACCACACCTGGAGTACTGCGTACAGTTCTGGTCTCCTTATTTAAGGAAGGATATACTTGCATTGGAGGCAGTTCAGAGACGATGCACGAGGTTAATTCCTGAGATGAGGGGGTTGACTGATGAGGAAAGGTTGAGCAGGTTGGGCCTATACTCATTGGAATTTAGAAGAATGAGAGGTGATCTTATTGAAACATATAAGATACTGAGGGGGCTCGACAGGGTAGATGCAGAGAGGATGTTTCCCCTCATGGGGAAATCTAGAACTTGGGGGCACAGTCTCAGAATAAAGGGTCGCCCTTTTAGAACTGAGATGAGGAGGAACTTCTTCTCTCAGAGGATCGTAAATCTGTGGAATTCTCTGCCCCAGAGAGCCGTGGAGGCTGGGTCATTGAATACATTTAAAGTGGAGATAGATTTTTACAAGATAAGGAGTGAAGGGTTATGGGGAGCGGGCGGGGAAGTGGCTTTGAGCTCTAGATCAGCCATGATCTTATTGAATGGCGGAGCAGGCTCGAGGGGCCAAGGGGCCTATTCCTGCTCCTATTTCTTATGTTCTTTCCTGTCCTGTATATTATGGGCTGGATCTGTTCTCAAACACCCTGATTGGTGCAAAGTTAAACTTTGCTGGGATTGGTGTCGTAACAAAGAATCTCTTAATGTCCCAACATTAAAAAGGGAGTCGGTGTTTGGGACAATCCCGGGGCTCCAGATTCCGGCCACACTTTCTAGACTGAGACCTTTCGGGCTGATCGCCTGCGGTGGGCTTCACTCACTGACGGTGGACACGGGACAGAAACACAGTGAGAGCAGGGTCATTATGGGATGTCATCAAAATGTACGTAAGGCACGGGTGGTGTTTAATGGGAGGCTGGTTTAGATTAGCAGTCACCCAGTGTACAGTGAGGTGATTTGTATTCACACAAAATAACTGGACTGAATCTGTTCTTAATGTGTCGGCAATGAGACAATTATGAGGCAATAAGTGAGGATTATTGAACTCATTTCTGCTTAATCAGGACTAATATATTACTGGGACATGACAGAGATCAGATTACCCCAGACTGATATATTACTGGGACATGACAGAGATCAGATTACCCCAGACTGATATATTACTGGGACATGACAGAGATCAGATTACCCCAGACTGATATATTACTGGGACATGACAGAGATCAGATTACCCCAGACTGATATATTACTGGGACATGACAGAGATCAGATTACCCCAGACTGATATATTACTGGGACATGACAGAGATCAGATTACCCCAGACTGATATATTACTGGGACATGACAGAGATCAGATTACCCCAGACTGATATATTACTGGGACATGACAGAGATCAGATTAACCCAGACTGATATATTACTGGGACATGACAGAGATCAGATTACCCCAGACTGATATATTACTGGGACATGACAGAGATCAGATTACCCCAGACTGATATATTACTGGGACATGACAGAGATCAGATTACCCCAGACTGATATATTACTGGGACATGACAGAGATCAGATTACCCCAGACTGATATATTACTGGGACATGACAGAGATCAGATTACCCCAGACTGATATATTACTGGGACATGACAGAGATCAGATTACCCCAGACTGATATATTACTGGGACATGACAGAGATCAGATTACCCCAGACTGATATATTACTGGGACATGACAGAGATCAGATTACCCCAGACTGATATATTACTGGGACATGACAGAGATCAGATTACCCCAGACTGATATATTACTGGGACATGACAGAGATCAGATTACCCCAGACTGATATATTACTGGGACATGACAGAGATCAGATTACCCCAGGCTGATATATTACTGGGACATGACAGAGATCAGATTACCCCAGACTGATATATTACTGGGACATGACAGAGATCAGATTACCCCAGACTGATATATTACTGGGACATGACAGAGATCAGATTACCCCAGGCTGATATATTACTGGGACATGACAGAGATCAGATTACCCCAGACTGATATATTACTGGGACATGACAGAGATCAGATTACCCCAGACTGATATATTACTGGGACATGACAGAGATCAGATTACCCCAGGCTGATATATTACTGGGACATGACAGAGATCAGATTACCCCAGACTGATATATTACTGGGACATGACAGGATCAGATTACCCCAGACTGATATATTACTGGGACATGACAGAGATCAGATTACCCCAGACTGATATATTACTGGGACATGACAGAGATCAGATTACCCCAGACTGATATATTACTGGGACATGACAGAGATCAGATTACCCCAGACTGATATATTACTGGGACATGACAGAGATCAGATTACCCCAGTCTGATATATTACTGGGACATGACAGAGATCAGATTACCCCAGACTGATATATTACTGGGACATGACAGAGATCAGTTTACCCCAGACTGATATATTACTGGGACATGACAGAGATCAGTTTACCCCAGACTGATATATTACTGGGACATGACAGAGATCAGATTACCCCAGACTGATATATTACTGGGACATGATAGAGATCAGATTACCCCAGACTGATATATTACTGGGACATGACAGAGATCAGATTACCCCAGACTGATATATTACTGGGACATGACAGAGATCAGATTACCCCAGACTGATATATTACTGGGACATGACAGAGATCAGATTACCCCAGACTGATATATTACTGGGACATGACAGAGATCAGATTACCCCAGACTGATATATTACTGGGACATGACAGAGATCAGATTACCCCAGACTGATATATTACTGGGACATGACAGAGATCAGATTACCCCAGACTGATATATTACTGGGACATGACAGAGATCAGATTACCCCAGACTGATATATTACTGGGACATGACAGAGATCAGATTACCCCAGACTGATATATTACTGGGACATGACAGAGATCAGATTACCCCAGACTGATATATTACTGGGACATGACAGAGATCAGATTACCCCAGACTGATATATTACTGGGACATGACAGAGATCAGATTACCCCAGACTGATATATTACTGGGACATGACAGAGATCAGATTACCCCAGACTGATATATTACTGGGACATGACAGAGATCAGATTACCCCAGACTGATATATTACTGGGACATGACAGAGATCAGATTACCCCAGACTGATATATTACTGGGACATGACAGAGATCAGATTACCCCAGACTGATATATTACTGGGACATGACAGAGATCAGATTACCCCAGACTGATATATTACTGGGACATGACAGAGATCAGATTACCCCAGACTGATATATTACTGGGACATGACAGAGATCAGATTACCCCAGACTGATATATTACTGGGACATGACAGAGATCAGATTACCCCAGACTGATATATTACTGGGACATGACAGAGATCAGATTACCCCAGACTGATATATTACTGGGACATGACAGAGATCAGATTACCCCAGACTGATATATTACTGGGACATGACAGAGATCAGATTACCCCAGACTGATATATTACTGGGACATGACAGAGATCAGATTACCCCAGACTGATATATTACTGGGACATGACAGAGATCAGATTACCCCAGACTGATATATTACTGGGACATGACAGAGATCAGATTACCCCAGACTGATATATTACTGGGACATGACAGAGATCAGATTACCCCAGACTGATATATTACTGGGACATGACAGAGATCAGATTACCCCAGACTGATATATTACTGGGACATGACAGAGATCAGATTACCCCAGACTGATATATTACTGGGACATGACAGAGATCAGATTACCCCAGACTGATATATTACTGGGACATGACAGAGATCAGATTACCCCAGACTGATATATTACTGGGACATGACAGAGATCAGATTACCCCAGACTGATATATTACTGGGACATGACAGAGATCAGATTACCCCAGACTGATATATTACTGGGACATGACAGAGATCAGATTACCCCAGACTGATATATTACTGGGACATGACAGAGATCAGATTACCCCAGACTGATATATTACTGGGACATGACAGAGATCAGATTACCCCAGACTGATATATTACTGGGACATGACAGAGATCAGATTACCCCAGACTGATATATTACTGGGACATGACAGAGATCAGATTACCCCAGACTGATATATTACTGGGACATGACAGAGATCAGATTACCCCAGACTGATATATTACTGGGACATGACAGAGATCAGATTACCCCAGACTGATATATTACTGGGACATGACAGAGATCAGATTACCCCAGACTGATATATTACTGGGACATGACAGAGATCAGATTACCCCAGACTGATATATTACTGGGACATGACAGAGATCAGATTACCCCAGACTGATATATTACTGGGACATGACAGAGATCAGATTACCCCAGACTGATATATTACTGGGACATGACAGAGATCAGATTACCCCAGACTGATATATTACTGGGACATGACAGAGATCAGATTACCCCAGACTGATATATTACTGGGACATGACAGAGATCAGATTACCCCAGACTGATATATTACTGGGACATGACAGAGATCAGATTACCCCAGACTGATATATTACTGGGACATGACAGAGATCAGATTACCCCAGACTGATATATTACTGGGACATGACAGAGATCAGATTACCCCAGACTGATATATTACTGGGACATGACAGAGATCAGATTACCCCAGACTGATATATTACTGGGACATGACAGAGATCAGATTACCCCAGACTGATATATTACTGGGACATGACAGAGATCAGATTACCCCAGACTGATATATTACTGGGACATGACAGAGATCAGATTACCCCAGACTGATATATTACTGGGACATGACAGAGATCAGATTACCCCAGACTGATATATTACTGGGACATGACAGAGATCAGATTACCCCAGACTGATATATTACTGGGACATGACAGAGATCAGATTACCCCAGACTGATATATTACTGGGACATGACAGAGATCAGATTACCCCAGACTGATATATTACTGGGACATGACAGAGATCAGATTACCCCAGACTGATATATTACTGGGACATGACAGAGATCAGATTACCCCAGACTGATATATTACTGGGACATGACAGAGATCAGATTACCCCAGGCTGATATATTACTGGGACATGACAGAGATCAGATTACCCCAGACTGATATATTACTGGGACATGACAGAGATCAGATTACCCCAGACTGATATATTACTGGGACATGACAGAGATCAGATTACCCCAGACTGATATATTACTGGGACATGACAGAGATCAGATTACCCCAGACTGATATATTACTGGGACATGACAGAGATCAGATTACCCCAGACTGATATATTACTGGGACATGACAGAGATCAGATTACCCCAGACTGATATATTACTGGGACATGACAGAGATCAGATTACCCCAGACTGATATATTACTGGGACATGACAGAGATCAGATTACCCCAGACTGATATATTACTGGGACATGACAGAGATCAGATTACCCCAGACTGATATATTACTGGGACATGACAGAGATCAGATTACCCCAGACTGATATATTACTGGGACATGACAGAGATCAGATTACCCCAGACTGATATATTACTGGGACATGACAGAGATCAGATTACCCCAGACTGATATATTACTGGGACATGACAGAGATCAGATTACCCCAGACTGATATATTACTGGGACATGACAGAGATCAGATTACCCCAGACTGATATATTACTGGGACATGACAGAGATCAGATTACCCCAGACTGATATATTACTGGGACATGACAGAGATCAGATTACCCCAGACTGATATATTACTGGGACATGACAGAGATCAGATTACCCCAGACTGATATATTACTGGGACATGACAGAGATCAGATTACCCCAGACTGATATATTACTGGGACATGACAGAGATCAGATTACCCCAGACTGATATATTACTGGGACATGACAGAGATCAGATTACCCCAGACTGATATATTACTGGGACATGACAGAGATCAGATTACCCCAGACTGATATATTACTGGGACATGACAGAGATCAGATTACCCCAGACTGATATATTACTGGGACATGACAGAGATCAGATTACCCCAGACTGATATATTACTGGGACATGACAGAGATCAGATTACCCCAGACTGATATATTACTGGGACATGACAGAGATCAGATTACCCCAGACTGATATATTACTGGGACATGACAGAGATCAGATTACCCCAGACTGATATATTACTGGGACATGACAGAGATCAGATTACCCCAGACTGATATATTACTGGGACATGACAGAGATCAGATTACCCCAGACTGATATATTACTGGGACATGACAGAGATCAGATTACCCCAGACTGATATATTACTGGGACATGACAGAGATCAGATTACCCCAGACTGATATATTACTGGGACATGACAGAGATCAGATTACCCCAGACTGATATATTACTGGGACATGACAGAGATCAGATTACCCCAGACTGATATATTACTGGGACATGACAGAGATCAGATTACCCCAGACTGATATATTACTGGGACATGACAGAGATCAGATTACCCCAGACTGATATATTACTGGGACATGACAGAGATCAGATTACCCCAGACTGATATATTACTGGGACATGACAGAGATCAGATTACCCCAGACTGATATATTACTGGGACATGACAGAGATCAGATTACCCCAGACTGATATATTACTGGGACATGACAGAGATCAGATTACCCCAGACTGATATATTACTGGGACATGACAGAGATCAGATTACCCCAGACTGATATATTACTGGGACATGACAGAGATCAGATTACCCCAGACTGATATATTACTGGGACATGACAGAGATCAGATTACCCCAGACTGATATATTACTGGGACATGACAGAGATCAGATTACCCCAGACTGATATATTACTGGGACATGACAGAGATCAGATTACCCCAGACTGATATATTACTGGGACATGACAGAGATCAGATTACCCCAGACTGATATATTACTGGGACATGACAGAGATCAGATTACCCCAGACTGATATATTACTGGGACATGACAGAGATCAGATTACCCCAGACTGATATATTACTGGGACATGACAGAGATCAGATTACCCCAGACTGATAT